>NC_140030.1:51758101-52184995 GCF_963513975.1 Fringilla coelebs
GTTGAAATGTTACTCCCTGTCACTGAGATATCCATAACACATCCTAGCCTAATCAAGTAGGAGTGACACTTAAAAATAGTTCAAGAGCCTAAAGCGTTTTACTATCTGAACAGCGGAGGGCAAGTTCCAGTGCTAGAGCCCACCCACAGCAAATGCAGGCATTTTTACGTTCTAAAGTAGTCTTTATTGTTCTAGGTATGTTTGGGTTCTTTTTTTCACAGTAATATAGTCTCCACGACCTTTCAATATTGATGTACCTTTATACCAGTATCTCCATATTTTAAGGATATTAAATAGCAAGTATCATACCGCCAGTCTTGAAATTGTCTTGCCATATTGTGTAATAACAGTAATCCCTTCTCTTTGACAGAATCTTTCTTGACAATGAGGAAGAGGTAAGCCTTGGAAGAATATTGTAGACATGAAGGATTTTCAGTCTACACTTTCCAGGAGCAAGCAGTCTGTAAGATTCCCCATGGAGACTCGTCACAATTTGCCTTAATTTCTTGACTCTTCATGTTTGCCAGGGGGGTGGGTTGGTGAGGGCTGTGGGGGGGAGGGGGTGTTTATGAGCATATATGCAAAAGGTGAGGCTTCAATGATTATTTTAATGAGAAGGTGAAAAGACTGTTTTACCCTGTGGGATACTCTCTTGCAATGTACAAATGCCAGAAATCCTGGTGAATTTCTCCAAGTCATATATTTTTTTCAACAGGATAAGATAGGTAAAATTTTCTACAGCACATTGGCTTTCATGTTGGCTTTGGGACTGGCTTTGAGACCCTGGCATGGAAATACAAAATAAATATAAGAGTACATTGATGAAAGGAACTGATATGACCACATCCCTGTTATTGGAAACAGCTATGTAGTGGCACAAGCTCCACAGGGCAATCATGTTCTTCAGTGCTAAGGTTTTAGAAACTCCAAATTGTGCATAATACCACATCTGTGTTCCCACTGTCTTTGTTGCCAATTTGGCAGCTGTAAAGATCATCCAGTAGTGAGTCGGGTGTACTGTGAAATGCAAGTGGTTTAACCAAAACCGGAACAGAGTAAAGGTATGCATGCAAAATAAACTTCTAAGTGATTAAAAAGAAAACAAAATCACATCACAAGTAGATAACATGCCCGTGAAGACAAAAAAAGTGCATCTCATTGCTAAATAGCCAAGACATGCTTATCACTCTTAATTCAGCATGCACAACAACATGCTGAGGTGCCATGCAGAAAGACAGACATGCAAGAATCCAGTTTCAGTAGTTGCAAAACAAAAAAGGCATTTCAGCAGGACAGCTCTTTGATCTGCCAGACTGGTGCCAGACTGGCAAACATTCCAGGGAAAGCAGGGGTAGAGTAGGAAACAGGTTTATGGCACAGGGGGATCAAAATAGAGTTGAACCAGTTAACTTGGAGTAGCATGTGCTCCATGCTGAAAGAGTGACCAACTAGTGCCCCTGAATCCCTCCACATGGATGAGGATTTCAAATTCTCTAACATCAAAAAATAGTTATGAAAACAAGTTTTAAAATTTCTACTAAAATAGAACCCTTTCTCCTACCAATAAAAAATTAACTATGAATAAGAACATTAGAAATACTACTGAGAAAAAAATACAGGAATGTCAAACAAATTATCAAATACATGGAATAGACTATATAGATTAAACTGTGTCAGTCACCTTCTGCATCAAAAATGCTTTCTTGAACTTAAGAAATGCCAATAGAAAAGTAAAGGTACCAGTCAGAACTAATGTTCTTAAATAAACAAGCTTTCCACCTAAGGTTTTAATCTTTATAAGGAAAACTTGGAAAACTAATCCTGTAAGAAATGCATATTGATTCTCCCTTCACAGGCAGACAAAAGGAATACAAAGCAGTTTGGGCAGAGCAATTTGTTTATGCTGAGACAGCACTGCCTCTGCTGAGCAACTGTAGTCCAGGGACAAACAGGACCAGAAAATCTATGAAAGGTGGTACAGCAGTTCCTCTGAGAAATTTTCACTTATCATGAGCATGTTAGACAGAAGGTAAAAAAATATTTTTAGGGCCGATTTCTCAAGAGATAAAATCAGAAAGCAGTA
The DNA here is from genome assembly GCF_963513975.1 of Fringilla coelebs. Classification (NCBI taxonomy): domain Eukaryota; kingdom Metazoa; phylum Chordata; class Aves; order Passeriformes; family Fringillidae; genus Fringilla; species Fringilla coelebs. The sequence continues at coordinate 51,760,185 of NC_140030.1, forward strand.
TTTTATACTGTGGGCAGTAGGCCTCAAGTGGTCTACCTCTAAATGTATCAGTAGAACCCAACTGGTCACTGTTGCAGTCATGATATTCATGGCAAGGACTTCTGGATTAGAAAAAAAATCAGTTTATGGCTAAAACTCCACTATTATCATTGTAAAGAGCTGAGAGCCTCAAATACTTCTCTTTCATAAAAATTAAAATATAAGTCTTAGAAGTTTGATACTGACACAATTATTGGGTTTTAAAGGAGAACATCCATTAAATTTTCAGTATCAAGGACAAATACTAACCAGAGAAACAAGAAAACTATCTAATGCTGCATGAAGCACCATGGCAAAAATTCTTCCTTATATGGCTTCCTTGAATTCCCTGTGTACATTTCATTCATTTTTTATAGCTAAGACTGCATTGTCATGATGAAACTTTGAGCAGATGAAGAACATTTCAGCTTCATTTGTTAAAATCAACATAAAAGCATTAACTGACCTCCAACAGACTGATGTGACTGACAAAATGTATTATTTGATATATTTTAAAAAGTGTATTTATTAATGAAACCTAAGGAACTGAGCTTCACTTTTAATGTTAATTGTTTGGGCGCTATAAAATGCCATATTAAGTGAACTACTTTTCTATAAATTCTTCCTTAATATTTTTATAAAAATAAAAACCCCTAATCTTATAGTAATGTATATGATTTTTTATAATAGAAACACTACAAAAGTATTTTCTAAGAAAAAATGCTGAATGATATTACTAAAAACGACATTATAAATTTTGCCTAAGGAATCAGAAATTCATGTTTGATGCAATCAATCACAGAAAATCCCAATATGTCTGTGCAAAGGAATTTTATCTGAAAAAATTGACAAAATTTTTTTCTCCTTCACAAATAGTTATGTTGAGATTGATAGAAAATATTCCTTGTTTGAAAGAATTGCAATGTCAAGGTGACTGTAATTTAATTCCTCAGCTGATTTGCACTCAGAACTCTTTGTTTGGACAAAGTTCTTTACCAAAAAAATATATGGACAGATAAAAGGATAAAATATACCAGATTGTAAATCTAATTGGATATTAGGGTTATTAAAGGGAGTTTTTCCCACATTTTTTTATTCAGTAAAATGAATTACAGTAATACTTCTGTTCACAAAAGGACAGTGTAAAATGAGCACTTTGCCTGAGAAAGACAGCAGCAAACTAATCCAGTACTGTTGGGTGCCACTCTTCTCAATGATTTCCATAAACCAAGGCTGATCACACCTGACCTCTACTTTGCTTCTTAGAAACACTGAGTAGTGTTTCTGAGCCTGGATGTTCCAGCATTGCCTTTCACAGCTGGTGAGTTGAATAAAGCTTGTTTTCAAAGCAATGCTTTTTTTTCCCCTCCCACAAAACACATCTGGCTTCAGCACAACATCTGCAGCATCTAACTTCAGGGCTCAACAAGTGACTGGAGAGGTCAAAAAGCAGTCACTTTACAGGTGGAGCCCCAGGTGGACTTTGGGAGATGTTAAGGAGTACTCCTTTTCCACTTCACCTAAAAATTAGATCATTTTAGATACTTTAAGACTCATTTCCACTTTTTGGAGCCTAAACCTGTCACCCTAGTTTTTCATTCCCTTGTAAGGCCATCTGATCACCCTATGTCCATTTAATGTCTTTAATTTAATGTCTTTAACCTGTGGTTTCTTACCACAAGTCTGTGATAGCACACTGGTATGACACAAGACAAACACTGGAAGGGAAGAGTCATATCTTTTGTCTTCTGAAATTCAAGTCACTGCAGACTTTATTCTCTATTTCACTGCTCCCCTTCATGGATTTCCCAGTTTCTGTATAGCTGGAAAAGTCAAAACTGGAAAAACCCAAACTGTCCCTTCCTACAGCACGTTGGCTCTGCCTCAGGAAAGGGTCAAACAGGCCAGGGAGCCTTCTGGGGAAAAGGGCTTTTTTTGCTGCTTCTTGTAAATGTCAGGAGAACTGTAAAAAAGATCTTGAAGATCTCCATTAAAGCATTTCTTATGTGAATTGTTGATGGTACAGCTGTGTAAATCCAGAAACTAGGTCATTCACATTGGTACAGAGTGTTATTTTTTAACTCAAACCATGACTGACTCTCTGGAACTTTTGGCTAATCATTCTCCCCCTCTGAGCCTAAAGCAGTCCCTGTGTTTATAACTGGTTGCCTTTAGAAGTCCTAGAGATGCAGTGTTTTGCCCTCTTTTAATGGAACCCTCTCCCTACTGAATCCCAAGCTTGTTCATTTTCTCTCTACAAAAATCTGTGCCCTCCCTCTCCCCTTTGTGAGAGTCTTTCTTTCTCAGCTACGTCCTCAGGACTTCCCAGCTCTGTCTGAGCCTGGGCATGTCAAGAGAGGATGTAAGCCACAAAGAAGAGATAAGAAAAACAACAACCAGTTCAGAGGTGTACCAGTGGAGAGCTTGTTGAGCAAATAACTGAACAAACAAAGCTGGTAAGGTTTTAGAGTGCCCTTAAATATTCTCTCCTTAACTCTTTTCATGAATATTATTGCTTTTCACTCCTAGGGTTATGTCTCTTTACAGTATGTCTAGACTTCAGCAGGAAGAGTATTTATTAAATAAGGTCAGGGTCGACTGACTTAATATTATGAGATGATGCTCATTCATCATCAGTTGCTCTATCTTCTTTTTTCAGTGAGGAATTAAGTGTCTGTGTTAGAACAGATTAGCATGGAGATGTGGGAAGAGAGAAGATAAAGCACAGAAGTGGTGGATCAGCTAAGGTATTTTATACACTAGCAACAATGGAAGTTCTATTTTTGAAGCGTTTTGGAGTTAAGCCTTGCTATTTGTGGAGATAAAAACCCCAATAAACCAAATAATAAGCTATTAACAATAAGCTCCTTCCTCTTGCGTCTCAGCCAAAAAAAGCATGGAAAATTTCAGCAATTTCCACAGCCTTCCATTGACTCTACTTTTAACATAACCTTGATTTTAATTCATGCATTGTAGACAGAAAATTAGAAGCTTTAAGAAAACGGCCATTAGCTCTTATGCTTTATTAAAACTATTTGCACACTCTTTGTTGCTCTTGTGAGTCCTTTCAATAATAAAAAACCACACTTTCAATACATAAATGAGCAAAAAACTTGCAGGGAAACAGAATATTAGAACAGAGTTCAATGATATAGGAAAGTACCTGGATAAAAATCCCCTTGTGCAAACATGTCAATCACATAGCGACAGAATGCATATTGATCTAACAGAGCAAAAGGAAAAGAAGAGTAATGAAGAAAGTGAATTTAGAATGTCATTTGTATTTAACAGTGAAGATAAAGTTTGGCAGTGCAAAGTCATCTCAGTAGCCTTTTCATAGGTAGTCTTACTTACTATATATCTGTGTTTTTTTCCTGACCTTCAAGTGGTTCACATGTTTAGAAAGTGACAATTTGTTGTCCAGATCTAATTCAAAACCTCTAGCCAAGAACTGCAGAGCTTCCAGAGTCCCAGAGCTACCACCCCTCTTGCTGGGCCAGGTTTGCATGGCACATATCTTAACCCCATGCACAAGCACAGTGCAAACTGCTGCCTGGCCACAGGTCTCATAGACTTTTCATCATCCATGAAGATCAATTTCACAGACAGCTGATAGAAAATTTAGAAAAAGGTTTTGTATTGCTGTATTTTGTTAATATGTTTTTACCCGTACAATAAATGTGTAAATTTCGTGAATGGGAATATAAAGAGAACTCTGTGTACTTACACTCCTATAGCAACAAGATTTTCCACAGAATTCTACTGTTTTACTACAGAATCATTTTCCAAACACTAATCTTTAAAAATACATATGTATATATTAAATTTGTATATATACACATTGTTCAAACTATATTATTCAGAAATTAAGGCATCTGAATCTAAATAAAATGCTAATTCCAGAAGTGTTGATTGTGATTTCTCCTACACATAAGCAGAGCTGGAGAGCTCAATAAAAATTTCTAGCAATGAGAATGATGAGAAAAAGTTACCAGCTTTAACTGAGCACAAAAGAATTTTGATATTGCTGTATTTTTCAGCAGGTCAGAAAAAAATCTTCTTGCCCCAGTGGACTGTAATGGGCATTTACTTAAAGCTGATGTTGATGTCTAAATGCCAGGTGTGGTTAGCTAAGTCAGCTGTCAGTTTTCCTTGAGTGAAGCACATTCTTCTGTCCAAGACTCTTCTAGCACAGTTCCTACGCTGTAAAACTTACATCTCTTCCTCTCTCCACCTCCTGTGGCATCTCTGTCCTACTCACAAAGACACTTGCTTTCCCCATTGCCAGCTCCAAAATAAAGCTATGCTGGCTTTGGAATAATTAAAGTTTTAAAATGGCATTGCTCTTACATTTAAATGCAAACTGTAATTGCTGAGTATGGTACTGGTTACATTATTGACTTTCCTACATAGGTCACTGGTACATGAGTATCACTTGATGCTGAGGCATTTGTGTGACTGCTGCTGTGTTATGTTGACTGACAAGCAGTCCTTGGATGAAGAGCTCCTGCTTTCAAGTCAATATTTCCTATGCAGATGTAGAAATTAGGAAAAGGTTTACTAACTCAACAAATAGCCAAACATTTTTTCTATTTGATGGAAGCCTAGGCAGCTGTTTTGTGTTAGTGAGATGGCAAGGGCCATACTAGTAAGGATTGTAGAGCCTGGGGCAAAACTTTCAGCATGTACTCACGGTTGTGGCTGTTAACATTGCCTTTAAAACCTCTAATGAATATTCATAATCATTTTTACTTTCATATTTGGGAATTCAAATTTATCATTCTGGCTGACTCCAACTTTGCATTCCTTCCTTAAGGCTACGGTATCTGCCCTAAGTCTATATGATAATTCTGAAAAAAAACCCCAAAAACAGTGTGTGTGTGAGAAAACACATACAGATCTGTTTTCTTAAGCCCACCTAAAGCTACTGAAACCAGCCAAGTGTAAGCACTGACTTTGACACAGTTGCAATAGGGCTTCAGTAAGTATTTATAAATAACACGGAGCAATGCCAACACTTTCGCCCAGAGAGCAAATGGCAGGGCACAGTTCTTGCACAAAAACCAGTTTCTCTTAGTTCTCTTTTGCCAAAACAAGCTGCCCCTATCCTTGCTGCCATTTGGGAAGATTTTCTGGACCATCTAGGGCATTGTACAAAAGACTGCTAGAGGATACAGAACAAAACTATGGCAGGGGACAGCACACAACATGGACAGTCCCAGGGCAGAGTACAAGCCTGTGCTGGTTCTATTTGAGTTGTGATGTATATATTCTATAGGGCCTAAGGCCCTAGAATCACACCATTTCATTGATATTAAAATAATCTATTCTTTAAACTTAGTAGTATGGACCAGAACCAAACAAGACTTTGTGGTTGATTTTGTTTATCTGTTTTTTTTTTGTTTTCTGGGTTTATTTTTTTGTGGGTTTATTTTGTTTTGTGGAAATGTAATTTAAAAAAACTTTAAAAAAAAGACTTAATCTTAATTGTAACTCAGAAATAAGATTTTATAATAATTTTTCCTTATATTACATCTTTAGCAACTCTACTTTAAAAATGGGATTTATAAAAGAAATTGAAGGCAGAATGCAAAACTTTCAATAACAAAAATATAATTTCCATATGGCATAGCAAGGTGCACTATAACATCCTATTTAAGTTCATAGGAATGCTACCAATCAGTAAAGACTGAAATCTAAGGAATTTAAAATGAATATGAACAATTAAATGAATATTAAATGAATATTTTTCAAGTGCCTCTTCATGGCTAAAAATCCATTTTAATCTAAACTCTCTTTTTAAAAGGAGAATTTCACACTTTAGTTTTCACCTGGACCCCTTAGGAGTTACATAACTCTGTAATGATGGCACAAATATTCATATAAGTACTAAAAGATCATGTCAAAATTTGAGACTAGATTCTTAATGATAAAAATACTCATAGATGTTTTTGTTGTTGGACTTAATGTGATTTACCAAGGAAGGTGACCTATCTTTTTAAATTTTAATTTCAATGTGAAATGATGCAAAAACTCTTTTGTGGTCACTGCCGTATTTTTTACAGTTTCAGATAAGCTGGCAGAAATACTCCCTTGAGCAAGTAAAGATTGCAGGATCAGGAAATCTCTGAAAAACTGCATTGATTTTAAAATTATGTTTACCTTGGGTCACAGTGAGACTGAAATATAAAAATGAATTTTTTTGAGCACCCAGCTGGGCAGCAGTGGTTTTTTGTCGGAAAAGGAAGCATGGCAGTAGGAAATGCAGCTTTCACTAGATGTGCATAGACCTGCCTCCGGTGATAAAGGCAGTGGAAGAGGCTCTTTCCTTCCTCCACTCCATCTGCTTATTCTCATTTTCACTTGCTGGGATTCCATGCACAGTCACTGGATCCTACTCTGAAGCAGACTTGCAAAGTGATCTGTTAATATTTGATGTCAAGATGGATCATTTTGCTAATATTTATCAGCTAAAGCAGTTGGGAATCCCACCAAAAAAAAAAAAAAAACAACAAACAAAAACCACCATTATTCTATTGGTCTCTAATCTTTGATCCCTAATTAAAATATTTCGTTGTCATCTGTTTAGCATTTCTTTTTGGGAGCTTTATCCTGAAGTGTATGGACCAGACCCCACTCAGCACTGAAATTCTGCCAGAGCAAACAAAAAATTGAAAGAGATTTTCACCTCCCAAGCGAACTGAACAATTTGCTGAACTTTGTCCTTGGTCACAGCAATCAGTGTGATAGATGCTGCTTTGTTTCCATGCCTCAAAGGTCCCAATATTTCAAGTGAAAGACAAAATTAACTGGAATACAAATAAATGTTAAAAAATACTAGTTCAGCACACTATGTGTGTCAGAAAGTGGGCTGTCTCCAACTCTCTCAGTTTTCTAGAAAAGTATAATTTAGGCAACTCCTAAGGGGTCCAGAGCAATGGTTATGAAAATCTGAGAGAATCTGATCAGGCAGACTCAGATATCCAGGCAGGCACAGCTTCTTTGATGTTCAGGCACAGCAATTTATCTGTGGTTAACAGCTGAAAGGATCAGATAGGTGCACTATGCAACACTGAGCTGCCTCTTCAATGTCAGAATAATCCTGCGGCTGCAGTGTGGCAGTTCATACAGAAAGCCAGGTCCTGCTGCTTTCATTCATACAAAATTGTCCTTAGTGCCATGGAAATGCCACAGGGAAATCAGGGAACCAGTCTGTACAACCTGGGAGTAGAAGAACCTAGGCTTACTCCGACAAAGTGGAGCACGTAGTTAACACCTTGTTAACTATATGGGGTTGATACGTGTTGATTCTTTGTTTCATCACTTGTTTTCTTCCTTATACTAGAGTAATAGCATCTCTTTCATTTTTGGAAGAAATTTGGAAGCTGTTCACTTTAACTTATATCAGGCAAGTATGTCACTATGTTGTACAATACCTGACAACCTGACTACCTCATACAATATGACAGAAAAATTATTACATTCCTTTTACACTGTTGCACCTTTCATTATGGTTACAGGGAACATGCAGATGTAGAAACAAACCTAAATTCCCAATAGATTATTGGACAGTCTGAATTTTAAAAAATAGATCTACTTGCAATCTACTGCATTAGATGCTACTGAGCAAATCCACAAAGTCTCAGACCTATCTGAAGAGAAATTGGTCCTTGGTAAAGAAGGATTTAAATTAAAATGAGACTTTAGCCATGACAAACCTCTAGAACCTTCTGATTAGACACATTAAACTTATTTTAATTTCTGTAATCACGTCCTAGCTGTGTGAGGTTCATGTGGAATTTATTTGTAATGCGCTTTTGTTTTTCATGGGTGCACTTTGGTCCTTGACAGATTTAACTCCATTCTCTCTCTTTCTTCCCTACTACCTTTTTAGGATCTTCTTCTGTTTCCTCCTCATTTTGTTTACCTTTCTTGTCCGATTTAGTTACAGTCTGAAGAGCTTTCTCTTCCTTAACTTTTGTTTTGGCCTTTATTAGCCCAGTTTCTGTTGTTTTTGCCTCTGCCTGCTTGACCTTCTCTGTTGTCGTCTTTGCTTCTCCTTTTCCATCCTTCACTTCCTTTTTAACTTTTGCTTCCACTTTCGTGCTCTTTACTTTCTTCTCCTCTGCAGGTAATAAAGAAAAAGCTTTCAGGGTCATTCTCTTCCCCCAACATAAAATTCAGTACTTTATATTGTGCTATTAATAATGAGCATTTCTTCATTATTAATAGCTTGGTAAGATCTGATGAAAACTATAATTCCCTCAAACCAGGCAGAATTAAACAGAAATATGAGATCCAAAGAGGTTTTATCTTTGGTGCTGTACCATGAGCTTGGCTGATGCTAAGTATGATAGAACATGCTCAATACTATTAGGTGTTTCTAATATGATAGTTTTTATGGTATAAACTAGGGAGAAAGATATTGGTCATTAAGCAAGCAAACATAGGAGGTACTATCTGCACAAGTTTAGACTTCAGAGTTAAATTCTGTTGTAAGCTGGAAAAATAGTGTGTGGCATTTTTTTAGGGTTGCTTTCATGAATTGATTCTAGGTCTCAATCCTAGAAGTTTTGAGTTTTTGAGTCTGACTTTTCATGAGCTCTCAGGGCTGAAAATGTCTAAGACCAATTCATGAGAAGCCCTTCAGCAGAGTGAGGAGGCTTCCAAGGAGAATCACCATCGATACTGTAGGCATCAGTAGCTGAAGCTACACAGAGCTTGGTGGGACCCAAAGCATTCTTTCTGCGTTTGTGTATTAGCACTTGAGACATGCATGCTGCCAGTATGTGTGTTTCTAGTTCACCCCAGTGGAAAATCCAATACTAGTATAAACTACCACTGGATATGTCTAAAATTAACCTGTTTAGTGCAAAGCCCATACTCCAATTTTCTTCATAGATCTCAATGTCTCCATGCTTGAAGCAAAACTTGTATGCTACCAAATTTATGTTTTCTGTAAGGCTCTAGACTTTTATTTCTGTAAAATCGCTGAGATAACTAAACTGATTTTATCAATATGTAAACTGGAATATCTAACTATTGCAAACCAGAATTCAGATATTTATATAAAAGTATTACTGATCCCAGACAAAACCAGGTTTTACTGGCTAATGGAGAATTAATTTCCTTAATTAGTTATAGCGAAAATGTATGTCAGATCACTTGCAGGTAGGGTTACTTGTTTTTCAGTGAAATGGTGGTTCATATTTTTATTCTCAATTTGAAATTGCAACAGATTTTGAAAGGGATCAAGCATAGAATTAACCCCTGGATGTTCTACAAACACTTTAATTCTGATTATATATTAATTTCATTTTTGTTTCATGTAGCTGATTTCTCACACATATTTATAATCTCTGCTTGAATAAAATAAAGTTAACGCATTTCAATTTCAATTCAGCTCAAAAAACTGTAGTATAGACAAATACCTTTGGGAGGAGGTTTCTTTTCAGCTTTTTCATGTCTTTCAGGTGCATCTTTTTGAGTTACTAGAAATGAGAACAACTGTATATTAGGGAAAAATCTCACATAGAACAAGAAAATATTGCCAAAACACAACACCATCACTGGAAATTTCACATTTCCTTGCAATTCCTGCTTTTCAGTTTTCAAAATTGTTTTCAGACTCATATAGCAGGTTAAAAAACTTTAAAATATCTCTTGAGGCTCCCTTACCAGGAGACAAGTGAGTCACACAGATCTGAAGCTTTCTAGGACTACATAGTCCAGATGAAACAAACTTGCTCATGTGCTGAGCAGACACAGACTTGGCCTTGTGCTACAGCCAACAGGAAGCCTTGTGGCTCTGTTTGTCTTACAGAAAGGTGTTTTTTCTTGGCTTGGGCTCATTGTCTACAAACACAGCCATAAGTCTGGCGTTCACTCCAGAGCCCAGCTTGAGTGAGTTCATGTCTGCATAAGATACACTGTGTAAACACACACATGCAAAAGATCTGTGTTCCAGAAAGGCTGCTAAAATTTTATGCAGACCTCTATCTTTGCCCTCCTGGTCACCATCCACACAGAATACCAGAACAAACCAGCCTCGAGAGTTAATTACACTTCTTTCAACTGATAACTACATCATAGGTATCAACTCTAACTGAATTCCATTCTGGAATTCCAGCCTGTACGAGACATGATTGGTATTTAGACTTGGTTTTATTTTTTTTTAAGATGTTTTTAGATGAAATGCTTAAAGAACACTCATATCACTGAGGCTTTCTGGAGTCTTTATCAGAGTCTGAAGAACTAACTTGAGTCTTTGTAATGAGCATAAAGAAAACCTGCTGACTGTGTGGGAAGTAGCCACACAGTTTTCAGTATGTCCATTCCCCAGAGATAGCCAGAACCTGAACATTTTCATTTCCTAGGGACTGGAGGTGGTTGAAGCAGCCCCTCAGCACTGCTGGTGGCTAATCCTGTTTAGAGCAGACCCATGAGAAGAGGGAGGAGGGCCTGGCAATGGAAAGCTCAGCAGCACGGGGCTGGCAGAAATGCCCCTTTGGACATGCTGAGGAAAACTGTCCTCATGCCCTGATGCCCTAGGGGCTCACAGCAGGGAAACTACCCAAGAGAGGGCAGCATGGCTATGTCACACTGCAGCCACAAAGCTCTGCAGCTACAGTGTCCAAATTCTTCATAAAATTTTCCAGCCAGTGACTGGAGTCATGGCTGCTATTAAACACATTAAGGCTCTGAGTGATTATTTGGTTAGCTAGCAGAAGATAAATGGGTAAAGAGACTGGCTGCTTATTAGGACTATCTCAGGCATTCTTGGAAGTTATTTGCTTTCCAAATCAACACAGACACTACGGGCATTTATTTTCTCTGGCTTACTTCAGCATGATTTCATTTTATGAAAAAAAATCCCACACTTTCAAGCTATACACTGAAAGTAGGAAAAAATGAACAATATCCCTGTAAAAGAGGGACTGGACAATGGCCACCCTTAAAGTTTTTTTAAGGCTTTAAGTCTTCATTCTGCTTGCTTTCTCTTTCTTTCTTTCTTTCTTTCTTTCTTTCTTTCTTTCTTTCTTTCTTTCTTTCTTTCTTTCTTTCTTTCTTTCTTTCTTTCTTTCTTTCTTTCTTTCTTTCTTTCTTTCTTTCTTTCTTTCTTTCTTTCTTCCTTCCTTCCTTCCTTCCTTCCTTCCTTCCTTCCTTCCTTCCTTCCTTCCTTCCTTCCTTCCTTCCTTCCTTCCTTCCTTCCTTCCTTCCTTCCTTCCTTCCTTCCTTCCTTCCTTCCTTCCTTCCTTCCTTCCTTCCTTCCTTCCTTCCTTCCTTCCTTCCTTCCTTCCTTCCTTCCTTCCTTCCTTCCTTCCTTCCTTCCTTCCTTCCTTCCTTCCTTCCTTCCTTCCTTCCTTCCTTCCTTCCTTCCTTCCTTCCTTCCTTCCTTCCTTCCTTCCTTCCTTCCTTCCTTCCTTCCTTCCTTCCTTCCTTCCTTCCATCGCTTTACTTTGTTTTACCTTTCTCCTTAGACTATGATCAAGTAAAAAAAGAATGAATTGTAAATTACCTATATTGTCTGAACATATTCAAATTAAACCTAGTTAATTCATGCACCTCAACATCATGGTAATTATCTCAATGTCATAAGAAACCGATATGAATATAGTTGTATACTATTTCTTCAAGAGTCAACTGAGTAAAATAAAAGAGACAAAGACTGAAAATGAACTTCTTTATAGAAATATCTGCCATGGAGAAATATCTAACCTCAGAGAAAGACATTCAAATACCAAGCAATAATAAATGTTAGTCTTTAAAAATTGGCGTAATAGGGCAAGGTGATTGGATTTTTAAATTTCCCTGTCCAAACCATAGCCAAAGATGGAATTATCAGTCAAAACAATAGTGAAAATCACCCCTCACACACCCACGATATTGCTTCATAATATATATGATAATTATTAGATATGTAAATCTTAACCAAAGTCACTGCTGCCATAGAAGACAGTGCAAATCATATACTGAAATTAAAATGTTATTGAAAAAAATAAAAGCAAGAAAATGAAATCCTATTTTTGGATATGATGGAAGATCCAGATTGAGAGATAGTAAATACTCTTGCATTAGTCTGCATCCAGTTAAAAACTAATACACAAGAGAAAAACTTCTTTGCAGGCAAATTACTGAATCCCTTTGTGGAGAAACAGGCATCAGGGAATGCAAAGAAAATAGTCATAGGTTTCATTCTTTAGCTGTGTAAGAATGACTTGTAATAAACTCTGTGCATCAAAACAGGAGAATAAAGCAAAAAAAAATAAAATATGCTGAGCAAGACTTCACTCAGGCTGATCAAGACCCGCTCAAGCAAAAGAGACAACACCCAAGAAGTGTTCACCATGAACTAGAAGAGCTTTGTACTTTAAATACTTATCTCCACACTCTCCCAAGATTTCAAGCATTTAAATTGTACAACTTTTAATAATGATCATCAATACCTTTAGATGGTGCTTTCTTTTCTTGTTTTTCTGGCTTTTCAGGTTTCTCTTTGAGAACAGCTAGAAATAAAACCAATAATCTTAATGGTCATTAAAAAAAAAAAGAAATTGCATTTGAATGAGAAAAAGGGTCAAGAAACACAGGTAGACACCGTGGTCATGCATGCAAAGAATGAGAAAGATCGATTCAGCTGCTGCTGTTTGTTCTTGATGCCAAAACATGGAATTGAACTTTGAAAAATTCATCTGCCATCACTGATGTCTTTGCCATTGGCTGGAGGAGCAGCAGCATTTCTAGCTCCAGTAATCCCATGAAAGAAGATAGTCAAGAAGAGTCATACTTATTTACACTGGTTTTTTTCCTTTCTTTAATATATTTATATCCTGTAATTTATTGGTTTATTTTAGTTTATTGTTATTTTTTAGCTTTCTTGTTTATTACTTTGGTTAGTTTCTGAAGGATTTTCTGAACTCCAGAGAACAACTAACAATTTTTCTAGCTATGAATGATTAAGTACTATAATTAATTACAAATCTAATTGCAGTGACATTATAACTAATGTTCTTTGGGGCTTTTTGTTTGCTTTTAATTTCCACCTTACAAATTGAAATTAACTGCTCTGTAGTTCCTAGATTTCTGGCTCAGGTTTCAGAATACACAGGAGTTGTGTGCTAGTCACTGAGTAGTGGGTAATCTGAAATATTCTCCTGTGTGGGCTCTGATTTGCCAATGTTTTGGGAATAATGTGTGCACAGTAACTTGCCCAAGGATGTGCAGAACTGATATATGCATGGGCTGATGTGCCCTGAGGTGAGCTACAGGGATCATGTGTGTGAAAACACGCAGTTCCCTATTTGAGTACAAGGTGTGAGGTCATCCGAGGAACACAAAAACATATGCATGAGCATGGAGCTGGTGTTTAAAAAGAAAGTAAGAACTGGGGAAGATAAAACAGTGCTAGACAGTTACTTATTGCAAACAACTACTGAAGGAACTGGTCCTGGCCTAGTCAGTGGCTATACAATGGCCCTATGTAGTGTTTTATTTAAAATGCTTTTTTTTTCCACATGACCCTCCTGATTACCTCTGTGAAAGGGCTGTCAGGTGCCTTTTTCTTGGATGACCATAGTCTCTTAGCAACCATTCTTATTGCAAGAGTTGGAAATACTCAGTGATTATCATAAGATTACACTAATCCAGAGTACAAAATATATTATCTCCCTTCCCCAGGAAAAAACCAAACCAACAAAAAACATGCAGAAGGAATGTTAAATGCTACTTAGTGTGTAAGACTGCAAATGTTTTTATTATTAGATTATTTTTATTAATAATATTTCATAGCTCTTTTTTCTGCAATCAAAGGGATACATAAATGGAAATTGAGTAGAGAATAATCTTTAGGGTACCTCCTAATGTAAAATAAATTCTGACATTAAATAGTTACCTGCATGCCTTTCCTTTTTTTCAGGTTTTTCTTGTCTTTCCAGTTTGTCTTTACTTGTCACTAAGAAAGAAAGAAAGTGTTATATACCCAAAAAGAAAAGTGGGAAAAATTAAGAATTTAAAAAAAAATCACCAAAGATGCCTTAGGATACTAAGTGGCAGAGTGTGTTACTGCTGAGCTGCCCCGTGCATATTTTTACAGTGTCCATCATACTGGAGGGGTATGAGCAGCCAGCTCTGGCTAACGAGTTACTGCCATGGTAACATGCCTCAGCTGTTTGCTGCAGAGCATCATCTCTTGCAATTGTCTGTCAGTTCCAGAAGAATTCCAGAAAACTGTCGGTTACTAAGGCACAGCTCACAGTGAAGGCTGCTGCCTGTGACAGGAAAAGGCCTGCACCTTGGCCACCCCATACTCTGTCAGACACAGGTTGTAAAAACCCTGGAATCAATCTCGGAGCAGAAGAGAATCACATGTGCAAATGATACATCTGTGACTTGCCAGCTGGCTTGAAATGGGTAACCAGTAATGGATATGGATGGTTAGTAATGGATACGGACAGCTAGTCATGGACACTGGCTGAGATCAGTCCCTGGCAATGATGACCTCAGAACCATAATTAGATACCCAGCATGTGCAAAGCAAAACTAACATTATGACAGTGGAAACTGCATTATGCTATCCACTCGTTCACAGAACATTTTCCACTCACTTTTCTTAGGATTTTACACTGTAATGTTCCAGAAAATTAAAAATAAGCTTGTGGGTTTTAGGGCACTTCTGAAAGAACAGCTGTGAAAATGCAAGTCTAGTTTGAGTCTAACTCCTGGGGAGATTTCATCCAAGTTTAGTAAAACTCCTTTTGTCTAACATGAGGAGATAAGAAACTTTTTTTACAGCACCATGAATTCCATATGTAACTGGATGCAAAAGAGGAGTGGTAGGCAATATTCAGGCTTCCACATTTTTAAGCAATATAGTGATGAAATACTTGAGAATATGGCTGACATGTCTGACTGAGACACTGCTAAGTGACTGAGACACTTCTAATTACTTTCTGTGTCATGAAATAACTTTCTTAAACTTCATGCCAGAAGTTGATTATAGATTAGAATAGGATGCTATTTATACTCTCTATTATCCTGATCTTGAAAAGGCAATGTATTTAATGTAGAAAATAAGCAGCAAAAATACAGGGATGAAGTCTCTAGAGTCTCCCAGTCACACTATAATGAAATGGACCTTAGAAAGATGCACATTCATAGTCTTAGTTTTGAAATTTAATGTACAGTCTGAAAGTAATTTTTAGTAGCACTGTGAATACAGAGAATCTCTATAAACAGTAGTGTTTCTGTAGCAGTTTTGGCAATAGTTCACAATATAAAACAAATAGTTCGCTTCAAGAAAAAAATACCACTAGGTAGACAGAATATTAATTGGATTTATGGAAAGCTAAGGCAGTATAATTGTAATTTTTTTTTTCCACTGGCTATCTGAGTTTGTCTGGGATAATATTTTTCTTGTTCTAAGAAATTTAACAAAACATTAAATATTCTCCTGTGAAATCAAGTTGAAGAGTTCCACAGGTTTTCCACATTATAGCAATAGTCTTAAAGATAAACTCATGTTTTAATGTGGGACATTATTGCTTTTGCTTTGTCATTTTTCCAAACACCAGAAAAAAATTCCCATGTTTTTACCATTCTATTTTCTACTAATAAATATTAATTCTAAGAGACACCTCCATTTATATGCCTGCCATTAACTTCTAAAATCAGTCTTGTTAGCTCAAGTCACTTTGAATTACTTATATGAAATGGAAAAGCTCCAATCAGAGACTTTTAGAAAGGCCTAGTCAAGCACAGTTTTCAGGAGGTTCTCCTTCACCTGAGTTCTTGGCCTGAATAAGTCTGCTGTGGCTGGATATTTGGTCTTCCCTTTCCTTGTTTTGGTCATTTGTTATGACCATTGGCCTCTTTGATTTTCCAGAATATTTTTCTTCCTCCAGCCCAAGATTTCATTAGCCATAGGATAGTGCAAAGGACATGTTCTCAGTAGACATGAGTGTTTTGACAAGGAGGTGCACTCCACCAAAATTCCATTTTGCTAAAATATCCTCACAAAAGGTAAACTAGATGGTGGCTATCATGAGTTCTGGGTGGAGAGTAAGCAGTATCCTGATTCTGACTCCTTCAAAGATCTGTAATTTGTTTTTGGCACACACCACCAGGACATTATTAAATTCTCTCTAAAACCTCTCCCCAGTGTCTCTGAAATTAATATGGAGGAATTTATTTTTCCCTTTTTTTCTTTATTTTTCTCTCTATTTTAAGCAGATTTCCGAAGCAGAATGTCTACATGGACCATTTCCAGTATGTTATAATTTACTAATTACATTTTGGTGCAAAAAATATTCTCAAGGGCAAATAATATACTTGGATTTATTCAAGAAGAATAAAAAGGACACCAATATGTGTTCTAGGTACTTTTTACATAACTTACTAGTACAGTAAAGACTTATTAATTAATATCTGAATGTAATTTCAGCTTTTCTGTATAGTGATTAATTCAAATTGTTTTTAAAAGCCTCATTCTCCCTCCAGCTGGCTTTCACAACACCTCTTCCATCCTTAAAGATTAGCGGGATCTACAAGAAAAGTCTAAGAGTCAATAAATTAGACTATTTTGAATCACTGATAAAAAAGCAAGGAATATCAAAAGCTGAATACATACCCTTTGGGGGTTCCTTCCTCTCAATTTTTTCTTGTTTTTCAGGTTTTTCTCTGTGTGTTGCTACAAATAATAAACAAATAAATAAACCCCAGCTCACAATAAACCTGTAATCTAGATGTATTATGCACACTTATTATCTCATGAAAGTGATCAAGGAAAAGCATTCATAAACCCAAATAAAGGATTTCAGCTCTGATTCACAGGTACTTGATGATGTAAAGACCTTCTGAACATCAACATTTAATTCCAGGTCCAAGAGAAATATTTTCCTTGAATAAGTCTTCACATATCAGACTATATTCTTCTGAAAGAAGCCACCTCAATCTAATCAGTCCTCTCTCTTTTGGTCCCATTACACAACCACCCTGACTCTTAGATTTCTGACAGAGGAAATTATTTTCAGCCCTTGACAGCATTGCTTTCTATTCTAAACAAAAAACCGGCCTGCATATTGCTTTCTATGCTATTTTTTTTTTATTTTTAGCTGTCACTTCCGTCACAGGATGGATTAACAAGAAAACATCTCTTTTAATCAGAGTGTAACCTCAGGAACAGCAGCTGTTCACAACACAACCAACTCCATGTCCTGCAAGAGGCAGGCAAACGCGAGTCCTCATAGATTCTCTTGCCCAGCTAGGTCTCAGACCATGTTATGAAGTGGTTCAATCCCATGTGCCAATGATTTTATTCTTAGCAAACCCATACTACTAAAAGACTAGCATTTCATATTTCAGGGAAATGTTATTTTCTTTTCTGTACCCAGGTTTCTGGGAAAAAGTAAAACAAATTCTGATTAGAAGACAGTGAGCTTTATAAACAAGCACATTATGCTTTTGTATCCATTCATTTCACCAGCTTTGCAGTGAATGCCATTTCACAAAAATGCAAGCACTGTTTTGTTGGCTGAGTGTTTCCACGTTAAAAAGCAGGTTGCAGCCATTAAGAAAAATCATTCAGAACTTTCAGTAAATTCATTATGTCTCGTATGTGTTTGGATTATCTAAAATTCATTTTTAGTCATAACAAGTAAATTATTGTGATAACAAACAGCCAAACAGTTGAAAAAGATTGAAGAGAGATATTTCAAAGTCTTTAAAGAATGTGGATAGCAAATTTACACTAAAAAAACAGGCTGTGAAGAAAACAGCAGCACCAGCAATGTATTATTGAATGAATTACAGACTGCAACTCATTAAAATGCTTTAGCAGATCTGGGAGCATACCAAGAAAAAAACATTCTCCAAACTGAGTATTTTTGCAGAAATTGTAGCATGCTTTTGCATCTTGCATTGGTATTAGCAGATGCTGGCTCTATCCTAAACGCTTTTGTCAGTTTTGGCAGGACCAACAGCAGAGTTTTGCAAACAATGTGATGGTCAGTGTGAGTGAAACATGAGCTTCTGCACATTCAGACAAAAGCTCTTGTAGTCTCTGTGCCAAAAAATACAGCTGAACTACGCAGAACAGATTGATAACCAGAAAGCTTGTTTTTATCCACAGGGCATCTTACTTGTGTAAGAGACCTTATTGTGGGTTTTTAAAAATTTGAAGTAATTTTTCCATAGAATTTCCTTATTTCACTATTTGAGAAAAAACTCACACAACAAAAGGAAAACAAACCAAAGGACCGAAAAGAAATCAAAACAAACAAAACCCATTACCACACAGTAAACCCATAAAATGAGCCTTGAACAACGCTAACTGAGTTGAATGTCAGTAGACCTGAAAGTGGACAGAAAAATCTAATTTAAATTTGTTTCACATCCTCAAAGTGACGCAAACAGCAAAAATGCAAGGAAATACGAATATTTTTGTGGACTACAGCTTAAAACATGAAGAAGGGATCAGATGGCCCCTTCTTGAGAAAGAAAAGTAACTTGATGTATCTGGGCAGGGAGCCTGGAATGTGGATAAGCAGAGACCAGGCTGGCATAAGCATAAGCTATTTTTCTCTTCCCAATTATAGGCTGAAGGTGATCTCTGGCTAGTTTGAGAGCCTTATCCTGTGTTTTGATATCCCCATAGCCTCAGAGGTTGCTAATCTCAGATTGTAATGTTTATCATTACCTCTTATGGGCACTGCCAGAGCTATGGCTTCCCTTATTTGGGAAGGGCAGGTGCTGCCAAAAATTAAAGTGTTCATGTTTCAGGGCTGTGATCACTGGCCATTTTTGACTCTTCAGTCACCAGACCAACAAAATCCACTGGAGCTTTTGTTCTGACAAATTTAAATCTGATGTTTCTCAGCATATTAACTCTCCCCTGAAATATTTTCATGTTCAACTTCATATGTAGTTATAAAAGCTCTGTCATAGAAAATACATTACTGTCTAGAGATCATTTCCATATTTTGTCACTTGGATATATTTTTCTTTGTCAAGGGCTTAATACATGCTCTTTCTCAAGCCCAGAATTCTATGTGCAAGCATTTAATTTTAGAAATTAGCCAGGTTGGCCATGTTGCCATGTTTCTGTGAAAAAAAATTTAGAGTTGATTGGATTTTCTTTTCCATTAAAAAGAAAGGGAAGAAAGAGCACAAACATTAAAAAAAAATTTAAGGTTACTTATACACTCTTCAGCTGAAAAATGCTGAAACTAAAGCTGTTCATTCAACTTGAATTCAACCATTTTATTAACTTTATTACACATTTTGTAGTAAAAAGATCACCTCTTTTATTGCTTTTGCTACAAGGATGCTGGTGACATCCATAAGAAAAAATAACAACTAGACTTAAAACTAAGTGGATTTATGGCAATTGTGGAAGTTAAAACTTAAAAGAAATTTTCCTGGAGTTCCTTGCAAATACCAAAAAAGTCATAAACTCAGACTGAAGTGTTATTAACACTGGAAAAAATATAACACCCCAACCTAATTTTCACTAACCTAGATTTTGGAAATTGCTGAAATATTTTTGCATGTCTTTGAATGAAAATTCAGCCTGAGGCAAAAAGATGAACATGGGAAATCTCATCCTAAGTGACTGGAGTGTGATAAATTTATAAATAATCTAAAATAGAAGCTTATAATAGAAAATTTTAAGGTAATTTAACAATGCATTCCAAAATTAATATTGCTATCTACTTCACAGAAAAATAAAAATAAGAAGCATTGCATATATGTGAGAGTATTTTCCTAATTTCAGTCATCATAACAGATTTTATTTGCATCAAATTGAAGGCAGTGAAGGGGGACATGATTTAGTTTTTCTTGGATAAAGTTCTCCAACAAAGACATTCCACCTTCCAAAACAGAAAGTGTGAAAAGAAGAGGTGTAGCAAGGCACTACTTCTGTACCTAAGAGAAGCAAAAATAGTTTCCAGCTGAGTAAGTCTTAAGTCTGCTGCTTAGTACAAAGGCAGGTGATGAGTGCAGTAAGCATGAAGCAGAGATTGCTTGCTCCAGCTAACAGACTAAGTGCTTGTCTACAGAGCAGCACTCTCAGGAAAGTTAAGATAAATGAACTAATACAATGAAGTTAGAGTGCATTAGTCAGAGAGCATTAAATCTCTGCCTAGATGCTTTCATTCGGAAGGAAAGCAACTTTAGATGGCTACAACTTAATTCTTCCTGAAGGAATGCTGAAAAAAAAGGGGTTGGTCTGGAGAGGGGCACAGACTCCCAGGTCCAAATACATAATTTAAGGAAACTACAGCTGTGCTGCCATCTGCACCATGTTCTCCAGTTTAAAGTTAATGCAGGAGTAGTTGTAGCTGTACCTTGAGAAATCGGGCGAGACAGATTTGTCTGTGTATGAAATATGCCTTTTAATTTATTAACTTGGTGAAATTATGTGGGTTTCTAGAACACTAGGATCTAGCTCTATTTATCTATTTAGCTGTCTCAAATACTATGTCTTCCAGCTACAGCAAATTAACCATCATTACATTGTTTTCTTCCATACCTCAGCCCAACAGCAATGTATTAGTGAAGTGATTTTGGGAAAAGCCACACAGTAAATAAATGTTTTCCCATTCCTTCTCCATGCCTGTTTTAATTAGAGCTATTTCCCAGAAATGCAGGGCAATTCATTTCACTGGTGAGATCAGTTTTCCATAAAAATCAGAAATTGCCATTGGACCTTCCATTAGACAAATTCTGTACTTACATATACTTTTATCTCAATATTTTTTACTATTGTTCTTACTTTTTGCCAAAATAATGTCTAATCAACTCTTATTGGTAGTAATAGTAATAACGATCATATCACCTATTTCTTAAACAGACTCCAGAAGCAACTCAAAGTCCTGCAAAATCTATCTAGAACACAATATCTAGATACTCAGGAGAGTTGTGTACAGACAGATAATCAATCCCTTGTACCCCTGCTGGCTGGTCAAGCTCCTGGTCATGCAGTCCAGGTGCCACTGCATTCGTGAAATTACTAATACCTCAAATAACAAATTGGAAGGACCCTAATTTGTAGTGAACTTGTGCTTATGTACACACATGATCATGAAATAATTTGATTTCAGGGCTCTTAAGCATGACCAATGGCTTTGTGAAAATATTTCTCAGATATTTCTTCTTTCCAGGATTAAATTTATTACAATAATTGAAATAGACATTATTGCTAGCAGTTTATAAAAATATTTAATTAAAAGCAAATTTTAGGGCACCAGTTTGCCCAGCTCTCAATACTGTTTGAATCTTTTAATTTCAGTCACTTCCATCTGGGATTTTTATTCATTATAACTGTTCCTCATATTTCACTTCAATCTTTCAAAAATGAGGCTTATAGACTGAACTCCCTTGTAAACTGTGGGACTTGTACTCAGAGGATTTGACTATTCAGAAAAATACAATTAAATTACTTTTTAAACTCTAGTGTTCCTACATGTTGGGCAGAAGACAAAAATATTTCTTCCATTTCTTGCTATTAAAAATATTAATTTTACTTCTGGATTTTTTTCTGTTAAAAACAATAAAAGATTGTATTTGTGCATATTTCCTGAAGGTACTTTGGAAGGTAACAGTAAAATTCCCTAAGGATTCATGCCTTTATCACACTATAGACAGGGGTCAGACAGAAGTTTTCTTGTCATTGTTCCTTCTATGTACAAGTTGCATTGTTGGGATAAAACATGAAAACAAAATAGAGAAAAAAACATTTGTTTTGTGCTTCAGCAACTGATTGTATAAATAGAGACTGCATTATCAGGCACATAAATAATGGGATTTAACTAATGACACCTGAACACCTTTTTTTCTGGCATCTTATCATTTCTTCGTAATAATTTCTGCAATATTGTTATTATTTTGTGTAAAGAAATGCACTTTTGTGTAGATTAAATGGTACACAAGAGGCTGTTTTTGTCAAGATTGCAACATTATTTTTGTTTTTAGATTACTTTTCTTGAAAAGACCTTAACTGGGATCCTTGCTAATGGATCTGAGTTCCTTATTGCCTGGCTTGCCCACTAGTATCCTAAAAAATTCATTTTGATAGAACATGACTTATTAAGTAGTTGGGAAACAGTTCTAGGCAGTTCAGATGACCCTGATTAGCACAGAACTGGACCTGAAACATGCTGTAAAAACATTTTACAGAGGTGTAAAATACTATAAAACCACACTAAGAATATACATAAAAATGAATATAATTGCATGAGGGAGGGTGAATGTGTACACAAAATATTTTTTAAAAGCCTCCTTCTTGCTTTCTCTTCCACTATCAAGCTGAGCACTGGTGTGTTAGAGGAATGCTCATGAAGTTTTGTGTGGCCTAGCTTTTATGGAATGCTCTGTTAGGCAAAAAACCCCTTCAGATATCCCAGAAAACACCTTTGTTTATATGACCTCTGAAAACCAGTCCAAACCAGTTCCTCTGTACATTTTCAGAAAGTGCCAGTAATAGGAGATTAAACAGTCTGAAAAAGAGCAGGTTCTTAAAATGGAAGTTTTCTTATCTCTGATACACACCTGGCTTACTCTTAGCTATGACTTTCTAACTTGGATGGCACCCACTGGCCTATAAATTTACTTTTTTCCTTGCCCAACACACTTCATGCCTTTTTCACCAGAGGAAGTTCATCAACACTCAACTTTCTAGCACTTTTACTAGAAAAAAGATTTCTGGAAAAGTTTGGGCAGGAGAATCTTATTATGAATGTGCATTTTCAATCTAGCTACACAAGCATAAAATTACATTTTTTTTGCTAATGTTAAGGTATACATGAATTTTTGATGATTTGCAGTCTGTGCCAGCTGATCTTTGAATGCATCTATGATACAACAGCAGCAGTTTACCAAGTTAACAAACAAAAATTATGTAGATAACAAAGGCACTGTATGTTACACAAATATATGTGGGCAAACAGACAAAAAAAACAGTTACCCTTTGCTGGTGTTCGTTTTTCAGGTCTCTCTGTTTTCTGTTTTTGAATTTCTGGAAAAAAAATGCAATGAAGATTTGTCAATATTAAAATGATTTTCACACAGAAAATATCAGATGCATTCTCCTATTAAAAAAGAATTTCAAAATGCTTAAAATATTATGGCTGCACGATGGCTTTATCACCTGCATAGTCAGAGTTTCATACAATATTGTTCAATTTTATATATACACATAGGCAATAGATACGGATAAAAATCACAATATTAAGTGTCTTTAGTAATTATTCTGTTTTTAATTGAGCCATACAACTACTTTTAAAGGCAGGAATAGCTTTTGCTGATCTGTAACAGCTACACAGTAACATGTTGGTCATGATTGAGAAAAACATTATTTGCTAATCATTTTTTCATATTTTTCTTGAGTCGTTTACCAAGATTAATATTTCATGTTTTCCAAATTACCTTTGGAAGGAAAAAATGTTCTTTTCACTACATTTTCTAAAATTTTTAAGGCTCACATACTGAACTGATATCTACAACACACAAGAAAAGGTAGTCTCAATGCTCTCTACAAACTGCAGAGATAAAAAGTTCCAAGGCTAAGGATTGTTGTCTTGGAGAATGACTCATTTTGATCATGCTGTACACCAAAATCTGAGAACTGTCTTCTTAGAGGAGGAAAGGGTACAGTATTTATCTGCCCTTGTTATGCCATCCCTTTTGAACAATTTTTTTCAGCTGTAATATTGATATTAAATTGCTGCTATATACCTCCATATAAATCTTTTTTCTACTGTCCTTATTGTGTCAAAACCAGGATAATATAAAAAAAGGTAAAATGCTGAATTTTTTGAAAAAGCAAACCAGAATTCAATCAAATGTGCATAGCCCTCTTTGCACACAGTTGTAGAAATTTAAAGAGCATTTATTTTAGCTGTGCAATGAAGTCATTAAGACCACACAGAGTGCCTGGGCTATCATATTGTGCACATATTTGCTGCAGAAGGAAACCACTCTAAAATACTGCATGACATTTGTTTTTGACAAAAGCAAATGCAAATCTCACTAGGCCCTGTGGGAGATGATTTCTTGTGCTTCGGTGTTACCTGTGGTCTGCAGGTTCTAAATAACAAGAACACTGACCCCAAAATTAATTAATCTAAATAACAAGAACATTGACCCCAAAATTAATCCAAAATTAATCCTCCAACAGAGGAAAAGCTATGCACATTGTATCTCAAGTCTAAGAATCTACTCTAATGTCTCTTGAAGACAATTGAAATATTTCATTTACAAACAGCAATTTTCTCAGGATACACATTGCCAAAGAAATCCAGTTGGAAATGGAATTTTCCCTTCCCAGATACTTACATAAGTCCTTGAAAATAATGCAGAATGTTTTTATTGTATAGCATTTGGTAACTGAAATAATTATTGTGTGTGGTTTGCAGAAAACCTAGCTATATACATATATATAGCTATATATAGTTATATAAGACATACAGCATCAGGCTATATTGTCTTCAGATAGAGAGAATATTTTTTCACTGAGATAAAGAGTAAGAAAGGGTAAAATACATCACTGCTAACCACTAATGTATGGAAACATAACTAAACTAATTATATGAGGTCATTGGGCTAAAAAGAAGTTTTTGTTTGGTTCTCACCTTGTTCTTTTCAGCCTGGGTGGCAGTTCATTTGTAGTTCTATAAAACTCAAAGGGTGAGAATAGGAAGAAATATACTCTGCTGATTGACTGTGTTTCAGCTGAGCCTGGATTATTTTTCTTTCAAATATGTGAGGATATTTTATTTCTGTTGACTGAGAAAATCCTGTTGCTGGATTCTCAAACTTTTCCCACTTGCTTTGCTTAAATGGCTACATGGTCAAGTTTAGGTAGCATAAGTGGTAGGAATGGTGCAAGACAGTAACAGATGGAAGATTGCTCCCTAATTCTGGGCACATCTGGGTAGTTTTCCATGCCACTGCCTTCAAACACTGACTCAGGAGACTTAAAGGAAGCTGAGTCATTTCCTCTGCATTGCAAAATTCAGTGGAGGCATATCTCACCCAGTTCAAGAGGTCACCCTACATACTGAGATGAATATGAATAAATCATATTCTTCAGGCAGAGTCACACAGACACATATTCCTTGCTTGCTTTAAAATGCCTCTGCTCTGCTGCATTTCTACCTTATATTACACATCCCACTACAGAGAACAGGCCTATTTTTCTTGAAAAAATAAGTGTAAAATAAGAATAAATCCTTGTCATTTAAAAAAAAAGTTTTAAAATTACTTTTGATTTAGGGAAATTACTGCTAGTTTGGAAAAAATGTATGGAGCAATGGATCTAGAGCTGGTTATTTAAATCAGGCTCACACTGTATCAGTAGTGAAGCTTGCTTCAAACAAATATTCCAGTAAATTGCACAAAACTATACCTTTTTAGACAGCCACACTGACAATCTCATCTAATTATCTGCTACAATTAGGATACCACACATCACAAAGAAAACATACACAAATTCCTAGAAGTGAAGTAGATCTTCTTAACACACAAGTTTGGGCATATATGCATTTACACACTGCAAAGTGTCCCATCATTAAGGTCTCTTCACAAACTTCCCATTACAGTCTGAACCATCATAAAAAATTACAGCCTGGATCACATCAATTCTGACACATTATATCCCAAATTTTCCCAGTACAAATAAATCTAGTCTTCTTATAAGCTAAACTGAATCAATTTACAAAGCAGAAAATAACAACTATTTGTTAACTTCAAAGTATTTAAAATCAGGAAACATATTAGATTATTGGAGATTTTTTGTTGCTGTTTTATGAGTGTTCTGATACTCTCTGCTTCATCTTTTATGACAAATAGCTTTAATTTTGTAGTAATGACATAATATCTTATTGCTGAGTTGACAAAGTGGTTGTAATATCATAGAAGACTTACATGGCCAGTTTAAAGCATGTAATTCATCTCTATCAGTGTGACACATTGTTAATAAATCCTAAATATTACGAATTCATGTTTAGAAAAATGACAGAATCAAGCAGCAGCAAGGATAATCTTTGTCACCACAGCAACCATTCGGATTCTTTATGAGATGACAGCACAGTTTATTAAATTATTGTAAGGGAGTATGTATTTTAAAAGCTGTATTTCATTGTTTGTTTTCTTAAATTATTAGGCAGACATGAAAAATTATCTTTCCCCTTGTGTTGCTTGGGTTTTGAATGGATAAGTATTTCCTTAAATATGGATACTGCTTGATGCTAATTTCTCTAGACCTCAGGTCTTGTGCAGATATAGAGAACATGCAGGGTGATTATTTTAAACAGGTCCAAGAAGAAAAGCTAGGAATCTTCTCACTGACCATTACAAGATGCTGAAAGGAGACACACACACAACTACATTGCTGTCAGGCTAATTTGTCTTTGTCCTGTTGACCCAAAACAGACCTTACCAGTCAGCTGAGGATCAGTACTGCAGGAAGCTTTACTGGAAATCCCTGCTGAGCAAGAGAGTCTGGGCAGCAGCTTCCCCACCCCTCACCTAGCTAATTTTCATTAACAGCAGTTGACAGTGTCTAACGAGAGCACAGCACTGGCTGTGCACTCTGGCTCCAGGAAGTTCAGGATGGGAGAAAATAATTTCAGCCCCTTGAGTCCGTGTGAACTAAAGGGTCAGCACTGTGCAGATTTACATCAGCGTGAATGAAGAGCACAGCTCCTCATGCTGGGGCATGAGGAGATACTCCTGTCTCCTGGTTCCCTTCTTTGTCTGCCTGGGTGCTTTTGATTTTTTGTAATGTCCTCTTTATAACATAGTAAGATGGATAACATTATTCTCAGCTGTTTTAAGTTTATTGTGTTAGAATAGCATCCATGAGCCTTAGCCTACATGAATTACTTTAGGTACCACATGGAGCTATGACATTATATAAATATCTCATCTCTGTAACACAGGAGTTCAAACTTAAGAGGGATGCATTTCATCTCTTGCACAGCCTTGCATCTTGCTTCATTAGAGGATAAAATGGTGAGTAGCATTCTGGTATTGTTGAAATAGCACCTACACCTCACCCTTCACTGTTTCCATCTTACAGATGAAATATACCTTTAAAAAAAGTCCCCAAAACCATATTAAAAATGTCCATGATAGAAGAGACAAAGTGAGGAAAAAAAAGAGCCCCCATTTGAAACACAAGAATGCTTTACCCAAGATAACCCAGAAAGTCAGCCAAGGAACTGGGGATTTACCTCTGAACCTGACATTCAACATTACCCTCCATGCTTAGAGCCAACCTGTTTCTGCTTAAATACTGCAGTGAAGAAAGAATGTAGTTCTAATATATTTAGTGTTTTAAAGGTATAATTAAGCAGATGGAGTTTTCTATGAAATGAGAATAGATTTTTTCCCTAACAAATTTTACCAGCTGGTCATCTTTTCCATCAGCTGTTACAGGTAACACAGTGATTTACACCTTAAGGGCTTTGACATTCTCTCTCTTACAACTATCTAAACATGAAAAGGAAAATTAGTCCAAATCGGTCTGGTGAGCCAGAGGTTAATAATTTGCTTTAGAGCAGTTAAAATCCTTACAGCTATTGCCAGAAATTCAGTGGGGCTATATTCTTGCTAGTTTATCAGGACTAATTGGTAGCAGGCAGCTGATTATCCTGAAGAGTTGGTGGAAACTGATACTGAGAGCAAGGCTAAAGTGAATGGTGTTAAGAGCTTTAGAAGATGGGAGAGATGTCATTTCTAATGTGGTTTTAGATGTTGTCTGTGTGAAGAATTGTTGTCTACTCTCTTGCTGTTGGTATCCTCAGGAGAAATTTGCAATTGTGCAGCTGATGTCTATTTTTAATCTAGATAGTGCCAGCTGGTGAGGGTGACAGTTATCCTTGCGGGGCTAGGAGGAGAAGAAAGGAAGCTGTGCATGAGAGCAACTTCTATCTGACTACTAATACATCAAGTAGCTGTGCTCTACAGGCAAAATCACCCACAGCAAAACTACAAATCACCTTGCAGCAGGAAAAAAGTGCAGGGAAAAACATAACAAAACAAAAAAAACCCCCAAACAACAACAACAACAAACAAAAAAAAACAGGAAATGCTTGATTGGAGAATTAAATTGCTGTATTTTTTTATTGTGCCCATATCCAGGAACCAAAGGCAGTGTAACAGAAGGCCTTAAATGCCAGCATTCAGTGTTGGAAAGTCTGAGTGACATTTTTGGCTTATCCTGGTGACTTCCCTACCAGCTTGCCAGTAGCACAGTCTTATCCCCAGTGTTAGATCTTGCCCTGTTCTGGGACTCAAAGCAACTTCAAGCTGGGGTACAGCATAACTTTTCCTGAAGCCATGTGTTGTAAGAGCTTTCTTGGAAATGCAACTGGGGACAAATTGCTCTTTTGAGCAATGAAAATGCTGAACAGTTTGTGTGCTCATCCACGACATGAAGAACCAGACCACAGTGCCTGTTAAATATGATTTCAGAATTTTTTATCCAGCTCTTTGGAAATTACAACTACAACTTACAGTGAGAAGGAAGGGAAGGGAAGGGAAGGGAAGGGAAGGGAAGGGAAGGGAAGGGAAGGGAAGGGAAGGGAAGGGAAGGGAAGGGAAGGGAAGGGAAGGGAAGGGAAGGGAAGGGAAGGGAAGGGAAGGGAAGGGAAGGGAAGGGAAGGACCATGTCAAGCCTTCAAAACCTAAATAATTAAATTATTAATATTATTGTTGTTGTTGTTGTTTTGTTTTTCCTCTGATAAGGTTTCCAGTTGAAACAGTAAAGCAATATCTTATCAGAAAAGTTTCTACAGGGAGGGAGGTACTTGCAATTATCTTTGACTAATTGTCCTGTAAGCTGCACTGGCATTACTCATGGAGACCATATGCAGATTTTATGATGGAATTTTAATGACTGGGCTTTTGAAAGAACTGAAAGTGGAAGATATTAAAAGTTTTCAATCCTATAAATTCTAACATTTAATTAAGGCTTATTCTTAATATATATAAGGATGTTAAGGTTGTGTTTTTCATTCCCAGACAGCAGTCCTGTACCTTTAGGTTCTAAAATCAAAAAAGGAATGCTACTTGCACTTTGATTAAAATCAAGAACCAAAAGACAGATCAGCTCTTTATTCAAACAAATCAGAGATAGAGCCACATGATCAAAACCAGTGGAACATGAAATTGTCTTGACATGCTTCTCCTTATGGATGCCAGTCTGCAAGGTGTTAGTGGTCCAGTGGTAAATGGTATTTTTCATAGCCAATTTTATCAGTGTGCATTTAATTGAGTGTAATTTTCTAAAGAAAAAAATGCAGGCCAGGCTTGCAGACCTCTTAGACCAAAATTATATATACAACTGTACCTAAAATCTCTAATTTTGATTAGCACCAAGGAAATTATTATTGTTTGGTTGGGTCTTTCGGTTTTGTCTCTTTGTTTCTGAAAGGTGTTAAAAATACAATAAAAAGAGATCACAGACTCAGTTACTCTACCAAGATTTCAAAAACATGAACTCTGCAGATTCTACCTTACTGTATTATTCTGTAAAAAGCAATCCTTGGCAAATTTAATCACATTGGATCCAATCAATTTTATTTTAGGGGTTTGGCATGGAGAAGAGAGATGTTTCTGTGGGTCATGAGCATGGGCTCCATTTGCTACATCCTCTCCTTGGCACAGCAGTAGCTGTGAAGGGATCTGAGTTCACTCAGAAATATGCAAGCCCCCCAGTTTTGATGCTGTGGCTTTAACTGAGTTTTGGAAAAGTTGCTCATTTTCCAGGTCAGGCACGGCAGACTCCAGCCAGTGGGGATCTGCTTAATACCCTCTCCTCTCAGTGTGAGAACCTCCCCAGAGCTCCATTACTGGGGAAGAAATTAAGATTTCCATAAAGATTGCATGGAGAGCTTCACTTAAGGTTTTCCCTGATTTAAGAGGATACCTTCAACAGCTGCAAATGTCTCTTCTAACACTTCTGTCCAGGATCCCAACTAGCTTTGCAGCCCAAAATTCTCTCTTTCTCTTTTAAAATATAGTTGGTGAGTTTGGATTGAAAAGTTTCAGCTCAAGCTGAAAACAAATCACTATTCTACAAAAGGCAAAAGAACTATAATTGAACATCCTTGCACCCTTGTGGTATATTGACTTTTTTCATCTGCATAATATGGAAAATATTTTCTTTCTTTTATAAAATGCTATTTTATGGTGGATATGCAATTGCTGTACTGATCAATGTAAGTAAAATCGGATGAAATTGTTAAAAGAACATTAATAACAGAAATGGATGCCACAAAAATGAAAAATGAAAAAAAAACCCCATATCTGAAAAAGCACTTTAACATCTGAGAATTGAACCAATCAATGATTTCCATCTTTTAACACAGAGAGTACTTTACACAAAGATATGCAAAATGCTTTATAGTAAAGTGTAGCCTAGGGAAACAGCAAAAGCCTTTTAGTGAGATCTTTAATAGCAACTCATATACAGAGAAGTGAACATTAACATACAGCCACATAAAAGAAACTGAACTCAGAAGGCATTATCAGTACAAATAGGTATATACTTTAGGCATGAATGGAACTATCTAATTATTTTTTAAGACATGTATATGACAACTACACTGGTAACACAGTTTTCAGGTTGCATTTATGGCATTCTGAATTTATTGTCTCTAGCTCATTTCCAAACTGTCTGTAGCCTTGGGTTCACAAGAAGCTGTAGAGGGATTGCAGCCATGCAAACACTGTGTCCCTTCACTGGGGAAAATGCTTGGAGTATGGAGAGCTCTCTTGGGAAATTATAACTATATTTTTAATAGTTCTGATATACTTCCTGAGCATTTGCACTGGTCACTCTAGGGCAGCAATCAGGACTTTTGTCCCATCCACTTAGTCAGCTGAACTTTAGGTCTAATCCTATATTCTTAGGTACTTTAATAGTAAAAAACAGTCTGACATGCACCATAACATGTAGGACTAATACCTTCTTTATTTGATTACTGCACCAAAAAACTATGCAGGAAATTGTCTGGTCTGAGAACCTTTCCTTTTGGGAACACTTTGTTTGTTAGCACAGATCAATATCCAGGCCTGAACAAGCCAATAGATTGTGCTGAATAAATTCTGACTGGCCTAACCTTGGGGTGGAGAAGGGGTTAACAGGAGTGGGTGTCTCCATCAGGTCTGGGGGAACTACACCTTGGCCAGAGCTGCTGAGGGTGAGTCAGTGCAGCTGACAATCCCCTCAGAAGCTGACATATCTTTTAAGAGTATGATGTGTCTTCAGCTTATTAATAACCAGCCTAATACTCTGACAGTGATACTCTCATTTGAACTGAAGACAGATGGATAAGGTTCTTTGCCAAAAAGTTTATTTGTCTTGCACAAAATTTCTTGAGACCTTTAACAGAAATTTCTAGTCTGTGTTGGCTTTTTGTCATAATTTATGATTTTTTTAATCACATTTTCCTAAGAAAAAAGTCAAAACTATATTTTTCTTTCTCATATACACACTAACTCACAGAAAATTAGAGATCCAGCTCTACCTGAAGGGAATGTTTCTTTTGATTGTCGGTAAGAATAATCTTATGCCAATAATAAAACTTTTCAGTAATACAGAGATGGATAACTGTCACAATGGTACTTTATTTCTTTCTCTGCTTTTTAACTGAATAGTATTTATTGAAATTAAAATTATTTTTAATTTAATAAAGACCTTTTATAGGCATGGTTCTCAATGTTGAAATGTTTGTACTTCTTTACTATTTACACATCTTTATTTCCAAATTTGTGTTTTTTCAACTCTTTTCCAAACTCACAACTGAGGCCAATAGTGCCCACAAAAACAAACAAACAAACAAATCACCCTCCACATTCTTTTTTATAGCAATAATTTCTAGTAAAAACATACAGGCATGCAGCTCTCAAATAATAGAATGTGTCTCTAAAGGTGAAACTAACCCTGAAAAAATGAACAAGATTATCAGTCATGACTATTATTATTATAGGAAAAAAATGAAACTGAAAGCAAATTAAGCCTGAAAGAATTAAACCTCTCTGCCATTTGTGAAAATGCCTTATAATTTTTGTATGTTGAGAATATGCATTGTTAAAGACTGCAAAATCCCCTCCAGCATAATCTTTCTCTATGTCCACTGAAGAATACTGCTTTGCCAGACAATATTAAATGTTCATTCTTTTCCAATTATTGAAGATAAATATTAGTGATAAGACTTGGACTGGCAAAAATAATTGCAATAATAAAAAGGTGCTTGAGAGATATTTTCATATCTTCAAAGGATTCTGAAACTGATATTAATCCCATTGCCTGTAGAAGCCCATTGTCATTACTTGTACTTCTATTATCTTTGCTTTTAATTTACATCTCTAGGAAAGTGATCTTTGCTTTCTTTGGGATCATAATTATGATTAGACTTTTCCTCTTTCATGGCTAGACAATGTCCTTGCCACTCCCCTTGAATTTTTTTCAATATACAATTGTACTGTGATATCAGCAATCTTATTTTATCAGTTACTATATTACATTATAAAGTAAATTTTGTGCAAACATTTTAGCATTCAAAAAAGCTGCTAGAGTGAAGGCTTGTCCATTCACTAAAAACAGACATGGAGATATTTCAAAAATTCTCATTCTATTCATAAATACCACAATAACTTTGAGTTAGATTCAATACAAACACTTAAATATCAGGCACAGCAACCATAGTGCACATTTCCAGAGTGAAATTTGAGAGAGCTTTTCCATAAAAATGTTTAAAAATTTCAATTTGTTCATATTCTGGAGACAGCAGTACTGTAGCGCACAATCTTACTGGTATTTTTTTTTCTTGTTTAGAATATTCAAATGCCAGTGTCACCTAGGAAAAGATCTTTCATAAAACTATAGATGAAATTGCTGCTCAGAGTAGAAGGGATTTTGATGCAGAAAAGGCCCTTTACAAATAGGCAGAGAAAATTCTATAACCAAAAACTTTGCTTCTAATTTCATTAATCAAACTAACGTTTTTACACCCAAAAACCCCCAGATCTATTGGTTTACATGGTCCTCTTTTGGGTCCAGACCTAACAGCAGCAACATGGAAAGAATCATAAATTCTGTGTCTTATTTTGTTGTGTTTTGTTTTAGAAAGCTTTTCTTCCAGAAGTCTAATTTATGGACCATGTAAATGACAACACAAATTAGATGAGAAAAGCTGCTTGGAGAGATCTGCACCTTGTGCTCAGGGGAGCAGCTTGTGATGATTGTGAGAGTGCTACCTGCAGGAGCTCACCTGAGCTCTCGGCTCACCTCCCAGGGCTCTGCCTTCTGCTCTCACGACCTTCAGCGCTGGGAGAGAGTGTCAGTGCGCCTAAGGTGAAAAGCTGTTCACTGGACTACACCACAGAGCTCTCAGAAAGCTTCAGGTTAGCCTCAGACCCCGGCAATTAAGCCCCTTGATGTTTATACAGTTTTAAGAGAAGCCTGCAGAGACACAGGAGCAGCTCTGAGGGGCTGAGGAGCATCAGTCACTGAGGAGACACACGCAGTACTCTGCACTGGCATTTCCAAGGGGCTCGTGGCTTCAGGCCAGATATGTTGTATTCCTGTAGCTCAGTAAAAGAGGTGACAAAATCAAGTATAAACAAGGCCAGATCCTGGCTGCCAGGATGAAATGGAGACCTCCACTCACCTGAGATGGTAAGCTTTCGAGGATGTTGCATTTGAAAACTTATGGCAGTACTTATGACAGAAAGGGGCACTATCCTCAGCAGGCACAGTCAAAAGAAATTGTTGTGCAGGGACACAAGCATGAGAATGCTTGTACTCTAAAAGACAGAGGGAGTATCTTGAGCACACATTCAGGAAGTGGAAAAGCCCAGTTAAAATTAGTTTTACTGCTCTGGAAGGTGAAGCATGTTTGAATTCGGGCCTTTTGACATCTGTGTGGCTGCATTATCCTGTAAGGTACCAGACCAGGAGAAATCACCAGGTTCTTTCACCATTTCCTTTATGACAAAGATAGAAGACCCTCTCAGGATTCATGTCCAGAACCAGGAGCTTTGAATAGTGAGGAAAACATTCCCAGCTGGCAAGTTAGATACTCAGCTCTTTGGATGGAGCAATTTTAGGTCCAAACAAGCTACATACAGTAACTTCCAATTGCTTACAATTTAAGCAGCCTTGAGTTTGTTTAGATGACTTGCCCGAATTCTGTTCTACATCTTTCTGCCTCAATGCAATGGGTAAGGCCTATGTCACTGACTGTTGTAGTGTGTTTTCTTTATTTAGCATATTCACTGTTTAATTTGTGGTTTTGCAATCCTCTGTCCTGCCCCTGTCTTTAGAGTGGCACAAGCCCCCCCTTTTTTATCTTATGTTTCTAAAATTAGACTCGTTCCCTTATAGTTATTCAGCTCAGTAAAGTGTGGGTTTTTCTGTTCTTACCTGACCACTCCCTGCCAAGTTTTAATGCCCCCTCTTCCCAGTTGTTAACCCCTTCTGTCCCTACCCTTTTCCCCAGAACCTTTTCTTACTCCTTCCATTAAATGTCATTCCCTCCCCGAAACTGCCCTTCCCTTTAGAAACTTCCTTGTCAGTTTTGTATCCTTCTAAGCCCCATTAGTTTACTTAAACTGCTCTTCTCCCTTGAAATCCTTCATTGGTTTACACATTGTATTCCCCACCTTGTGTTCCACCCCCAGTTCTCCGGATTAGTTACAGATTGCACCTTCCCCTGAACCTGCCCCGTTTATAAACTAGCATCTGCCCTCAGTTCAGTGTCCTGGGATCCTGGACTCGGGGAGTTTTGCCATGGAATAAAGTTACCCCAGTTCCACCCCAGAGCCCGCGCTGCTGCCTTTTTGTTCCTGCACCAGACCTCCACTGGTAGCTAGGATTCTGCAGAGCTTTGAAAGGGGAGTCTGTCACGTCCCTGTTATCCCCTAGCTGGGCTTTAACGCACTACTGATTTCCAGAGAAGGGATTGCAATGCTGAGCGTGGTGCTGTCCGTGGTATTTTATGGATCATGCCTTCCTAGCCATGAAGTAACAGCGCTTTCAGCCTGTTGTGAGAAGACGCATTCCACCCAACAACATCCTTGCCAACAATGTGCTACAGCTCTGTGCACCTCCCCCAAAATTAAAAATGCTCCTTTCTCTATGGGAAACGAGACAAGACTGAAGGTTTTACAGTCCTTACAGATGAAGTAAAGAGAGGGAATCTTTTCCTACACTGTCTGTAAGTTTTCCGAACAGGACCAGTCATCAATAGAAAGAAAACTGCTCCTCGTCTTCAAGCCTATTAATTCCTTGGACTACAGATAGAGATTGACAGATTATTTCATTAAGTAGAAGCCTGATCCAGTTCCAATTAACTTCAGAGCAAACTGGATTGTAATCTCAGAAGCAATTGGGGTGCTAGATTCTTCAATATGGGCATTTACCCCTTGAGAAGTTGATGGATGCCAAATTCAGTTTACATAGGGCTGCTTACACATCCTACTATTCTCGAGCTTTGCTAAATATGGAGAAAAAACATGCCCTAGTTTTGAAAAGATTTACATTCTATCATCAGTAATTCCAGCCTTCTAATACATTTGCATTTTGATTTAATAGAAGTTTGAATATAAGTTTTATGTTTCAGCAAAACAATTCCAATATCCATAAAGATTATAATATAATCTACTTCCTTCACTAGTCTGCTTTAAAAATTCAATGATAACTAAGTAATTTTTTCTGAAGATTAGGACACAGTCCTTCCTTTAGAGGCCTGTGTTGGCTTCAGGTAAAATGCTTGACACTACCTCATCATTATTTCTCACTAAATATACTTTCCATATTATTATTCCTGAACTTTATTTCTATACAAACATACATATAACTCCTTTGCATTAGCAGAAGTCCCACAACCATGGCAAGGATATAATAACATTTCTGTAATTCTATTTTTATATCAACATTTTTCAGATTTTCTGTAATAATTAAATAATAAAGAATAATGAAAGGTAAAGTAATAATGAAATAGTAAAGAATTCTTAAAAATTCTTACAACAAGCAGCTCAGTGAATATTATTATCTGTATTTTTAATTTAAGGGGTTTGCTAGAGCACAACTGAAAAGGTTAGTAGACTGCCATGTAACTATTGTCAGAGTTTGTCACAGATATACAGATAATTCTTAAAAAGATTAAAAAATATTTTCCCTCTATTATTAAGCAGCTGACCAACCTTTTTTCAGAGAA
Source organism: Fringilla coelebs (assembly GCF_963513975.1). Taxonomy (NCBI): domain Eukaryota; kingdom Metazoa; phylum Chordata; class Aves; order Passeriformes; family Fringillidae; genus Fringilla; species Fringilla coelebs. The sequence continues at coordinate 51,796,430 of NC_140030.1, forward strand.
GGTTCCACTTCACCTATACCAAGAGAAAAAAACAGGTATCAGAGGAAAGATTAAAAAAAACCAAACTAACAAACCCAAACCAAACCAAACCAAACCAAAACCAACCAAAAAAACCCACAAAAACAAAACAAAAACAACTCACAAAACAAAACAAAACCAAAAAACCCCCATTTTTTTTCATGTTGGCTCATTTTATTTCAAAAATTTTTTTCTTCTTTATATGCTAAATGACAAGCATCTATTCTGAGATTTTGGATTTTTCATTAAAAATCTAACTTGCCATAGAGTTTTAAGTAGATAAATGCAAGGTTCAATAGTAACTGAGGAAATATCCAAACCTCTATTTGCGCTTCTGATTATTAACTTGTAACGACAATAAAAAATTTGCTTCACTTTATGTGTGTTTCCACATTTTAAGGAAAAGCTCACTGGTTCTTTTTAAATTCCAAATAAAGTATATATGAAATTAAGCAAGACTGTATATCTAACAATGGCCAAGGCAAAAAATAATCCATTTCAATGTAACTATCAGCACTTGATTGCTGTGATATGTTACTGCACCTCCATGTAGGACATGGAATTTGAAGGAGTGATCCTGAATGACTGGCCAGTGTGCAGCTTCATCTGCACTGAGTACAGCACAGAGTGGGCAGGGTGCTCAAAGCACTCAATTTTTATGATACAGTGCAGCAAGATGCCTTGCTGCCTATTCACACTCCTGGTTGATGATGAAATTCCACTTGGGCAAAACCCTGCCAGAGCTAAGGTTTCCAAATCTAGTGAACATCCGATCTCAAATTTTTGTCTGTCAGGTATTTTATAACTTCCTACTGCCATTAACACTTAGACACTCGAGTTTGCACGTGCTTTGGAAGCCATGAAATCCTGAAAATGCGCACTGATCAAATGTTACCAAGCTATTTTTCATCTTTTCTCTTTGTCAACCTTAGGAGAGACTGGCTCTCTGCTAGTTATAAATCATATCTCAGAATAGGATGCCCAGTTCACAGACTCACATGTAGCAGCCTATCTATTAGCATTCATATACGATGCTAATATAAAAAGCTCATGCACATATTTAAAAGGTAAACACTTGGTAATATCTCAGGTTTCTGAACAAATGGGTAGAAGTCAGTTTCAGTACATGTCACTTTTTAATTATATTCTGGTGTAGCCAAATGGAATATAAAATAAACTACCGTGAAATGAAGATGTCACTCCTACACTTATCGCTTGTCAGAATGACCAATATGATGTGACATGATGATCCACTACTGACTGTGAGCAGCCTCTGCTCACACTGGAGAACTAGGTTTTATTTTTTTGTTTTGGTTTGGCTTTTGTTTTTTATTAAGAGAAACAGAGTTATTTCCAAAATCAAAATATTAGTAAGTTACTTTTTTTTATCTGATTATGTCAGATGAAGAATGGTACCATAATGGCAAAATAATTTCTAGTAAACTGAATTATTTGCAATGTGCCATCCAAAATCCCGTGAGTTCAGTTGAAATGTTATATTTTTTTTCATTTCAATATATTGCCCCATCACTGATATGTCAGATTGAAAAAAAGTTCTAAATTTCTCGATGTATCTTGAATATTTTCCAGGGTTCTTTAGATTCTTGCTGATTAAAAGAAAAGTAATTTCCATTCTCTGAAGCAATATCCTGATGCATATTTTGGTTGCAGCTTTGAAGTCGTATATAAATTAGTGTTCTTTTCTTCAAATGTACTAATGATAATATTTAATTCTGACAGCTTTTCTGTAATAGTACATTAAACATGAGATGAAAGCTAACAAAGAGACCAATTTACTGATTGGAATAGCCAGTGGATGCTTTATTAGCAACAGTGTTCACTTTTCCTTTTGTTTGACCTTCTTGTCTGTGATGTTAAAAGCTGAGTAAGCCGTTTTAATGCATGTAAAAAAGCAGTTAGAGCAGTTACAGAAGCCTTTACATTACAAATACCTTCATCACTGTCATCATCATCACTCCATACGATGTCAGACAGTAAAGAAAAAAAGCCATAAATCCAATCAGAAGACTCTTCCAGTGTCTCATGAATGATTCTCAGTGGTTCTGTGCTGAGCTTGTGAACAGATCTTCCTGAGTGCAGAGTTTAAAACAAAAGCGATTTGAAAAAAGAACCCGAACCAAACAACTCCTTCAGTAGTAAAGTTCATCTTCATTTTATACAGAACTAATTATACTACCTCTTTTAGCAGAAACAAGGATTGTGAATGTTAATTTTTATTATTCAAGCATTTGAGGACAGCTCTCCTTCCTGTGGAAGGCTGGTATAAACTGTATCTTATTGCACTTGCTGTTCACAGAGTGATTAAGGACCCGGTGTACAATTTGGTTTGATGCTGTATTTCAAGTTCTGGTTCTCCTTCTGGGGCTTGGTTAGGCAAAATGTAAGTATAGATTTCACTCTAATATTCTTCATTTTAGATAATCACTTCATTTCAAACCAGTTTTTAATCTCAGATCCACTGCCTCTTGATGCCCATCTAGGATTCAGTCCCACTTAAGTCATATCTCCCCGCAGAGCTCCTTCCTTCACACAAGTCCTGGCTGAAGAAACTGGTGAGCCCTGGGTTAGCTACACAGACATGTCACATCATTGTCATGGACCACACACACAGGATGGGAAGAAGAAAGCTGTGCATACTCAGGCCAAAATTAACCTGAGCTCAGAAAAAACAGGGATGCAAATCCAGATAGTGGCACCGAGACCACTGCTTTCAAACTCATACTCCTGGGATTTTGATTCTTCTCTCACAACTTTTCTAGAATTTCTTTCACGTACACTTGTGCACATGTGCATACTTAACTTGCTCTGGTCTTATTCCTTCTGTGGGCAAACAAATTAGGAAACAAGGAAGCATGTTTGATGTCCTTCACCTTCCTGGAACCTCTGATGGAAGTGAGAATTCTGCTCCCCACCGTATCCACACCCAGGCAGTGCAGTTATCAGTGGCTAATACTATTCCCTTAAAGGCTTTTCCAATTGGGATTTCACTAGATTTCTCTGCACCTGACACACTACTTCAGATGGACTTTCCCATCTCTGACTGACTTCTTCTTCTGACCATTCTGTGCAGCAATTTTCTACTTTCTTGAACTTTGTACCAAACATTGCTTAGGAAGAGGGAAAACACTCATTCGGTCTATGTTACTGCCCACTGTACTTGAAACTGCAGACCGAGTCATTGCCTGGTCTGTGCAAAGCTTTTCCACAAATATAAACAATTGAAGGTAGACTTCAAAAGGGATTTGAGCTTTGGGCCTAGTCTTGCTCCTAGGAGTTTCAATAGAAATATGTAGCCTGAATTTAACATTATCAAGGTGGGAACCATACTTCTGTAGGCAAAGATTTTAGTAGGAAGCTAAAGACAAATCTATTCAGAGCTACTTCTGATTACAGTGTTCTGACTCACAAGCCAAAATCAGAAGCAGTCTCACATGGACTTGCAGGCTAAAAATCATGCAAGGTGTAGGCTTAAAGGATCATTTTCAGTGACAGCAGTATGAAAAGCTATTTTCTTAAAGTGCTGTAACAAAACTTAGATGTAGCTTTATTTGAAATATAAATGCATCACTATTCATGTTCATTTTATTTCTAATTAATTATTCTGAAACACAAGAGACCAGGCTTTCTATTGGTTTGCATCACCTTGTTGATAATGCAGACCAAAGAAATATTGTAGTTAATATTTCATGAATATTGTATTATGTAGTTAATATTTCATGAATATTGTATTATATAGGTATGTGCTGCTGAACAATCAGATATATAAAATAAAAGTATGGCATGATGCAATGACAGAGTTGTAAAGAAATTAATTTAGTGCACTACTGTGCATAATATCTTATTCAGAAAGATTGAGTAGTAAACCAGCAAATATTTACTTTGTTTAGCACGACACTTATTTGCATTGTCTTCATGCATTGAGATGTAGAGATTTAATTTTTTCAAGTGCTTTGCCACAAATTGTTATCTCAAGCGTTAACCAGGAGAAAGAATACCTATACTTAGGCTCTTTAAAAGTAAAGAGACCTGACCCCAGATGCCATTTACACTTTACTCTAATCTAGAGGTGCTAAGGAGTCAAAGTGGACTAATAGAATGGACATGGCCAGAGGTGTCTTAGCGTAATCAAGATTTTGATTCACAAGCAGGGATGGTTTAACTTTGGACAGCTGCCTTGATTTGTGGCTATCCACCCTCCTTTTACCCACTGCTTGCTTAGGGAGGGCTCAGTTGCTTTTACAGCCACGGGTTTTTACAGCTGCGAGGACTACAGCTATAAACTAAACAAGATTTGGTATCAATTTATTTTAATTAACTGGTCTATCAACTAGCAGCTCAAAAACTGCTCCTGCTTCACAGGTAGCAGAGCTGTCCCCCCTGGGCAGGCAAGGGAAATGCTCAGAGAAGTGCAAGAGGAAGATCAAGAGCAGAGGAAATTATTCCAACCACCCCAAGGCAAGCCATCTTTGCTGATGAATCAGTCTTCAACATCATATCCTGGTCTTTAATTCATAACATCTTCATACCACACTATGAAAAGGGATTAGAAATTATAAGTGTCCAGAGGCAGAACTGTGTGTCCAGTCATGCCTATACTAACAGGTGCAAGTTGCAAATCCTGTTTAACATAGAAAGTTTAGAAAAATCAGTTTGGAGCTGTGTAGAGGACACTTTATTGGCATTTGCAAAATGAAATTCTGTATTCAAACAGATACCGTGAGCTCCCTTGAGGTCTGAGGCAAATGCCATGAACCTGGAAAATTATGTCCTCGTGCACAGATCTTCTGTTTAACTTGTATTTCCAACACTTTTAAGAGTTGTGCTAATAGTAATGATGTGTTCTAGAATTCTTAAGAACACCAGACCAAGTAATGCTGAAGTGAAAATTAAGACTGATTAAATCCACGCTTTTAGTTGTCCCAACAATTTTGACAATACCAGGTGCTACGAGATCCCTAATAGAATGAAATACAAAGGAAATGAAACAATTCTGGTATTAACAAGTACAGAGAAAGATTCAATTTACCTCACACACATACAAAGACAACAATTTCCAAAATATTTGCATACTGTTGCTTCAAGAATGAAGCTGAAAGAATGCTGATTTTCATAACAAAGTTTGAGCTTCATATTTTTTAATTTAGAGATGTTCAGCAATTGAAAGCATGATGAGATTTTTTTACAATCATCTTATAGTTAACATGTTTGACTGGATTAGTAGTCTTCTGTCCTACTTCTCATTTCTCAGCAAATCTTAGAAGACTAATTATTTTAAAAGTAAGCCCACAGTATATTTCTTTTGCTAACATATAGTGTGTAAATGGAATTTGTAACTAATCTATAGCTATAACTAATATTTTTATAGATTAATATAATTGATCTAAACTGTAATTGATACATCTTATATCACATAAAATCCATTGCTCTGGAAGTAGATGGGGCAGGATTTTGCATTTAAACTGTAAAGAGGCTATTTCTCAGGATATTTCTCAGATAGATATAGACTTGTAAAGTTTAAGCTTTTGTTTAACTTTTAAATAGAGATTGAGCCAACTTTTAAGTCTTAGATAAAATAGTAAACCATTAACAAACACCTGTTGAAGGAAGGGAAATGAAGTAAATGGTTACTGAGGAGCTCAAGTTCAGACACGAAACATACAATTAATATTGAACAATTTGGTTGATGCTACATAATTACCTTTAATCATAGTTTAAATTCAGATTATCCTATTTAGTGAAATATACCTGAAAGTATACTTAATCCCTGGTGTTCCTAAACTCCCTCAAAAGCCAGTGCAGAAAGACATATTGCGACCTTCAGAAGGCAAGTGTCTCTCTTTCCTCTGAAATCTGTTTTAGGGTTACATGAATCAATTTTCAAAGCTCTACTCCTTTCCATTGACTAGAAAGGAAGACTGAAAAATTAGCATGGACATATCACCTTAATTTCCTATTACTGAGGTATGTGACATGGATCCTGCTAGCAATGCTGTTTCAGATTTAAATCCTTCTTGTTATTGCACACTTTGGCTAAGCACTTAAATTTGTAACTTTACGTCCATAATCAACGCCAAGACTATACAACTATTCCCCTTGATAAATTACTTACATTCCAGAACAGGACTAATTCCACAAAAATTGCTAAAATGTTTTATTTTTCAAAGTATTTTATTACTTGGTACAGTATAAGAGAAGTTTTTCAGATCAGTAAAAATTCCTCTTTCTTGTGCTGGCATGTTCAGTGCTGTGAGCATAGTAACAGTTTTGTTGTTTTGTTTTCAGAGGAAACATCAGAATTCCAGAACCTTCTGGAAAATTATGACATTTGAAAGAGTTAAAGCTGACTGAGGAAGAATTCCAATCAAATGGAAGGAATTTGTATACTATCTTTCAAAGAGGTCTTATCCTAGGACATCTCAATTAAATTTGGTTGGAGAATATCTGAAGATTATTGGATTTTCCGTACTAAACATACGCAAATATATTTTAAATAATTATTTAAGAAATAGTTTCAGATGTGTTGTCGGTACTTCTGAAAAATCCCTATGTAATTTGAAGCAGCACATCAAGTGCTACAATTCTTTGTAGCTTTCTAGTATTACTGGTACAGAAGCAGAAATTTAATAAAATATGTGAGAACAGTCCTGAACAATTTCTTTATTTCTGAAGTCTCTCTGGCTCACAAACTAGATTCCAAATGATTTTAAAATCATTTTTACCCTTAATGGTAATTAATAACCCACACTTAACACAGCTCCTCAAAACAAGACAATGACAAAGTTCTCAAGTCCTACAACTAGCATTAAAAAGAAGATAAAAGGAAATTTTCATAAAGTGACAAAGTATTTTTGAACAGAAAACCCCTTTATTTTTCATCAGGACTGATAATGGGTACTTTAAAAGTGATGTTTGGATACAAGAATTGAATAATCACATGGTATGATTTGCTGTAGCCTCTCAAGCAAATTTAATAGTCTGTGTCATTTATTCCTGTGAAGTGCACAACAAAAAGTGACTAATTGATTATCTGTGCAAATCACTTCAGTCATTATTTGAGTCTTAGTAACTCTGCCAGAAATGTAGTTTCCTATCAATCTTTTTTGCCTCTCAAATGGTTAAGTGTATACTCAGAGTTCAACCTGTGTTATGGTGGCCTTTTTCTTTTTTTTTTTAATGAATCATAGCAAATTAGTTAATAATTGTTGGATTTTCATCAATTACATATTTTGACTCCTGTGAATTGAATGCAATTAAGTTACAAATGATGGTAATTATCTGGTGCAAAGATTGATCTATGAGATATAAACTACTTCATTGACACTGACAAGGCACAGCTGATGAAGACAGAGAATTTCTGTTGTGTTTGATAAAATACAAAAGCCGAACACTAGCTTTTGGTAATAAAACATATTCTATTCTTAATAATAGAATATTCTATTATAAATATAGAGACCTATATTTTAATTTGAAAGTTTATATATTTTAATCTTTCTTTCTTTCTACTCTGTGATCTTTTGAAAAGTAGCATCTAAGATACTGAAGTCAATATACACATAGTCTCCTATTAGTAATGTCCCAGTTTATCAACATAATTGTCCTTAGGTGTTATGTTTCTGTTTCATAGACTAACAGTTTTGTCAGGCTTATAGCTCTAAGCCATTAACAGGTAAAACTCTGGTTGGTAGCACTGAATTATTAGTATGAAAATACTAATTGAATTTTAAATTATATTACATATAAAAACTGTCAAAAAGTGCAGAGTCAGCTTTCTCAGTAATTTCCATTTAATAAGTATATATATTGTAAATATTAAGAGTACAGCCTGTAGCTCTTTCTAATATCAACCTTAGATAATTATATTGAGGTCAAGTTCACAGAGGAAACCTCACCTGAAAGTGACCAAAGAAGCTGTTATAACTAGAATTTACTTGCCAAAATTTAGAAAGAAATTCACAAACCCTCACAAAATAATTGATTATATTTAGGTCAATTTGATGTAGCCCGATACGTGGATACGAGTGTATGTTTAGGATGGGATTTAAGTGTAGTTTATACGAATTGATTTGATATCAGCTGGAAGGTTTTGATTCAGATCTTCATTAGGTGGTGTTTTCTGAAACACATCTTATCTAAAATAATTTGAAGCTTTCTTTTTTCTTATTCTATGTGTTCAGTTGTCTGACTAAGAACACAGATCTCCAGATCTGTAAGGGCATCTGTAATGCCCTTTAAAGGGCGTTAAAAGTGTAAAAGTAGTACCTCAACTTGACACCATTTCCTGGGACTCTCCTGGCAGGGGGCATCTCTTAGCTGTCAGATCTACTTCAAGCATGACAAGAAAATGAGGAACAGGCTGCTGCAAGCCCCAGCCTGGCAGAATTGGGGTTAGCTGAGAAGCAGTGCTGCCCTGTGCTGGCCTCTGCTCGTGCCCATGCTTTGTTATCACCCACACACATATCCAGAACACTGCAGGCAGAGGGTCTTTACCGGGTGGGAAACAGGGATCATCGCAATGTTGTGAATAGGTGGCTATGCCTGATGGCAACAGCATGAACCCCAGAAAGGTCAACAAAAAAAACGAAGAAACACCATTAGCAATCATGAATGTTCTCAGCTGTCTCTTGGCTAAAGGAAGCACTTAAGGAGTGAAGTTTAATTTCTGTGGGGCTGCTGTTATGTGGCAGAAATTTGAGTTCATCAAAAAAAGAAACAATATGCTGTAGGTGTGAGATAATACAGCGTGAATTGCAGCAAGGTAAAAACACAGTCAAACAAAGCATCGAATTTTCACAAGAGACAAACAAATCCTATTGCTGAAAAGAATATATTACATATAGGTGATTCTAGTTGAGTTACTTCAATTTCTTGAACAGCAAATAACCAAAGAATTGCCTCACTGCAATTGTTACTGGAATGAATTACTGGTTTGATTTGTTGGTTTAAAATTAGAAATTTCACAGATACCGTTATGCACTGGAAATTTGTTTTGTGTTTTGTGTCCCATGAAGCATATTTAACTGTGAATTCTCCTCTTAGATCCTTCCCTATACATTGAGACAGTTTCTGGAATTTCATATTTTCAACTGCAAAACCTCACAAAGTTTAATCTATCAAAATTTATCATCTTTTATACATGGGACCTTCTGGGATGAAAGCAGCACTTGCAATACTGCGATAGTTCATAGACTGTCATTCTTTTCAGTATAAACTCATTTTCTAGGGGTTTATAACTCAGCTATGAAATCTGCTGCAGACTGAAACATGAGAAACCAGATGTCATCTGAGCAGCCCTTCTTTAAACTGGAATTAGGCTTAAATCCTTTTAAAGGATTTTTTCATGGAAGAGAGAAAAAATTTTTTGTAGGTTTTAGGTACATTAATTGAAGTCTTATATAATTCAATTAAGAACTTCATTAAGAACTTTGAAATAGATAAGATGTTCAATCATGCTTTGAATTTACATTTATAAATATGGCATAAAATATATTTCAGAAGACTATAGCACTGTTTTGATACATTTCAGAATAGGAGGTTTGTCTAAGGCTTTGCATGTTTGAAAAAGAGAAAAAATTATATGTTCCACTAAGTTTGCTGGTAGTTTAAACTAATCCAGAAGTTCATTCTTTTTCCTGAATAAATGCAAATATATTTTCAGTTTAAAAACTGGTGTATATATAGTCATAAAACATAGGAGCAAAAATAGCTACACTTTTCTTTTTGCAGTTCTTAAAACTTTCCAGTGAACATTAGCCCAACAGGGTGACTACAGTGAGATGATATTGTAGAAGAAAAATGTATGTGTATATTCTTTATAATGATTATATATTCCCTAGGGCCGACAAAATCCATCTGTGACTGCAAGGCAATAATAAAAATGACCACAGGTTCAGGTGAGAAAATGGTGACTTCAGACTGTGTTATTCAGAGGCAACCATGGGAAGCCCACAACATTTGTCCAGATGTTTTGCATTAACTTAAAAAGATTAGAGATATATAATGAAAGAAAGCACCTGACTGGATGGGAGTTCCATGCACTGTTAACTCCCCATTCCTAAAGGCATTACCTCCACAAAGGTCTGCCTTTGCTACAGGTCTCTAAAAAGCCTCTTTATTTGAGCAAAACAAATTAGCCCCAACAGTGTACCCATGTTTTTGGTTTTTTTTACTTATCAAAACAATTTAGCAGGTTCAGTCTGCTAAGTGTGTCTGTGTCTGTTTGCTATGTTTTCACCTATATTATTTTGTAGGTAATTTTGGGTTTCATAGATTTGGTGAGGCTTCATTAGGTTTGATTTAGTCTGGCCCTTAGGTGACTGGCTAAATCACTGTCAATTTACTCTGAATATTGAACACTCTGGATCTGAAATTAGGGGGATGTTAATTAGCTGTAATTGGTCACAGAGATGGCAGGGAATTTTGAATGCTCTATTAGCCCATTAGTAAATATAGATTCCTGGGCAATCAGTCTTAAGGACTAAAATAATCTTAAATTATTGAGTTACATTTACCAATTAAAATGTATAATCCAGTTATGTGTACAAGAAATGCATGAAATACATTCATGAATTATGAAGCCTGTTAAAAAGGTGTGTTTTCTAACACAAAGGATGGAAGTAATGAACTGTTGCAAAGCACACATAAAGCCAAAATTAACTTTTTTCTTCATTTCTGAAAATATTGAAAATATATGAGATTCTTCAATGTGGTATACTACTTATTCCATATTTATACACGTTATATACTGCATGAGATTTGTAGTTTCTTCTCTCAAGCTTTTGTAATGCATGTCACCTTCATACCACGTTAGAAATATTTCAGTCATGTTCATAGTTGTACAATACAGCATAGGAATGCAAGCTTTCATTTGATTCCTCAAAGGAATGAGCATAACACACTAAAGCACAACACTGCAAAATTTAATTTCCTTCTTCTGGGTAGATAGAAGAGGGGTGAAACTTTCAGTACAAATCTAATTCTTGTCTCATACCTTCTTTGAAATCCACTGCCAAAGCTAAAGCTGATTTGTAGATTCTATCCCTGTCCTCACTTCTGCACAAACTGACACATAACCACCCAGGAAGCAAAGCTTTACACATGCAAACTGTGACTCAGGACCGCCCTGTTATATTTTATGTCATTACCAGCACATCCTCAATAATACAGAGTGCTATAGAATTTGCAGCCATCAACTACTGGATGTGTAAAATTACACAAAACTGTATCTTAAATCTTGTTGTGAGCAGATCTTGAATTCATGTAATTTAACTTCATTTACCTAAACATTAAGTGTTAACCCCCCTCAGCCCCCTTCAGTTCCAAAAGCTACTTCACAAATGCTGAGAATAAAGAGGGCCAGCAAAAAGCAATTTACCACATCTACTTTAGGATGAAACTAGGCATCTATTTTTCACATAATTCCAGGACAAATGTCATTTTTTATAAATTGTCAAAATTGCACAAATTTGATAGTTTACTGTTAAAAGGATGTGAAACCATAACAATCAAGAAGCAAAACCTAAGAGATGGCCCTTTAATCACAGAGGCTAGTGTGAAGATCATACTGATAAATTAAAAGAATATATAAGAGCTAATATAAATATAACTGATAATTTATGTATTTTTGGAATTGTCTTTCAGGCAAATCAGAGTAAAATTGTTAATTATTGAAGGAAAAGAAAGCTCAGGTTCAATTTTAAAGTACTTCCTTCTCAGCTCACATGTAGTGTTTTTTTACTGAACTCCATGAATCACTGCGTACTCTAGACAACTCACAATCTAGGGCATTGCTCTTCCTGTATTTTCCAGAGGTTAGCAGCTCTGGAGTGCAATCAGGGAGAAAAAATCCATGTCTGTTCCTCAGCCACGCAGTTCCCTGACTGGTTTACCAGGTCAGCCTGCTCCTGCTTTCCACTGTGCCCGCTCCTGTGCGGCACGGTCACTGCTACAGCTCTGCCATGGAGACGGTCATTTCTGGCACAGAAACGTACTGGAAGTCCCTGTGGGAGCCCCTAGAGCAGAATCCTCTGTCAGCTCTTTAACTGCCCTTCAAAAATCTGCAGGCTGCTCCTCGGTCACCCTCCTGTCTCCTCTAGGCTGAGTTCAGCTCTCTCAGCCTGCCTCATTCATATGCTATGCATAATTTCTGAGCATGAACTTCATGGAGCTTCAGGTAGAGAAACAGGAAAGAGATTGAAAGCACTGGCTTATGAAAGGCAAGTGTTCTTTGAGGAGAAATACACTGTTTTTTTCTGTGGTTTAAAAAGCACACAGGTGAATACAATTTTTTTTGGCATCTTTCATTTGCATTTGAAAACTAGGAAGTTAATTTTAATCATGCTTGCAAAACTAAATTTACAGTCCCGAATATAACTATTTACTCTTTTTATGAAGGTCGGGTTTTTCAAAGAGCAATATCAAACCCAAGTCAAAAAAATTACTGGGATTTAGATTTAAGTAGCCACTTAGAAATATGCCTCAAATTCTACTTTCTATAGGAAAAGGAGGCATTTCTTCCACTAGGCAAACTGTGAAATGAAAATCATTCTAGCATCAATAATGCCAGGTACGTGATTCTGTGCACAATCTTCAGCTATTTCCACGGTATTTTTACAAATTACTGGGTTTAACTAAAAAAACAGTAAGAAAACAGGAGTGGAAACTTAAGGGTTGTGGTAACAGCTATGCAACTATTCTTATATGTATGTAAATACAGAAAACAGTCTAAAAAATCCTGGTGTAAAGAAGTGTAGCAGTTCTGTCTCTTAATGTTTGACCACCAAGACCTGATTTGAATGCTGGCTTAATTAATCACTTAGGAACAGAAATATTGCTGGGAAGGAAAAGAAACAAACACATGAATTCTAAATACTGAAGTACCTCTCAGAGACCTTCACAAAATAAAAGCTCACCCTGGAGATTAAATTTAACATTGCTTTATTTCTACATCCTGGTCTGAAAATGGCAGTTTCCATCAACACTTGTGAGGTTTAAGCTCATTTAACCAGTACAATGTGAACAGAATTCCATCTGCTTACAAAGTTTCCTTCAGAGTCTGGTACAGATAGAGGTTCTTATTGCTTAACATTACCCTTATTATTGACCATGTCTGGCCTGATAGCAAGTTCAGAAATTTCTGAGTTTTAGAGTTTCATCTGAGTTATGCCCTGCTTCTTGACTGTTCATTGGAAACATATTAAGAACTTGATTAATTTCTTGACAGATTGATTGGCTGATTAATACTTAATATGGAAAACTAAAGTTGAATATGACAGTTTCTTTCTTGGCTTGTCTCTCTGTTGTAGCATCAAGAGTTTGGTGTCCAAACTAAAATCTGATGCTTATTTTGGAAGGATGTCTCAAAAATAACTTTATGTTTTCCTAGTACTCCACAGATGTCATTCTAAAAACAAAGATAGATCAGAAGAAAATTTAAGAAAGTTTTGAGGTACATTTTCTCCACATTTCAAGCTGTGTGACATCTATTGATCCAGGATTTGTTGGTTTCTGGTTTCTTTCAAGATCTATATGTGTTTCAAAAGCTTTTTAAGTAAATCTTGAAGTCGATATTGATATATAGCAGGACAAAAAAAATCTATGAATTTATCAGTAAACTAATTAAGTCCAGGAAATTTACTCCAAAACATCAACTCAATTTCTTTTGAATTAAAAGGCTGAAATCCAAATTTCAATTCCTAGTTAATTATTGTGACAGATGCGATAATTTTAGAGCTGGAGTTCTCATTTAAGGAAGACAAGGACCCTAATAATTTGTTTTCTGGTTCACATACATGTTTCCCAAGTGTTAATGGCTGCTCACAAAGGTTTTGCTACCGAAGGCTTGCTGAACACTACATACCCTTTACAAACATATGTAGTTAATTTATTTTCCTTTTAATATTATTGACAGATAAAAGGCATAAATATTCTATTTCTTTTTATTTGCCACTCTCTTTTTTCTGTTCCTCAATTAGAATCAAAGTCCTTGTACCACCCACTTCATTTTCATCCTTGTCCCCTGTAATCAATATATATGTAATCAATCAAATTTATTTTTACCCTAAAGCTTGATCTTGTTCATTTATCTATCCAAGTCTTAAAACTAGGCTAGATTATTGAAAACAAGGGTGTGTTTTTGCTAATATTAGGAATTTGGTCCTCTGTACTTATGGTTTTTGAAGATCAGTTTTAGGGTTAGCGTGTTCTTTTACATTTTTCTGATCATTGAACTGTGTAAGCAAATATAGAATACTCAAGGCAACTGTTAAAGACAATATTTCTGAAAATATGAATTAATACTAATTTCATTTTTCTAGAAAAAAATTATATAGAGATTGGAAAACAGAAATGTGACCTTACATGCTCCTATATATTTTATGTTACTGTCAACATATTCACTTTCCAGGATGAGGATGAGCTGCAAAATGGAGAGACTTAAACTATAAGGGTGCATGAGGTGTAAACTAACGTGTTCTGACATTTCTCACAATATCTTCTCTCTTGGTAAACTCAGCAGAGACACTGTGCTGTCCCCAAGGAGGTGAGACATTGGCATATTTGTGTAATAGATGCTGCTTAATAAATTTTTATATTTGAATATACAAAGAGTCAAACAGAATATACTAAGTTTTACCTGCTAAGTCTTTGTAATCCACCAAGTCAAACATTACAATAGCTACTGCTGACCAGGTAACAATCAGAGCAACAACTAGAAGCCATGCTGCTGGAGAGCTGAAGGTGTTCACAAAGTCTTCTGTCACTGACTTCTTGCCCACTTTCATGGATGACGAAGGAACGGAGCCGTTCTTACCATCGATTATCGTCGTGGTTGTGGACATGTGTCCTACACAGACAGACAAAACAGAGGAAAACCGTGTAACAGCTTGGAGCTTTAAGAATATGAGTGCTCTTTTGAAATTGTTTTGTCATCAGAATGCTTGAAATAAATATGAATATTTTATTACTAAAAAAAGGTTCTTGGACTTCCTGGAAGAAATAGTCACAACCAGACTTTTTTATTATATGACATTTTTGAGTCTGCCACAAATAGCTACAGGCCTAGGAGAGTGATTGATGAAAGCATAAAATATTATTACCCTCCAAAGGATTGTCTTGTTACGGGCTGTAGGCTGGATTCTCAGGTGATGTGATTAAGTGAACTTCCATTGACTTTAATGGAGCTACTGCATCTATGCCACTTGAGGTTTGGCTGGAATTCTGCTGTGAAGGACATGTATCAGTAGAGACAGAAATATATATATTTCATCCCACAGAAACAGAAATTATTTCTGTGTCCAGGATCCTTAAAAGTTGTGAATAAGATTGTAGCTGATTTTAAATACCTTTGCTTGTGGAATTTTTCACTTAACGACATAATCTCCTAAATTACACTGGCAAAGCAAACTTGATTGCAGAAAGCATAGGTTTGGTAGTAAAAAGCTGGTAGGAAGTTGAATGTTACTTAGCTAAGTGACCAGCTGACACACATTAACTATGTAATGGACAGTAACAGTAGTGACTTAACCTACTTTTTGAGGTACTAAAAATGTTAATTCTGGACATAAATGCTAATTCTGCAAGCAAACCAAAACTATGGTAACTGAAACCTAACCATATTTGAAAGTTCTCAACTTAATCTGCTTTATAAAATACATTTTGATAACCTAAACAATCTAGGGAGGTACATTTTTTCATTATATACAATAAAAATAGTAAAATATTCTGAACACCACAGTTCAAACTAGTAGAGGACCATAGTATCTCCACTCAGATTGCAATATCTTCTTGTAAGTTAGAGTTAAAATCTTCAAAGATATATTACGTGTTCTTAGTCTGGTTGTTGACACTAACTTGCATTAATTAATTTCAATGATTTACGAGCCCCTTGCCCATACAGACATCTAAACTTTCAAGGAATCAGGTAGCACCTGGTTTGTGCAGATCTTTGCTTTTCGCTTGTCTTCTGTCAGTTGATACTACCCATAAAAATGATATTTTCTGTGTGACAGAGTTGCTCTATATGAAGGTAAAGAGATTTAATTTCACTTTTGACATAGAAAATGACAGGCACTGAGAAAGTTTTGATGGAGCTAAGGTACAGGCTGTTAAAGACTTCCCTATATTTACCATCACGATCTCTATTTAAACTCTCTTTGAGAATCACAACACTTATATTCTTTAAAAAAATAAATGAAGAAAGGATACAATCATTAATATTACCATATATACATACATTTTTTCCTTCCTATTTTGCCCAAACAAATCTGCCAATCCTTATACTAATGAATAATGGTTTTGTTCCTTTCCTGTAGAATGTTAAACAATATCCTAATGTGATACTGAAATTCCTCTTTATGCATCTGACAAAAACATATAAAATTGGGAAGGACAATTTTGTTGGAAGAGGTTCCCTAATTCTTAATCTGTAATACCTGTTGAGTTTTCAAATTCATGTCTCAATCTGTTCCTGGATTCTTTTTCTAAAAGAAAATTATTATGTAGTGTATTGTAATAATGAGTAGATGCCTTAGCTCTGCCTTCTAATTTTGCTTCTGCACAAACATCTTGGTGCTGATCAGTGCCTTGCCTCAAGCCCTGAAAAGCTGCTCTGCTACACTGCAGAGTTGTAAAAGAAAAACAAGATTGCCATATTATATGTTTTGTGTTACTTATTTGAAATTTGTTCTTATTTATAGAATATTTATTCTGCTCATAAATAATGTCTATCTCCTAGGATAGAATGTATACAATTTAAATAAAAAATAAAACCATCATTGCTTCCATTTCTCCAAAAAAAAAATTTAGATCAAACAATTCAGAGCAGGAAGAAAAATCTGCCAAGTGACAACTAAGAATAAAGATCAGCTTCGTAAGTCAAATTCAAAATCAATAGCATTTTGTCATCCTACTGCATACACGATGCAAGTAATTTGTGCATGTAACAGGTCATAAATGACACATTATGCATTTCTTTCCCTTGGGGATATCATTCAGAGTTTATGATGTGTAAGAGAGAATAGAAAGGTACTGTCTCATCTTGACAAATCTGATTAGTACCACAGCATGTCTTCAAGGACATCCTAGCGGCAGATATTTGCAGTTATAATACAAACAATTAAAACTCTGTGTGTATACAGATATAGGCTTATGATTACCAGTCAAAGGATCATTCCTCTAGGTTTATTGCTATGTAAAAATAGTTCCTTACTATTTAGCATACCTAACTTTTCAAACTCAGACCACTACATGTCTTTGGTGAAGAAAATAGTAACTGATGATTTATCAATCAGAGCAATGCCGCAGAGACTGAGCCCAAGTATGCTAGAAGATTATCTATGACAAGCTTTTGGCTGCTGATGCAGTCAAGTCAGATTTCCCTTTAAAAACTCAGGATGTTATACAATAAAATCGCTGTCGTTGCATTCATTAAAGTGTGAGTGAACAGTTATTGGTTCAAATTAGACTGGAAGTCAAGCTAGGAAAGCACTGTTATACTGCTGGATGTTCCTGATACAAGTGCTTGCAGTGTCATTCAGGGGCCTAAGAAAGATTTCCAGTGTTGTTTTAAATGCTTTACATTATCAAAAACATACCCACAGGATTGGCAGGCAAAATCTATAGGACAGTAACTTTGGAACTGCCTAAAAAAAAAAAACAGGCAGGATGTCCTAAAGCAAACAGAAATTAGATTTTTATATCCCTAGATGCCTATATAAACAAAATTGACTGGAGGATTTTATCTGATGACTCCTGAGAAAGACATTGTTTGCTGCTGCATAATCTCATGTAGGGTGGATTGTATATTGATACCATCACCATTCCATGACTCAGAAATGAAGAGGCAGTAACACTGAGATGATCTCACTCTCCCCACAAGCATTCTATTATTGTAGTACCCAAGGTGTTATCCTCATGTTTTTCCTCTGCTTCTTTATTGCTTTCAAGTGTCTAGGTGCTCTGTTAATTTCTGTCCACATTCTACCAGTTTTAACTTTCTCTGCAAACCTTCAGTGATAATATTTATGAAACTAGACCACAGAGAAAAAGGGAATATAGATACAATGTTTTCATCAGTTCAGCCAGCAGTGATTCTCTTTTTACTCAGAAAAGCATCAAAGTCAGGCAGAATTCCTGCCCAAGTGGTCAGTGGGGCTTTGGGTGCCCAGTGGGGACTGAGGCACCCAAACAGGCATTTTTGTTGCTTTGAAATCACCTGATGGAGCCTATTGAGTTCTACATTTACAGTTAGCAGTGGTCATTCAGTAGCAAGTTAAAATCAGATTGCTGAAATTTCTTAGGTATCCTTGCTGTCCATATAATAAACATTTTTTCTCCCAAGACAAATTTCTGAAGCCAGCCTGAATCCAAGTCCATTTACTTTTGATGAGCACTGCAGTGGATCAGGAGATTCATGAACAGATCAGTTGTCCCTGCTCTGCGAGAGGCAACATCCATCATGGGAGTGGAGGGTGCAGCTGAAGGCTGCCACAATTTCAGCCATCCAATTTTAATCCACCGCCACATGTCTGCTAGAGCCTCTTGGCACTTTGGGTTGTGATTGGTATTGATTTTCAATGAGGATGGGAACTTAAAAAAGTTATATATATATATTTCTATAAAAAGATTACTCCAGGGATATATACCTCTGACTGCACATCACAATTTCTCATGCACACAGGACTGCCCCATCAGGTTGCAAATGTCACCTTTACATCAACAGATTGATTTGCTAAATTCCAAACAGCTAAAACTCGGAGATTCTTACTATTCCTCTGGTTTCAGAGTTGTCACTTGGAATACAATCTGAAGACCCATAAGGTCTTGTAAGTATAAATAAACCTTGACAATTGGTGACAACTTTGAGGAGAACATCGTGTGACTTTCAGAATCCAGAGTGAGCTTGTAGTCCAGGCAGCTTAGGTAAAATATCCTTTGTATTTGTGGGCTAAGGCATTATCTCCTTAAAACTTAGTAAGCATAGGTGGTTAAGGATGGGGACTTGATTTTTGAGTTCAACAGCTATACCTGCTACTACTCTAGTAGAAAAATGAAACAAAACAAAGCTCAACATCCAAAATTAATGAATAAACCGATTCTGCTCAAACTCATTCAGGTGAAAAGAGTAATTTTCTGTATTTATGCCACTTCATAACTATTTTATGTATAACAATCTTATCCTGCCAGTAGGACAAAACAATTTCAGTAAAATATTTAATATGCAATGCCTTTTTAAGGCTAGGCATATTAAAAGCAGAGGGCTAGTAACAATACTAAAAAAAATATGTTGTTCACTTTTAAATAATAATATTGTTGCTAGGGCAATGCAGTTGGGATGTGAGAAACCTCAGTGCAGTGTGTTCTAAATGAGAGAGCTGGTAGATTTTGACATGTCTGTTGTACTCCCCAGATGAGCACTCCAGTAAATAGGCTACAGAATATTCTGGATTCAGGTCATTAATGGCTTCTGTTTGACCTATTCCGCTTCACTTGGAATATTTAAATACTAATTAAGGAAGCAGGAAAGAGAAAAAATGGCTATATAAATTGACACTGTACGTAAAGCACCAGCTCAAGCCTTGGGCTTTAACCTGGTGACCTTACCAACCCAGCACTGCTGGGATCAGGCAAGCAGGAGTCTCAGCCTACAGTAAGCAGGGCACCGCAGGGAGAAGAGGACAAGGGATTAGAACCCTTCAGTGAAGAAGTGGGCAATGGATATAAAATAATCTGCTGCATTTTTTTCAAGCTCAGCACCTCACCCTTCGTGAGTCCACAGACCTGCAGGCATCACAATAATCACTCTTTCCCCACATGAGGGAAATGATTTCTATCACAAGAAAGGATTACACCTACATCTGTTGTTCAGGGGATACTTATGCCTGACTGTGACATCCTCCTGTTTCAATATCTCTACTAGGGTTCCTTCTTCTTTGGCTTATATGAACACAAAGGAAAAGACAGAATTATTTCTGTGGTCAATAATTAGTACCTTACAATAAAATATTAGTAACAATATTTTTTTCCTAAAGCAACCTAATGACTTTTTTAATGTTTTTTGTCTTGTTTATATATTTATGTGAAAACAAAATGCTGAGAAAAGAGGAGAAAGACCTTCAAGACCCATGTATGCACTGAAGAGAGAGCCTCTATCATCTTATCTGGCCAGGACCAGGGGCCAAAAATGCAGATACTGGACTACAACCAACAGAGTGCAGAATATTTCAGAGGAGAAAGAGCAAGAGCACTGCAGCAGGTCCAAATATTTTGATCTCTTCCAAATATTGCTAAAGGATGCAATTAAAGTGGATTTAAAACCATTTTCTGTGAAAGACCTGTAGCAAACTGCAAACTGGCAAACTTCAATAGGTTAGAAACTCAGCTAGATCCACTAACATAGATCATGATTTCCACTGGACATACATGGAAATATGGATGCAAGACTTTTTCTAACACAGAGAAGGAGATAGAAACAGGGAAAGACAACTTCAATAGGCAAATTGAGCTTATTTTTGAAAGCTCCTCACTCTCACTTATCTGCCAGAGATTGTGAGTAGGACAAGGATCCACAGGGCAGCCCAAAAAGGGGTGATGGGCAACTAGTGTAGGTCTTCTGAGCACGGACAAGCTTCTACAAGCGCTTGAGCAAAAATGTGAAAATTTTAAGAAAAGCTAGTTAATTTAGAGATGCAACAGAAATCTTCTCTTGAAATTACTGATATTCAGCAATTTCTTCTCTTTTGTATCAAATTATGTCTCTGTATATACAAGTGAACAAAGGCCACTGGAATACCTAAATGGAAAAATAAACAAATGGAGTTTCACAACTGATACCAGAATTTACACACTTTTAAATTCATTACACAATGTACACAATTACACAAAGTATTGCTTTACTGTTTATATAATTAAAGTGCAAAGAAAAAATACTCTCAACACCTATTCATGTGTATATTCACAACTTCTCAGACTTTAAGATAGTCTTGCTGCAGACTAGAGGCTTAGAAAGTTGTGTCTAGAACTGTATATAACAGAACATATGCAGATTTATCGGTGATAGTTATAAAAATGTAATAATCTTTATGAAATGTGGAAAACAGGGCTGGAGATTATGCAGCAACCAATTCTACATGACAAAAGAAATGAAATTGAGGTTATGGAATATGGAGAAGTTGGTGTATGAAAATTAGCTGAATGATTGGATTCAGAAAAGGCACTCATAATTATTATGGTGGTTGGTGCTGTGTACGTTTTTAATTTCCTTTTCTTTTATTATATCTGTATTGGTTTTACTTTTGATCAATACAGAACATCTGATAATTTCAGGAAGTAGATAGTATTAATCTTTCTATTCATTGTCCAAGAAATTATGTACACCAATCTTTTCATTTCACCAATTTCAATAAGCAGCTTTTAAAAGAAAAGATACGTTCTATCAAGCCATTTCATTATCAAGTCCAAAGAAACTGTGTACTTCATACAGTATCAGTAAATAATACTAATAGCCCTACTATGGGGTGAAAACTAGAAACTCTTAATGCTGTATACTAACATGTGATATATATTTTGGGATTGTAATAATTGCAGTTGCTTAGGATACTGTGGTGGGTTGACCCTGGCTGGATGCCAGCTGCTCACCAAAGCTGTGATACTAATACTCCTCTCCTTCCCTAGACAGTAGATAGAAAAAGATAAGAAAAGGTTCATGGGTTGAGATAGGAACGGGAAGAAATCAGGCACCAGTTATCATCATGGGCAAAACAGACCGGACTTAGGGAAATTAGTTGAATCAATCAGAATAGGTAATTAGAAATATAATCTAAATCTTTCAGCCACTCTCCTAATTTCATTTCCAATTTTCTCTACCTCCTCCCTGCAGAGGTGCAGGGGGAGAGGGAATGAGGGTTGTGGTCACTTGGTTCATTACGTGCTGTTTCTGCCACATTTTTTCCTCAGGGGAAGAACTCACACTCTTCCCCTTCTCCAGCATGGATCTCTCTCATAGGAGAAAATCCTCCACAAACTTCTCCAGCTTGATGCCTTCCTGTGGGCTGTTCTTCACAAACTGCTCTAGGGTGGGTCCCTTCTCTGAGGTGCAATCCTTCAGGAAAAGGCTGCTCCAACCCTGATTCCCCAGAGGGTCACATTTCTGCCAGGACCTGCTCCAGCATGGGATTCCCATGGGCTCACAGCCTCCTGTGGGCACACACCTGCTCTGGTTGGAGTCCTCCAGGGGCTGCAGGTGAGTACCTGCTCCCCTGTAGGGCTGCAGGGAGCCAGCCTGCCTTATCATGGGCTGCACCTTGGGCTGCAGGTGTCTGGGGCACCTTCTCCATCATTGGCTTGCAGAGCTGTTCCTCTCACTTATTCTCTCACCTCTCTCTGGCTGAAGGTTATTTTATTTCTCCATTTCCTAAATCATTTATCTCAGAGGGGGCACTCTCATCATGATGGAATCCATCACGGTGGTGGGTCCATCTTGGGGCCATAAGATATTGGGTCTGTCAAACATGGGGGAAGCTTCTGGCAACTTCATCCAGGAACCGACTCTGTATCCTCCCCCACTACCAAAATCTTTCCATGAAAACTCAGTATGGATACAGTACACTACCATGGGCTATGTGGAAAAAAGTAAAGGATCTCAGTTGAAAATAACTAATGCTAACTAGAAAACCTCCATAGCTGTATGATCAGGAAATTACTTTCCAGTGATGTACAACCGGGTTGCAGTGGGGACTGGACAACTATGAGTAAGGAATAAGGACTTTTGAAAATGAAGATACAATCTCTGGCTCAGGATTTTTTTAAATTTCATTTCCCTGAATGCTGAGCAAGTATATTGTCAGGGCAGAGTCTAAGCATTTACAACAAAACTTTTTCCTCAACAGTGGCTGCTGAGAAAGACAAGACACTTTCAGAACTTAATTTTTCATCTGCTAAAATTATTTGAATGCATGTATCTGATATTTTTTTTTCCCTGATGACAGCTGCAAAGAATGTCTTAAAAAAACTTTTGTGCATATAAAAGATTGGTTGTACCTCATGTAAGAAGTTGATATATGTGGTTAGCTCCTTGCCATGCAGATTCAAATGATAGATTTGGACCTTTGCTGTACAAAAGGAGTCAGAATTCCCTGAAGGAGATCTGGACTTCACCTGCCTACTGATAAAGGAGAGAAATTCAAGCAGGAGCAAGAGAGGATGGAAAATATCAGAGAACGGAATGGGGTAGTAGGGAAGAAATTCTGGGAAGCACACCTGGAATTTGTTCTGGCAACCAGTGTAACTGATAAAAAAGAGAACTGGAAGATTTTAGAAAGGAAAAAGTATACATCACTGCAAAAAGGTCTCTTTGCTCGAATCAGATTTCCCTTGCAGGAAAGAAACTTGATTTTTCAGGAATGCATCACTGGGTCCTGTTGAAGAAATATTAATACAAGCTATTGCTTGTTCTGGAATAGGCCATGTTATGAAATGCAGAATTAGATAAATTACATATGAAGATCTACCTTTTTGTGCAGATGTCTTGAAACAATCTGAGAATGTCAAGTAGGGAACATGAAAACCAGTTTCAGCCAGATCTAAATTACACTGGGCTTTAAAATACAATCAGCAGTAAAATAAGTCAACTCCCTCTCAGCTGATATACTTCTAACCTTTGTCTTCAGAGGGCCTGGTTAGGTCAGCAGGTATCTGAAGGATTTAGGTGTCCACATCCCATTGAAAGTTCATACAAAATGAGCACTAAATCACACTAAAAGTTGAACTTCAGAGATTTGGAGCTGAATTTTCATCTCTCCTTACATGTTTGAATTTCATATTCCAGTAGAATGTTGGTTGACACTTCAAATTAAGCAGAAGAAATCTGTTCTTATAACTTAGCAAGGAAGTGTAAAAATTTCTTCACTCCAAAATTGCTTCTAAATAATATGAGGCTGATATGAGCTTTAACCTTCTGCTCTGTGGGATTGTTTCCTGTGTGCATAAGCATTTCAGCAAGCTTTTACATTATTATTATTATGATTATTCCAGTACCTCAGACAAAGAAGGCATTAGCAGTAATTAAAAGATCTTCTGTGCTGTTAGTCTTATATGACTGGTTGTCTGGTGAACCTATCTGCAATAATTCATACCTGAAATTATTTTAGAAATAATAGTAAGGGAAGACCTGAGGACAAGGTTTAAAAGATTTTTATTGGGAAATGTTACTGATTTTAATTACAACTGTATCACTTTTTGCACTAATTTCTTGAGACCTTAGCAGACCACAGGAATGAATAATAATAAAAAATTTCTAAAATTAAACTGGAGGATGTGTAGTTAATAATAACAAGAGAAATGTAATTTACTGCAATTTAAGCTGATATGGAAAAGGGACACTGAGCTGCTTCCTTTCCAAAAGGGACCAGATTTCACCTTTTCATGATCTGAAAGTTGGAAGTTTACATTTTTCTCTTTTAAGTATCTCTTCAGTTTGATATGTTTTTTACATTGTCTTAGAAATGTGATTCTTGAAAAAATCAAATGCTTCATTTCTAGCTTCTCAGTATGCAGATGATATAAGAATGCAACTGAATTCTGGGCACTCAATCCTAAACTAACAGCAGCCTGAAAAATCCATTATTTGTTTGGTTCCACATCTGAATTTTTTTATTGATTGGTAGAAACACCTTCCTTTCTTTGGAAATAAATTGGTGCTCTGAAACAGTAAAAAGTTTTACCCTCCTGTTCATCTTAGCAATCTGACATTTTAGAAAGAGATGCCAAAGGGATATTTAGACACACTTCTGAGCTGATATAAGCTGAGAGGTACACCTTATCTTTTAAAATGTCAAAATGAAAGTTGGAGAAAAACGATTGCCATTTATCTCTAAATAGCAGTAGACCTTCTGAAGCAACAGCACTGTGTGCAGTCCCCTTGTTATTAGATTTTGGAAACTCAACTTTACACATCCTTGAAATGTTCAGCAGGGATTAGGAAAAAACCATTGACTTATTTTTTATTGTTGAAAAAAAATTAATCTGTTCTCATCTGTTAAGTGATGACAGTCCTAAAAAATAATGAAACTTACTAGAGTAAATAGCAGGTTCCACACACTTATCTTCATTCTGGACAAGTCTACCAGTATAAAGAAACTCTTTAAAGACAATTTCAGATCTGTTCTTCCTCTGATGGAACTACTATTTTCTCTCAAATAAGTGTATTGAGGAACATTTAATATGATCATTTGCTTGATTTCTTTTATTTCAAGCTAACATGACTGTGAAAGTTGGACCAATTTTACATGTCTTAATGTACTGGCATTTACAGATTCTGAAAACAAAAGTAGTTCTAACAATAATTTACTATACTCTCTGCAAGTAATGGTGCAAGTCTGACAAGTCTTCCATGTGGAGCTACCCAGTCACTACAGCACTCAAATATGGAGTTCACCACATGCACAGTTTGAATGTATATACTGAGGAAACTTGGTTGCAGGTCATTTACCAGAGACGGAAGATAAAGGTATTTTTGGCAAACAACAGAAATGGCAATGGTAAGTTGTATAGCACATATATATATATATTTATACAGAGAGAGAGAGAGAGAGAGAGAGAGAGAGAAAACTTTGTTAATAATTGGAGCAAAAAATTCTCCTCTGACAGAAGGAGAAAACTAAGATAACTGCTTGTGGCAAGTTAGCCATCATTGTTAGATCTCACCTGTAAACGGCAATTTGCAACTACATTATAAGTCATCCTGTCAGTAAGACAGAAAACTGAAAGCAAGCTGCTGAAGAAAATGTATGTTGCTTACAAAATAGTATAACCAATTTCCCAAGAGACAGTAGTTGGCTATAGTAAACAGATGAACCAAGGTTTATCTTCTGTCAGGGAGGTATTCTCAAATAAATGCAAGAGTACTCCATCTGTACACTTACAGAATAGCTAAAGGCAAGCCAATTACATAGGCACCTAAAATACTAGGGAAATTAGGTTTTCTGAAACTTGATTTTAAAGTTATTTTCTTATCCTATTCCTATCCTATTTTATATCTTAAAATATAAACCCAAAATTATTTCTCATATGTTCTTTATATTCAGTGTAAGAAAAGAGTTCTAGGAAGCAGTGGCAATCATAGAAATGGTTCATCTGAAGGCTTTGGGTTTTGGTTGATTTATTTTTTTCAATTTTCTTCTGGTTTTGGTATTCTTTCAATTTGAAGACACCAGAGGGATCTTAAACTGACACAGACAAATAGAACTCAGCATTTAGGTAAAAAATTAATGGTGTGTTTCATCATTTTATTTTTGCAATAACAATTCCTAAAATTGTAATTTAAAGTGGAAGTTTAACCTTGATAGACTAAATTAATAATATTGTTCATCTCTAATCTTTGTTTGGAAAAAGGCATGATCTCTAAGGGCAGCTGAGACATGTAGGATATGCTGCCACAGTGAGAACAGTTGATCTTTGTTGAGGGTTCATATTCACAACACACCTGTCATCTGACATGTATTCTGAAATCTTCAAGAGCTGAGAAATCCTTACACTATTTTACAAAGATTTATTTAATAGAATCTTATGCCGGATGATAACATCTTAGAAGAAAACTTTATTTCAAATCAAGTAATCTGGAAAAATGGGATATTTTTGAGACTGTTGAGACCCATTCCTGGACCAGCTACCATAATATATCCATACTTTAATCCATTTTACTCAGGATTGTACTCTGAACAAGTTTTGGAATGTGTGAAAAGCTTCTCAATGTAAGTTTAGTGAGAAAAATCACTACATAATATCCATGTACAGGTACAGAGCCCTGGGCACCTTTTTTTTTTCTCTTTTTCTCCCTATGCAGATGTTTTTGTGGAACCTCATGTACACACTGAAAAAAACCAAGAAAATTTAGGATTCTTTGAAGGCTACCTGAGTTAAAAATAAAATTCCTTCAGCAACTGTATTCATTCTCTTCATCCTTCCTCTTGCCAGCCCAAATCAATCAACACGTCTCTGCAGAACGCGGTCATGATTAGGTTTTAGAAATTGTTGGCAACATCTGAGTTAAAAATCAGCCACAAGTAAATTAACAATAAATGAGTCTATTTATGAATCTGTCTTGTACCCACACCTAAGTCCAGAGAATATATAATATTGCTAATATTCAAAAAAGAAAAAAAGCAAGAGAGTGCCTTAGAAACATAATGAATAACCTAAATGCTGGTTTAGGGACTTATGTGTCTGTGACCTGGATATCGGGTCCCAAAGTCATTTATTATAAAGGGATAGAGATTTACCATTAGAATTTTCCTATCACACCTCTTCAGACCTCTGCAGAGTAGACAAGACCTCAAGATTTTGTAATTAAGATCACATAAATATGGAATTTGGGTCTCTAACTTAGTGATAAATGCAAGAAGTCATTAGCTGGCTACATTATCTGGCTCCAGAAATTAAGCCAATATTTACAATAATTCCTAGAAATATTCCCCATTAGAAGTGAGATATTCATGTGGAATTTAAAATAAAATTGAAATAAAAGGAAAGGCTGGATTAAAATCTATGCACAAGTATAGTTCAACCCCTCTCCACTATTACTTGGTAAAAGAAACTATGGAATGCAAATTCAGCTTTTGGGTGTCTGTTAAAAAATTTTCTTTCAAAAATGAGTACTTGAAAAGGAACACTTTGATGTGTGCTGCTAAAAAGGCTATTTGTTTCATTTCCAAACTATGAGTGAAATTCCAATTTCTATTTCAACTCTAACATGAAATGCCATCTAAGTTGTATGATAGTCATGGGAATATGCATGGAACATATAAAGAAATGTAAGTTTATTAAAGTACTTTTTTTTTGGTGTATATTATAGGGCATGGATATTCTCTTTGCTTAGTCTTTTCTGGTGTATGATAATGGTTTTATAAAACTTTTGTGATTTACAAAGAAAGAATTGGCAGAGTTATCAACTCATTATTACTCAAGGTTTTCCTGTTTCTTAAAAAAGACGCTAACTCATTTTTACATCTGAAAGAGTAGATACAAATCCTCAATTTTTTTTTCAAGCATATATGCCATAACATTCAGTATTATTAATCTTCATATAAAGAAATGGAAAAAATTAGATTTTTTCACTAAGCAAAAACTTGTGACTAGTACTACAGAACAAATTCCTAATGTTGTGAATATATCAAATTTTTCAGTATAAATTTGCTGAATTATAAAATTAAAAAAAAATAGCTTTTTCTCTATGTCTTTGAAAATGTAAAAAATTTATGCATATAAAAGATATAATCAAGGAGGATGATTTTAGTATAGGATTTAGGCCTCAGGAGAGGAAGAAAATTTGGATGGTTTAGTTGTTAAGTGTCTCAGAGAAAGGCCATCTTAATTTTGAAAAACATTCACATGAAAGTTTTACTTGTAGGCTAACATTCCTTTAAACCTTATTAACAGTCCTTATTCAGTGACAGATAATTTTAAAATATTTTCTCAATGAAAAGATTCCTAAAGTAGAAGATGAGTTAGTTTAAAAATCTATCCATATAGACTATGTCTAAAATATTTCTTTACACTACTTGCATTAAGCTTCTAAACACATAACCCAAACCAGGAAGAATACATTAATTATAAACTTAAGCTAGTAAAATTATAAGCTTAAGCTAAGTAAAAAATATTGTCTACTGAGAGACATATTTGTAAAATTATCTTAGTATAAGGTTCCAAATTCTAGAAAAAAATTCAAACTACACATTCTTGGTCAGAGCACAGAATCAGAGAATCCTTTATGTTGGAAAAGTTCTTTAAGATTATCCAGAACCAAGCCATAAAGTCTGAGGACTGCCAGGGCCATCACTAGACTGTGTTCCACAGTGCCACATCTTTTAAAGTTCTCCAGGAATGGTGAACTTCCCTGGGCAACCTGTCCTAGTGCTTAACCTCTTTTTCCATGAAGAATTTTTTTCCTAATATCCAACCTAAATCTCTTCTGGCAAATCTTAAGGCCATTTCCTCTCATCCCATTGCTTGTTACTTGGGAGAAGAGGCCAAAGCCCACCTGGCTACAGCCTCCTTTCAGGTGGTTTTAAAGAGTGATAAGGTCTCCCCTGAGCCTCCTTTTCTCCAGGCTAAATAACCCCCAGTTCCCTCAGATGCTCCTCATAAGGCTTGTGCTCTAGAATCTTCAACAGCATAGAATGCAAATTTATCAATCATTTTAATTGACTCTCATTGCACTTTTCCAGTCAACATTGGCATAAAAGGAAAAAAAAAGTGTTGTAATGTCTGAGTTCCTCTTTCTGGACAAGTTTCTGCCCTACGTATGGATGGGGAATCCATTTCCTTATGTTTTTGGAATGTGAATTTTTCAGAAGTTCATAGCTCTCTCAATTCCTGTGTCTGATTTATAATGTTAGACATAGGGTTCAGCCGAATTTGGCAGTGGAAGACTAATTAACATGTAAGAAGACTTCAGCAGAGCAGTCCTCAGAACTCAAGGATATGAGAAGAAAAACTTTCCACTTGTTTTAATGACATGATCAGTCCTGAAAGCTTTCATAATGTTAAAGCTTTGCCTCAGTGCAGTTCAAAAGATTTTTATTTCAAGTTTAAAAAAAATCCACCATCTTGAGGAGGCCCCTCAATGTTATTATTGCTAACTGGAACTGAAAGTGAGCTACATCAAGGAAAAATTTTGACCTGGTTGGAATGAGAGTTTCCTTATTACCTCCCATGGATTCTAAACCAACTAATCTTTAGCATCTGCTGTAAACATGCACAAAGTCATCACAAAAACATTCAGCCATGCTTCACGAGCTGTAACACCTCCCCACATTCTCTGTAGAGCAGATCCATATAGCTCCAGTATTCCTAGCCCACAGTAACAGCAGGTGCTGCAAAGTTTCCACCCAGCCTGAGCGCCTTGTGCGAACATCAGACACTTGCAGGACCTCTATAATGTTCCTGGCATCTTGCCTTGACCTTCCTTATTTTGTGCTTTGCTCTCTGACTGCTGGTGAAGACAAGAACAAAGTTGCATACCTACGCCTGAAGTTCAGTCATGGAAAGGATATTTATGCATGTTTGTCCTAATTTTGTCCCAATGGTTTCCCTCTGACAGAAAATTCCTTTTTTTTCATATGTATGAAATAGAGATGGTAGCTGGTATTGTGTCCTAAACAACATGTCCTGCATTCACAAGTTTTCTAATTATGCTCAAACATGTCCATATAAGCACAATGTTCTCTTATTCATTAAGTCTTTATATAGTCTCATGTCATATTCAAATTGTGGAATTGTATTTTGTGTATTTTTATAGATTTTCAAATCTGGATTTAGTTGCCCCTAGTCTTCTAATTATCTCCCCTCCAGTTCACATTCCTTGCAAAGCCATATTATTTTCATTCTGAAAAAAAGAAGCAATGGGAATGTCCTAACTTTTGGCTTTCTGCTCCTCTACATTAAACATAACACAGGTTTCCCATGAGTATAGTTGCCTTCTTCAGGTTTTTTTAAAGATTTTTCTACACATTCAGCATATGTACAAAGTTCCTCGAACATTTCCTGCTTGGATTTTAAGAATACCTAAGCCGCTGCTACTTTCTAATTTCAGTAAACTTTCAAGCAATTGTCTGATATTTCTTTAGTATTAGTAAAGCAGTTTCAACTCATAAATTTTCCAGTATAATAAAAAGACATAGAGATGTTCTTTGCAGCAGAAGTTGATGGTCCTTTCTAAATTTTTAATAAAGCTTTTGAGTGACTTAGTTATTCTGCCTACATGTTTGCAAGATTTTGCTGGCTGTTATATTCTAGTCAAAGGCCTATTCATCACCTAACATTTCTTTATTAATTTCCTTTTCTATTATATCAATATAGTGCAGCTTCAGCTCTAATAATGTAACTGCTAATAA
Organism: Fringilla coelebs; assembly: GCF_963513975.1. Classification (NCBI taxonomy): domain Eukaryota; kingdom Metazoa; phylum Chordata; class Aves; order Passeriformes; family Fringillidae; genus Fringilla; species Fringilla coelebs. The sequence goes on from NC_140030.1 coordinate 51,827,350, forward strand.
ATAAAAAATGCATACTTTCACATCTATTGAAAATTAACACTTACTTTACAGTCAATATTTCAGCCTTACATCTTACATTTACTATATTCTTATGGTCATGTAACTGATAATCTTTCTCTCACTAACACAATCCACACCCCCAGAGCTACAATACATTCATAATGCTTTGATAGATGCATAATGCTCTTACTGTGGATGACAAGAAAACACAGATGTATCTAATATAATTGAATGAGTAGCAATGAGTAACATTCACAATATGAAATTAAGGAGGGCCTGAAGACATTGTACCAATTATTTTTCTGGGTTTGGTTTGTGGTGGTCTTTTTTTTGTTATGGTGGGTTTGGTTTGTTTGTTTGTTTTTTGGTTGGTTGGTTTGTTTGGTTTTTTGTTTGGTTTGGGGTTTTTTGTTTGTTTAAGATACAGCTTTATTTAGACTTTAGGCCAAGTGCTTTGTAGGAAGTGTGGAATAAACTCTATAGGATGATCTTAAAGAACTTTATTTACATACTACGCAGCATCCTGTGCACTCTCAGGACCTGACCAGGCAGGGAACTTCCAACAGGTAAGTGGAGAAAAGCTAAAGTGTTTTTATGGTTCTTACATCATTGGAAACTGTGACAATAAGATATCAGCCTCACGTACAGCCAAACCTGAACAACAGTCCAGATCAACAGTTTCTTTTTATTCATCTTGCTGGTCAGGGCAGGAGCAGTATTAGTTTTTAAGGGACATCCATGAGACATGTGTTATAAGAGAGAGCTGTAACATTTTGCCTGACCACAAATAGGCATGCATAGGTTAGGTGGTCTTCACTCCATTTGCAAATGTTCAGACCTGGAGCACTACAACACAAGAAGTCTCTTTGGTATTTACTCTTCAGAGGGTGCTATTCCCTAGTAAACCACTAAACAAGTGAACATAGCAGACCATTCGACATCAAGCGCTTGTTAAAGTCACCATTCCCATGATCAAGTATTGAAAATGTTGATAACAAGTCTGCATGTATAAAAAAAGTGTAAGATCTATTTGTCATGGAGAAATATTGGCATGATTCGTATCATTTCTATATTTCTGTCCAAACTGATCCTTCAATTCACATCACCTTTAGTCAAGAGCTACTATTTTCAGAAAGAAGTATAGATTAAAAAGAAATAGACTGCTGAAGAATTTGCAGATTCATATAGTGGATATTTTCACAGGTAACTTTTAAACAGAATAAATTCTGATTATAAATTCAGAGGCAAACAAGCCAGTAAAATGATATTTGTACAAGAGATCCACATAAAATTAATAGCCTGTATGTTTGGAAGTTCACATTATTAATATCTATGTCCAAAAAAAAGTCTTCATTCAATTCTGGTTATAAAATCACTGAAAAATAAAATAATTTACTATTTCCTTATCTTCCCTCTTCATGGCCCTGGCATTTAAGTAAGTTGTAAAGCTAAAACAAAAGTTATTTTGTTTCTTCAACCAAAAGTAAATCAGAAAGCTACTAAATGTTAATAAAAGACTCAAAATATGTGCTTTTTCACATAGAACACTTTTCTTTTTCAGCTAATGAGACACCACTACAGTTCTAGTTTTATTCAAAACGATTCAATCATTGTGGGAATAAAAGGTAATATTTCTATATTTAATGTGGCAGGAAACCTTGATTCTTTCAATTAAAATAATGAAAGGCATGAAAGAAGTAGAAAGATTGAAAGCCAACATAGATAGTCCTGACTGTGGCTGAAAACAGGTGAATCTTTTCCAAAACCAAATTCAGAGTTTTAGCAAATTTCATGCAGACAACATTCATTAAAGGCATATGTAAGTGCATCTACTTTTTGAAGACTTATATAATTAGGCAAAGTAAAATTATTCTCTACAAAAACCTTAAAGACAACAAGAGTTTTGTTATTAGTAATAGCAACAAAGGCTATTTCAAAGGCATTGACTGAAAATATTCAACGAGTTGGCAAATGTAAAAGAGTTTACAGTAAACACCAAAAGCGGAATAAAAATAGGAGCAAGATAGGAAAATAGCTTTGAATGTTATCTTCAAGAATTGGAGTATAGAGTATGCATTCTGTGAAAGCTGAATATATTAGCTGAGTTTTCATTTCCACTAACTTGAACCAGTTCAGTCTATGGGAACGTGGGTCTCACTTGAATATTCGTTAGAGACAAGTGAAAAAAAGAAAATTGTTTTAGTGAGGAAACTACTGAGACAGCTATTATATTAAAATATGCTTTCAACAAAACCTGAAGTTTCTGAATTTTACAATATGCTTCTACAACCTAAACTTTAAGACCAGGTGCAGCTCTTCAGTGAAGAACACACAGTCTGCACCTTCATTTCTCTGTCTGCAGAATACACAGCATATTCTGATTTAAAGTGTGTTAATGTAGCTCATGCTTATTTTATATTTACTTAATTAAAGTATACCCTAAAAGAGAAGGGGCTTTGGTATTGCTTGCAAGAGAAGAGAAGAGAAGAGAAGAGAAGAGAAAAGAGAAGAGATCGTGCACAACCAGGACTTCACATGCTTTTGTAAACACTCAATTTTTTAGCACACTTTATATATTTTTTTTGTTTTGACACCTACTATTGTGCAAAAGAAGAAAACCTATTGGTGTTTTTTGGGTTTGTTGCTTGGTTGGGTTTTTTTTCAGATCAGAGATTGATTTCCATATTACAAAGCAAACTACAAGCTGCTCACCAGACAACTGAGAAAATGAGTAGTCAGGGTGGGAAGAAAATCCAAAGAATTTTTTAAGGACTGGCAAGCTTTTATTTCGCTATTTCTTTCTAATCTTTAACACAGGGACCTAACATTAATCATAACTATTTTTATGTCCTGTGTGCCCACAAGACCCAGAATTCAGACTTCTGCAGAACTTTTTTGCAGACATTGTACAGGACAAGAGGAAAGGTCTTCCTTCCTGCTAATTTGCATAAACATAGAAAAGCGGGGAGATGTGGAATTGGCTAAAAATTAGATTTCTGGGCTAGAAAACAGACACATGTTATAAGGTACTTTTTTTCTCTTAGTTAAATAGTTTCACCTGAAGAACAGCTGCTTCCTCCAGTGGGACAAGACCAACACTGGAATTGCTCCAATGAAACCAACGTACATCTGTTCTCAAAAGAAGATGTAATACATATCTGCCTACCTGGGCATTTTCAGGGGAAGATGGAGCATCTGGAAGTTAAAATTGTATTCACATTTGAGAAATGCCAAGAATATGTAAACAGGTTGATGAAAGGACAGAGGGGAAAGTGGCAGAGTCTGCAGATACAAGGAATCAATGATTACAACTTCATGATATTTTCAAATAAATATTCTGCATTCACAGCTCTGAGTGTCTCAATACCATAGAGAGAACAATGGAGAGGGTTACTTAAAATTTTATGTAAGGTTTGCAATATCTAAGACAAATTTCTGCTATGCTGAAAAACTATTTTAGAATATAAAGTTTTCTGATATTTGAGAATAAACTCAAAAACACAGTATCTACAAGAACTAAGAAGCACTGTGCTGCCTGTTCTGCTTGAAGCAGCACTGATTTGAGGTAGCAGAAATAAGATTTAATAGACAGGATGATTAATGGGAGTACTGAAGTTGGGGAAAGTGAGGCATGAAGGTGGGTTGGAGAGGTGTGTGCCTGAGGAGAGCACCACTCAGCTTCCTGCTTCCTTGCACCTGGGGACATGGGACAACCACAGCCATCCAGCACTGAAAGGAGAGGCATCCCACTGCAAATGGCTCTGGCAGGGAGTAGTGAGGAATCTCATAGGTCCTGAAGCCTACCAGATGCAGCCATCTCCAGAAGAATAAAGAGTACATTAATCACTTTTCTTCTTCTTTGTGTTACTCATGTAAAAACCCAGTCATCTAGCAGAAAATGTAATGCACAATTTAGATATCAGATCAGCTCAAGTGAGCACTAAAAATGTTCTCCAGAATTTAATCACAGAATCACAGAATAATTTAGGGTTGAGATCTCTGAGATTACTGAGTTCCAACTTTGATCACCACTTTGGCAACTAGACCATGGCACTGGTTGCCATGTCCAGTTGTTTCTTGAACACCTCCAGGAATAGACTCCACCACCTCCCTGGGCAGTCCATTTCAATGTATTACAATCCATTCCATCAAGAAATTCTCCTGAAGTCCAGCTTCTACCTCCCCTGGTGCAGCTAGAGGCTATCTCCTCTTGTCCTGTCACTTGTTGCCTGGGAGAAGAGGATGAACCCCATCTCACTATAACCTCTTTTCAGGAAGAGAGAGATGAGGTCTCCCCAGAACCTCCTTTTCTCTAGGCAAGGGATGGTGCTTTTGGACAGTTGTAGAGTTTAATATTCACTTTAGTAGCACACTGAAGCTTAAAATAATTACAAAAAATATTGAATTCTATAAAATATATAGGAAATCAAAGAATCTTTAAATTATTTTAGGATTCTAGTGTAAAGACTGTTTCCAGCTGCATGAAGTAAAATCATTAGACCAATGTAGCCCTAAGCACAATCACAGGAGAAAAAGTATTAGAGATCCAGTGCCACTTTACAGCCCTGACAGCCTCCACAGATGTGGCATTATTTCTGATCTATACTTAGAATGACATACTGAAGAGTGGATAGCAACACTGTTGTAAAAGTTTTACAACTGACTAACTTTCCCTTTTATGAAACTATCCTTAGCATTCACAGTATGAAATGCATTTTCTATCTTGATTGATGAATTAAACAATGGCAAATATATGCTGAAAAGGAATTTTATACTAATTAGTATTTAAGAAAAAATCCTAGTTCACATCACTGTTTTCTCTGTATAGTTAAAATTATCTTAATTCATTAACTCTGGCAAACTTGCTGATTCCCCTTCCCAATACACTAATATCTGCATAGGCACACTTTTATTCACATTTAATTTTAATTTTAAATGTATGCTGAAACCTCATCAATATTTGTAGCTAACCTTGCCAAGATTTCCCAAAATTGTGTTCTCACATATCTGTAGCTGTTTTCCACATAATTTCCAAAGTTCCTTTTTTTCCAGAATAACAGTGACCTAGCAAAATTTCCCTTGTGATTGTTCTTACATGAGCTCTGTATAAAGAAAAGAACACATCCCTGGATACTTCTGGTTCGATAGGAACTTGCAGGCAAAATACAATCAAGTTGTATTACAAAATCTATGGATATCTCCCTTGTGATAAATGAAAGGAATAGGCATGGAGCTGTGTCTCTGAGAGAGGGACACACTCCACTTATGTCTGGAAGGGGAAGAAAGGGAGAGAGTAAGCTGGGAGAGAGTAAGCTGTAAGAATTTTCACTTCTACTCATCTGGAAATTCATCATTTCATCTGGTTTGCTAACAGCAGAGTAGAGTGTTACATTCTCCAGAGCATTTCACATGGCTTCTATGTAATCAATGCAAAATCACAATGTTAGAGCAAGAGATGCATTTTAGGATAAATATCTCACATGGATTAATTCTGCTTGAGCATCTGATAATAGGGCAGTTTTGTTTTTTTTCTGGGAAAAAAAATGCTTGTATTTATTTTTAAGTTGTTGTGCCTCTTACTAAAGTTAAAATTTTATCAAGCATATTTACTGATTAAAAACAAAAAGAAAAGGTTTTTGTGCCTTTCCATTTTTGAATCAGCAAAAAAAATTGTATTCTCAGAATGCACTTTCTACTGCAAAATCACATCTTCATGGACTTAATAAAGTGTGTGATAAATTTAGGGTAAAGCAGCAGTTGTTCTGCTCCAACTCATAGGATGCAGGCAGCTATCTAGTCATGGAGCTGGCCCAGACAGGCAGGGTTCACATTCAACATCTATCACAGATCTTTTGCTATAATACTGTTATGCTAACACTCATGGTAAAAAAAAGCAAAAAAAGCCAAAAAACCCCAACAAACCAAATCAACAGTAAATACATAAAAGGGTCAGTCTAACTTTGGTTGCCTTCCTGTAAAATGCTCACATTTTCTACTCCTATCATGAACGGTGATGCAAAAACTTCCAGGAAAAAAGAGTTCTAATGTTTTCCTTAGAAAAAGCCATTGAAATTATACTAATTTTTAATGTTGTAGTTACAGTTAAAATGTTGGGATTATAAACTATTCAATGTATATAACATGAACTGTACCATATACATGGCTTATCACCTCTTTGGGGTGTTAAGGTATGTCCTACACCAGAAGTGTTCATGTACCAATACAGCTGACTTCAGTAAGAGTTGCATGGATAGGTCTGAAATCACAATTAAGGTCCTACGTGCTACAGGAGAAAAAGGTCAATGCAAAATAAGGACCTTAACATTTGAATAGATGTATTAAATTATGCCTCTAGAAACAGTAAAACAGTTACCAGAAAACTATATTTATGGTAATTGTGTCAATTGTGAACAGCCTCTCAGCAAAGACTGCAGCAAGATTTAGCCTTCCTGACATGCACAGAGAGCCACAACTTAAACCTACATAATGGAATATAGGAAAAAATTGACTTCATTTACATACCAAAGGAGGCTACAAAGGCTTAGATTCATTGTGCCTTTGACAATTTGACTCCAGGCAAAGGTACAGAGATACTTTTGAAGTTGTGAGAACATAAGCACGTAGAGGGAGTAGCAGGTCTTTACTCATTACATATTTGTAAAGGATTTTTTAAAACTATCTTTGAAGATAGAAAGAGGAGACTTCTCCAGTGAGAAAGTTTTTCTGTGCCTGGCATTTAATAGTTTCCTTTCTTATGGTAAATGCCTTTGCATGGCACCAAGCAGAAGTTCTAGACCAGATACAAGATCATACTGTGCTCTCAGACTTATTATAAAAGAAGGTCAAATCTGCCCCTGGACTCAAGTGAGGCTTATTCAAGACTTAAAGGCACAGCTTTTTCGTTCTGATTTGTAAGGATAAAGCTCAGCACTGACTACGATTTTGAGCAACTGAACTGATTTGAGTGAAAGTGTAACATAGGTAAGTTTTAGCATATGGACTATTTGGGATAAAAAAAAAATAGGTACCTCCTGTGGTTTTTTTTACTCTTTTGCCTGCTCTGCATAGCATGAGCTGTTTTGTTAGCTCATCTCTTTTACTCAAAATATAATGAGACTAAAGAGTAATAAGTAGCTGCCTGTTACAGTGCGCTTTATGATTTCGTCTCATTATGTTTTGCATTTAGAGGAGGGGGACAAAAAAAGTATCAGAGGTTATGAAGAAAAGGACAGAACATGGGACAATACAACATCTATCAGCAATGTCCTCTGCTATTTCTGCTACCTATTGGTGTCACTATTTCTACCATTAGTCAAAGATTTGGTAGCCATGTACTTGCTTCACAATTCCCAAAATAGACTTTCTTGCATAAATCAACTGTGCTGTAGGCACATATTAGGAAAAAAAACCAGAAGCTAAATCCTTCTGGTCCCTTTTGACCACACAGAGCTTAAACACACTCCCACTCAGGAATCTAAAGTCTCAATGGCTTGTTCCAATGCACTGAAGCATGACATACTATATAAAGCTACAGGGATGTGACTAAAACATTAAATATTTTTTAAAAATGCTTAAAGTTGACAAGATAACATGATAGTGGGATCATATGGATAATAAGCACCCCTGGTTGTCCATAGCCTTAAGCTAAATGTTGATATGCAGTGACTTCATATCTTCTTGCTTATCTGCTTCATGCACTGTATGACCAGTCTGATCAATGTAAAGCAGAAAGGACATGAAGCCTGCCTGTCTCTGCAACTTCTCTTTGACCATACCTTTGGTTTGCTTTCAAATCAGCAAAAACTGTGTTCCTCTTTTACACTTCTCTGAAGATATTTCAGTATTACTGCTCAACAATTCTCCTTTTCAAGACCCACTAAAATGAGGCTGCAGTGGGGGGATAAAGGCAGGGAACATAATTGCTGATGTTTTTTGAATAATAAACTAAAGTTTTCTATAAATGTAACTTAAAAAAATGTCCTTTAAAATTAAAAATTAATTTAAGAAAACCCTGTGCTAAGGGCCATACTTTCACAAAACTACAATTTTCCATTACTATTTATAGAAATCACACTTATTTAAATAAACAAACAAACAAAAAAAGAAGCTATGATCAAGCCATTACAGTTGTTAAAGAAATCACTGAACTGTTGGAAATCACTGGCTAAGTAGATGCAGTCAAGTTAGGGCAGCCTTTTCTTGAGAGTATAACCTGTTTGCAAATGCAAAGAATCTGTTCCTAATTTCAATTTATTTTACTATTTGTACTCAATTATTATCTTATTTATATCAAGGACTAATGAGGATTTTTAAAAAAGAAAAGTAGATTTTTGTAGATTTTTTTTCCCTTAACCTTTGAATAAAAATTACATGAAAGAAAATGAGCTCTCTCAGTTATGTATTCCTATAGGATGCAGTGGCCAAGAACCTAAATTAGAAATAGCACTATATTTGTTTAATAAATCATTTAACTTATCAAGAGAGCTTATATTTAAAATGGACTTTTTCTATTTAACCTATTTCTATTATCTAAGTATGTAAATATACACATATAAACAATTTTGAAATGCTGGGTTTGTACCATTTTAATTGAATTAAAATTTCCATCCTAATGAAGCTTGACAGAAACCACAAGTAAAAACGAGACTATTATCCAGCAAAAGAGAAATGCACCATTTACCATTCTCCAGCATTAAAAAGCAACAACAACAAAAAAAATCCCAGTATGAAAAAACTAAGAATCTGGATAAATGACTCTCAAAATATAGTATTTTTTTATTAGACAGATATTTAGGTTATATTTCTCTCTAAAAGGCACAAATTTAGTGAGAAAGGCTGTATTTGGTTGCCATATTAGTCTTTTTTGGGAAAAAGAATGATAGATGACATTTGCAAAAAACTTGGAAATTGCTATTTTGAAATCCCAGTTTCTTGTTTGTTGATTTAAATCGTGACTAAAATTGACGATCTAAAAGTATTTTCAATCATTTGGATTTAAAGCAATTCACCCTCTACTACTGCAATATGGTTTACCTGGTAAAATTAGTAGTTTGCATTAGTTCAGTCCATTTAAACAGAGAAGAAACCAGTGACTGTCAGCACCAGAAAGGAAAAACTTTTTCATTTCTGTAAATGGATGAGCTGCTTCAAATGAGGTAACTCTGCTTTGTTTCTCTCTCCTCAGTATGTCCTGAGCTGAAGCCAGACTCATATTATGAAATGTGTTAAAGTAGAACAGTTTCTGCTTTCCAGAACTGAGAAGTAAAAAGAGAATAAATGTACCTCTTACTCAGTATCTATATTGCAGGCAATGAGTGACAGTACTCAAAATATTTCTAGACTAGATTTTTTTTCAATGTTTAGGTCTCCAAAACTGTAGGTTGGGACTTCTGAGAATGTAAGCAGTTGCACAGATTTCATTTTTAGGTCAGCAATAACTGATTTTCCTAATAACTTGAAAACACTCGTAGGATTTTAAATACATTTCCCGTTATATAAGTAACATTAAAATATGCTCCAAATACTTAAGACCACAAGGCTCTTTGTGATCTTTCAGAAAAAAAAAAAAAAGGTGAATAAATATTCAGGGCTACAGTCCAGCTGTTTGCCCACAACAGGAGCTAACTGTACACGCACAGTTTTAGCCTGTCATGTAATAACATGATGCATCAGCTTGGCCCTCTGGTTTGTAGGTTTTCAGTCTTCCTGCTCTCCAGAGCTAAGCCCCTGACTCCTTTATAGGTTTTTAGTCTTCCTGCTGTCCAGAGCAAAGCCCCTGACTCTCTAAGGGGCTACCTAAGGTAATGAATGGTGTGTAAGTGTAGCCTTGTACCAGCTGAAGGTGCATAAATACTGTATTGGCTTTGAGTAGAGTTGTCCACAAATTCTTAAACCTAGAAGTCAAGCTAACCAATCTGGCCTCATGCTTGCCTCAACAGGCTGTGTATGAGAAAGCACCAAGGCTGAAACCAATGCAGCATGGTTGTACAGGCCCACAGTCACAGGGGAATATAATTTTTAAGGAATTTCGGTAAGAATTTGGAGCTTCTGTTCCCCACTAAGATTTTTTCACAGGCCAACCTGGGTTTTCTGACTTTCTTTTTTTACTTTGTGCAATTAGGCTGTTGATTTTACTTGGTTGTTCTGAACAAGAACAGACAGATTCCTTCAAAAATCATAGCTAAAATTTTTGCATTTTCCTTACTGTAGGAGGATGCAGCATGGGTAAATGAGGGTGGTACAGAAGGTAATCTTATCCCCCAATGAGTTGCAGCTGGACCAATTACTAGAGATTAGAAGCAGGCCTGATCTTAACAGGCCACACCTGTACCAATAAGAACAAGTGGTATAAAAGAGTGGATGGGTGGGATCTGGGGGAGTCAGGTGAGTGCTGCAAGGACCAGGGACAGGCAGGGCATAGAGGAGCTGCAGTGCCAGAAATTTTGACAAGGTATGAAGCCCTGGCAATGTGAAATCCTTGTGCTATAATGATGTTAGAGCTCATGCTGTCTAAGATGACACTTACCCTGCTGTAACAGGTACACTATCTTCTTCCTCATCAACATTCAAAGGCAGAAAAAGAAGACACCTTTTCATTTTGAAAATTTGCTAGGTGCAAATAGGTTCTATATAAACATCCTAGCTCCAAGCATAAACAGCAGTAAGAAAGGAGCGTAAGAAACACCTCTTATGCCTTTAGTCATCAAAATGAAGCATCTAATCCAATTTATTCATCTAGGCCCCTCTTGCAGTCAGCACAACTGGCACATCTAGCAGCAACTCATGAATCACCATGAGAAGTAGCTATCTGCCTCTTGCTTCTAGTGTGCCTTCATTAAACATTTTGCCAGTTGAATACCTCTGTTAGCTTCTGACCATCACACTCCTGAAATAATTGGGATTTTACCCTCTGGCTCTTGGATGTTATTTCTCATACATTAGCAGTTTCATGTCTGCTAATCTTCAAGCATACACATCTTTTTGACTTTTGAAATGGTTTACATCTTAAAACTTTTCATAGTTATCCAATAGCCTGAGAAAAGGGCTGAAATGCAGAAGCTAATTTTGATTTTGTCACTGACAGGCTGTATGTAGCCTTGGGGCTAGCCTGTCTCCTTGCAGCCTGCTCCCAGACAGAGGAAATATGTAGTTGCACAGCTCTCAGCAGCAAAATAAGGACCAAACTGTGACTCATTGTCACATTTCTATTTGACTCCTGCTTCTCTCTTGCTCCATTGGGGAAAAAAGTTGTGGCAGACAAACAGCTGGCACAGGAACCTTGTCTTTCTCCTCTCCTCACCTTCCTGGATTAGATCAGTGCACAGTCTCGGGAGCATTGCAGCAAGCAGAGCTGAGTCTCTGTTCATTCTTCCCTGTGTGGGAGGATGAAGTGCCAGGGGATGCCCATCAACCTTGCACTGTGACCTGCAGGAGATTGGACTAGAAAGGACCAACTACAGGGCTGGTGCTGGGGCTGTTGAGCACATACAGATTAAGCTGTACATTGGCAGAAGCCATTTCTCAGAGGTGTCAGCCTTTTGCTGTTCATGTTTCAGTGGTGGCAGCTCCAACTACATCTGCCACTGAGTCCAGTCCAGTCCCTGTGTTCACAGGCACAGTGGAGTAGCATAGTTTGAGACCCATGGCTTTTTAGACAAAGTCTTAAGTGGACCCCAGAAAAGATCCTGGCTGCTACAAGAATACTCAGAAATGGCTTAAATGTAATAATAAGAAGAGCAATAATTATTATTCATTGACTAATAATAATAATATGACTAATAGTAATAATAATATTAGATCCTGAGAGTATAGCAAAGACAGAGTACTTAGTCCCTGTACTGACTCTTTGTAGTTTTTTTAAATACAATTTTAAGGACTTCCACTTTTTAATAGTACATTTCTGTGATGGCAATGACATGTAATATGAGAATGCTGAAGATAATCCTTTGGAATCTTCTCCTAAATACTTGACAGCTAGAGACATAGGACCTGCCAACTTTCTAAGGACATTTATGAATTGCTGTCTTCAGGGATCTCATTTTGTCTTTCACAGTGTACATTTCACCTGTATTTCCACAACTAACAATTTGTAGCTGTGTAAAAGAATAAGTAGCACTTGTGGGTTTTGGTGCAAGTAGACAGGGCAGGGTAATTGCTTATTGGCTACATATTTAAGTTATTTAATCTCACTGTCATTATCATGCTGTTGACCTGAGAGAGCTCCCTGTTGCCTCTGTTCATCTCTGAATAGATTGTTGTCCTGACACAGGCTGTCAGAAGGAGAACCCTGAGACGTGCACCTGCACACCCTGCCAGGCCTGGGCCAAATCTCTAAACCACACTGCCCATGGCAGTGCCTACATCCCTGTTGTGCCCTGCTCTCTGATGTGTCAGGATGGTACCCCAAAGGCAAGGAGCCCAGGAGTCTGGCTCTGTGACTGACAGTGGAAAAAAAAGTTATAAATACCTATTGCAAGGAGCAAGTGGTATAGTCCTAGCAAAGTCATGAAGAGCCCAGCAAATCATGGGCTGGGATGTGGAATGGAAAGCAAAATAAATTGTGTGAAGCAACAAGTAGTTGGATAGCTTTTTGTTTATCCAAACTATATGTTGCTGGAGTTTATATCTAAACTTGAAGGTTGTGAGTGCCAGTACTAGCCCCAGAGGAAAACAACCTGCGGTGAAACATTAGCTCCAGGCTGAATTATTACTTTTTGCCATAAATAACATTTCCGTCTTATGGCTACAGTGTTTAAAAATCAGTCAATCGCTACAAGTGCATTCCAAGTACATGAAAACAAAACAAAACTAAGCCAAACATAACTAAACTAAACTAATTATAGTGTCTATTTCCCTGTCATGTGGAAGGTCAGCTTACTGGGGAGCTAATGCCCTTATCATCTAAGTCTATGCTTCGTACAAAAAGCCCCACAGAAGACACACACCGTTACAACTGTAAAAACACTGCTGTAAAAACACTATACAAACAAAAAAAATCAGGCTCTATTTTCTTTCATTCCATGGTCTTCTTTTTTCATTTTAGAGTCTTCAATTTTCTCTCTTTAACAAGCTAAATGACTGAAAAGTCAGACTGGCTGTAAAGTCTTATATTTTTTGCAATTAATTTTGGACCAAAAATCTCACTAATTTGGTTATTTCACAGATTTGCCTCATAAGAGCTAGAAAATAACCAATGTTTCCAACAAACCTTGAAAAGAGTATCTGAATAAACCAGTGTTAGTATTTGGGTTAGGGCTGTCAGGCTGAGCCACCTGTTTTGGCAGTATTTGCAGCCAGAAGTAAATTATAGATCAGTCCAACTGCTGATTAAAAAATCACATTGCCTCCCTGATGTGGCTAACCAGACATCAAGCGTGGATTGCACTACTTGACACAATCCTAACATCAGCCCTTAAGAAGGAACAGGATCACCCTCTAATAGCACTTAATGCAGATCCTCTTACAAGCATGAACAATAAAAAATGGAAGATGAGGACATCTTTCATGCACTGAAACACAGCCTAATCTTGAGAAGCAGAATAAAGTAGCTTTCAGAAGACTGTTTAAAAGCATTTTTTAAATTTTTGTCATTATTAAATTCAGATAAACAGTGGAAAAAAAGAGTAAAATTCAATTAAAATATTCAGTATTAAAGAGGGTTGCATTTTATATATATCCTCCCTTCTGACTTCAGCTGATAAAATATTTTTATGCATCTAAAATGTACTTTGAATATGAACGTTCAGGAAATATTAAAGTACATGAAACATTCACATTTTAGAATATTTATTTATTGGTTAATACAATTGCCTTTCATTTCTGCAGGCTGACATCTGGCATATTTATTTCAGCACAATTTCCACTGACTCCCTTAGAAGTCTACCTAAATAAGGATAGCAGAGGGTTTTTTTACCTTTTACCCTTCAGTAACTTCATGTACGCTTCAAAAATACTCTGTACTCCCTATGGAAAAATCAGGGCAAACAAATTAAGCTGTTCTGACTCTGGTAAATCTCTGATTATAAGAGACTACCAAAGCTTTTTTCTGAGCAAAGGCTTGAGACAAGAACCCTGAACTTCAGACATTCCCTGTTTGTATCCCTCTAATGGAGCTGCCTAAATAATGGTGTTCTGCAAATGAAACTAAGGTTATTTTTAGAGGTGTGCAGAGAACTTACTTCAGTAACTGGTAAAAACTCAGGCTACAAGAGTGAAAAAGTAAGAGAGAGAAGAAAAAACAGGAAAGAAAAATAGAAAGGAATGCAGAAAACAAAATTACATGATCCTGGAGTGAAAACATTATTTGCTAAGAACAACAAATCATTTTGACAGGCCAGTTCACTTATACTGTTAAAGAACATATCATTTTTGGTTAATTATATTTGAAAAGAGTTACTGTACCTTCTGCTGTTATCTCGGCCATGATGATGGTAAGAGATACTCTGTTTAAAAGGTCAAGATTTACTGTGGCAGCTCAGATAGTACTTCTGGCTTGCTGACTCTCGCAGGACTTGCAGAATGAGAAGGAGGAAGGTCCTCTGCTTTTTCTAATTGTGTTCCTTCTTCTTTTATGCTCCCTGAAATGTCTGTTACCTCTGCAGACCTGGCCTCCCAAGGTCTTCCAGAAGCAACACTTAAAGCTCAGTCTAAAGTATCAGCTTCTAACAAAAATAGCCATGCCTCAGAGTGAACCTTCAGCACGTTTTTCTAATACTCTCAGAACCATGCACACCAGAAATAAAATGCAAAAAAATCACAGCTCTAAACAGGACAGGAATGCATGGAGAGGCAACAAAAATCAAAAGAACTGGGAAAGAACTGTTCAACGCTCCTACAGCCTTGCTAGCATAATTGCAGTTCTTTGGGGGGTATGTCAGGAAACATGAAATATAGAGTTCAAAGTAACCTTATCCATCCCAGTACAACTTTATTCTTAGCACACTCAGTGCTTAGCACATTCTTCCTGGCCTTATATGGCTTAGGGAGGGTCCTATGAAGCTCACCGCTGACTAGGGGGAGGGTAAATTTAGGTGATTTTCTCCACTTAGTTGCAGTTCAGAACCAATTAAGACACCAATTTGAACCAATAATATTGGCTTAGATTTTTTTTTTTTTTTGGTCCTTTTCTGATTTGCTGTAATTATCACATATATCTGTGAAGTTCATCTAAGTATTACAGAACACTGTTAAAAATTTTAATAATAATATTTTATATAGTCTAGATACATGAAGGCAATATGCAAAAATATTAAGGAGACCACTTTTGTTTTTCTGGGACTGATTCGTGGAAATATTTAAGTAGCTCAAAAATCCTTGAATTTTTAAAAAGATTTTATAAAACTGAAAACTAGTAGACTCTTAAAAGCATTTAAAGTAAAATACTAGCAATTCAAATAAGAATAATTATTTTAAAACCTGAGCAAACTTTTCCTTGCACTACTTGCAATTCTACAGCTGTAGAATTATGTATGTATGTGGTCAATAGGTTGAAAATGAAATTAGCAGAAAAGTGCCCTCAAGCCAGCATACCTTTACATAAATGTCATCGTCACACGAAACCAGAAACCATCTTAAACAGCTCTTGCTAGGGAACCTATAGTCACCTTGTCTCTGCTACATGAGTTGGCATTTACACTTCTCATCTTCCCCCCGGGAGATATAAGCACCTGGCTCTGTGGCAAAGTGTGGAGGATCTATTTATCCAATGCACAAGATGCAGAAGCAAAGGTTCATTGGACAGCAAAATCACCACCAGGTTTTTCCTCTTCCCTCTAGTCTTAACACATTTCATACCTGCCACCTATCTGAAAATGGTGGCTTTTTCTAGCCCAAGCCTGTTCTTCAGTAGATCCTCCTTACTAAGGCTGATAAAGACATTTTATGTAAAACCTTATTTCTTCAAAAATGCTCCTTCATGAGTACCAAAATGGTCCGAGGAGTCACATTCATGGATCAACAAAACAGCTGCCCATAAAATGTCAGTGGTTAGTAAAAGATGAAGGTGTGATAGTAAGGCAAATGCCTTGTTCTTCTTAATTATATCTCTTCTGTTGAAGCAGTTCCATTTTATATGAATAGTTAAATTATTTTGGGTCACCTATGTTTTGACAGCTTTACTACTTGCTTAAGATGTGAAATAGATCATCTGAATACCTGAATCACAGAGCTAATCAATCCTGGGAAGTCAGGATTTTTTTCACTTGTATTCCTATTCAAATTCAATAAAATAATAAAGTCTTCATTTCGGAGCGTGGGGAGAGAGATAAATGGGGGAAAATTCATGTCTGAATCTTTTCTTGTTTTATGTGGCGAGATCCTGAGATTTTGGACTGTACTCAGACATAGGTGTTTGTATAACTGACTATATGTGCATGATTGCCTGTCCATCACCACTTTACATTGCAGGTCCTACCACCTGCCCTCCTTCCCCCAAGCCTTACTCCCTTGTTACTATTAATGCATACCTCAATCATGGGCTGTCTTTCTGAAATCAAAATATAAGAGTAGCAGAAGTGAGATAATCCCATTTGAAACCAATTTTCCACAACATCAGCCCAGTGGCCGGAAAGAGAAGTGGTTGGTACCCTCTGCATCCCTTGTATGCACAAAATATTCACTCTGGGAAGCAGGCTAAAGATGACATATGCACCAATATCTTACATATATGTATGTATATCTTACACATACATATGTGTATGTATACTTATATACACATAAAGTGTGGCTTCAGGCAAATGTATTGGAAGTTACACAGTTGCTCCTTTTAAGGAGGACAAAGTCAAGGGATCTGGGTGTCATATTTACTGGAGATAGTCACAGCCTTCATGAAAATACACAGAATAAAATAAAACAAGTTATGTGTATGTGCATACATGTTCAATCTGAAAAACAAACACTGCCATCTGGAAATTATAAAGAATATCACATTTATTCTTTAGAAGTCTAAGCAACAGAAAATCTGAAATTTTTTTTTTAGGGCAAGTAGAAGTTGTTCCAAAGTCAAAAGTTTCGCTCCTGATTCAGTTTAGGAGTTTCTTTTAAACTAATCTATGAAACTCACAGTATGCAGAAACTGCAAAATTTATGCGAATCTTCATGCAACAAAGTAAACATATTTTCCTGACCTAGTTTATATGTTAAAAATTTCATTTTAGTGGGAACCTTTTCCGCCTAACCGGACCAGAAATATACTTCTGTAAGATGTCCTTTCTTTCTCCTTGCTCCTCAAACAACATGGAAAATGAAAAATCTAAAACTACTTTGGCTCTTGCAAGTGATATGTAAACCTGACACACACAAGTTTCCCATAATTTCTTCTGATTATGCTTGGGCACAATGAGAAAATGCTCTTTCCTCAAGTTAGTAATAAATATTCTGCTCCTGCTCACAGGGGTTACATGGTAAATGAACTGTCCTGGGATCAGTTCTCACGTTCAGTGGTGGGAAGGGAGGGAGGGAAGTGTAGAAACAGCTACACCCTCACACCAGATTCCTCAGATACACAAGTCTATGTTAGACAAAATAAAATGCCAGTTCTCTTTTCTCTATAGTTGCCTGGATAAGGAAAAAAGTGACAATACTAGGAAGAGGGGAGAAAGCTGCTACAAATGTCTGCATGTAGCCACATGCCTTGATCTCAGAGAATGCATATTTCACTTAGAACCCTAACTGATGGAACAAAGTAAAGCAATTATTTGAGCATTTTTTTTAGGAAGAGGCCAGAGGTTTACTATTTGTCAGATTCTAATGAAAACTGCTGCTTCTTAGTGAAAAGTTTGGTTGTTCATATAAACAAAGTAGGAATGGACAAATACTTTATGAGCTCATTTTTCTGTTGTCTTGATGATATTATTAAAAGGGAATTAGCAGAGACAACAGTTCACATGAAATTATGAACTAAATTGATGAGAGACTGATACTGATATAAGAAAGTGTTGGAGGCATTGAGTATAACAGTCATTCAACAAGAAAATGCAGGACAATATTTGAGTTGTCTGCTAACATGTTACTGATGGATTCTCAGACTTCAGTCCTACTGAGAATCAAACTATTCCTAAGAAAAGAGTTTTGTAGCCCAGTGCATGCTCAGCAGCACAGCTGGGTCAAGGAAAGGAAACTTAACTTCAACTCTGATGCACCCAATGATATCCTCAGATCACGTGGGAGGATGTTGTTATCAGAAACACCCAGCAATCAACTGATAAGAACTAAATATAGGTTGAAAGTATAATGCCAAGGAGAGAGTGATTGGTAGTGAATCTAGTGAGTAACAGAGACATGTGCAGAAGCAAATATAGGATTAGAGTGATGTCTGCCAACTGAACTTAGATGTGCATATGAAGCTGGTTTCCCATGAAACAGACTCTTTTTATGCTTTATTTTTGTTTAGGAATGCTGTTACTTCTAGAGGAGATTTTCATTCAGCCCCACTATTAATATTGCATTTTCCAGTATGAATAAGAACACACATTCTGGTGCTTTTGAAGTCTTGATCAGTCAAAGACGTAGCTATGACTTACTATGGACCCTTAGAAAACTCTCAATTGCAAGATTTTTTGAATCAGCATAGCAAAAATATAGGCATATTCTGGATATTCTGAAGCACACACAAAATGCAAAACAAAGCAAGACCTTGGTATCACATCTG
Source organism: Fringilla coelebs (assembly GCF_963513975.1). Taxonomy (NCBI): domain Eukaryota; kingdom Metazoa; phylum Chordata; class Aves; order Passeriformes; family Fringillidae; genus Fringilla; species Fringilla coelebs. Next base: position 51,845,996 of record NC_140030.1, read on the forward strand.
ATCTAGGTTAAATCTTGGCACATATATGTTTGTCTCATAAATCAGTTTGCACCATTTTTCAGAGAATTTTTCAGAGAATTGCATACATAGTACCTTTAAACAAGTTTTTATTTAATATGTAGGAGACAGTAGGTTGAACTCCACAGTAGATCTGTCCTACATTTAATGTGAACTACTGATGGACAGATAAGGAGCTCTGTCCCTGTAGGCTGACTGGTCTGAATGCAAATCAGCCTCTGCCTGGGGACAGCTGACAAGCACACTGGGGTCACATCACCTTGGCACTCTGAGCTCATTAAAGGACACTTCCAAACCTATATGATAGAAACACAGCAGGTACAAAAGAAAATATCTATGACACTGACTATTCTGCTTTACTATGGATGATACCACTCTTGGTCATTGTACTGCAAAACTGCTGAAGTAGCTTCAGTCGAGGTGTGTGAATAATGAACATTTTCTAACATCCAAGAAGGCCAACTGATTATAAAACTACTTCCAGAAAACAAGAACACCCTACTTAGTCTTCTTGTAAACTGGCCAAGTAGGCAGTCTATGGCAGGAAATCAGACTAAAGCAGCCCCCTAGCTTAAGAGATCTGCATGTTTTCAGTGTTGTCTGCTTTACTGTAAAAATTAAATTATATTACTATATAATAAAAATATATTATATTATATTATATTATATTATATTATATTACATTACATTACATTACATTACATTACATTACATTACATTACATTACATTACATTACATTATATTATATTATATTATATTATATTATATTATATTATATTATATTATATTACATTATATTACATTATATTACATTATATTACATTATATTACATTATATTACATTATATTACTATAAGCTAGGTTCAGGGAGGGTATTTATTGCAGCATGTCAAGGTAGACTGCATTTGGATGACCTTTAGCAGCTCTGTACAACACACTTTTCCTTTTCCTTTGATTATTGCTATTCTTAATGAGTATTGTTTTATCAGCACCTGTGTGGCTTTACTTTCACATCTAGAAAATTACTCAGAAGCTGTTTCACAGACAAGTTCTATGACACTGAAAAAGGAATATCTGTAGCTGACCAGTTTTAAGAAACAATGACAAAAAGTACACTATAACAATCTTTTTCTTCAGGACAATCTCTATCCAAGCTTGACCACGGACAGAACATAGAAAGTTGCCAAATGATTATTAGAGATGGGGACTGGCTCTGACACTGTGTGAATTTCCCCTGTCAAATACTGGTTGAGAGCTGTTCAAATATACCAAAGTATTTGGTGTTAGGTCAAAAATGTCCTTGCAAAGCCAGGCGACTTCTGTTCCCATGACTTCCCTTGCGAACAGGAATTTTCTGAAAAAATTCACTGACTTTGAAAAAATTATTTGAAACCAAGTTTTTATGTTGAAAGAACAAGACTCAGAAATATATTACACAGAAATACCTAGACAGAGAGCAAAATTGCTCCTGAACTTCAAATTTCAAACCCAGCTCCAAATTTCTAGTAATACATTTTAAATTTTCTTCACATCTTAGACTTATTAAATGTTTCAAAAGAAATCTGCATTTATTGGTTTGTTTTTTTCCAGATATGACCATAGTCAAGCATGTTGCCAAAAACAGATGGAGAGAAAGAAAATTTTGAGCAAAAGTCTGATGTGAAAAGACCAAGACAAATAAATGTTTTCATGCCAAGTACTTGAGGAAAAAAACATGGAGCAAAACTAAGTATCAAATATCTTCAGTGATGTGAACCCTTTTGGGGATGTTTTAAACTATCTGCTCAGGCTGACCTTCACAACCAAGGGGAAATCTCATCTTCCTTTCCTTTTAAAAGCTTACTCTTCTGCTTGATATGGAACATTATGTACCACATGTTCTTAGACATAGGCTAGACTGAACCTCCCCTAGACACATTGCCAAAGTATTTACCTTGTAAATAAACCCAGTCAAAGTGTCAGGAGGTCCATCTGGATTTTGGCACTTTCATACTTTGAGAGCTGACACTCAGTACCTAGGCACAGTGAATTAAAAGCCATTTTCAAGCATTTTTTATCCTGGACATTTCTGTGTGCAATACAGCTGCAGGTCGAAGAGGAGTTTTGCCAAGAGTTTGTATCTCCTGTGTTTTGTGTTGGTTTGGGTTTTTTTGAACATAGGGTTTTTCTGCTATTCCCAGGCCCCTGTTTGCCCAGGGACATCAGAACCTGCTTGAGTTATGCGTTTCCAGAGGTGCAATAGATATCAACTCCTGTTAGTGGATAAATAATTTTCTAATTAAATAAAAATCCTGCAGATGATTAACTCTCTATGTGCCAGTCACCCATCCAGCAGTACAGAAACATATGATGCAAAATGCTGAAGAAATTGAATCTGCTATTTGTCACAAATATACAGAGAGACAGGTTGAGAACAAAGGAGAAAAATGTAAAGCACACAAAGTATTTCAGCAATTATCATCTCTAAGACAGAAATTACATGAACGAAACCAGATTTATAAAAAACTTTGTTTCTACAGCAGCCATAATTTTTCTTTGTGCTTCCTCTTTCTTTCTCCTACATTCTAGTCACAGTCATGGAGAGATCAAAGCTGGAATTGCAGATGAAGAACCCACTTTATTATTATTACTATTATTATTATTATTATTATCATCATCACTATTTAAAAAGAAAATCTAATCTGGGAGCTTTTTCATTAGGCAATTTAGCTTCTTTACAGAGTAGAAGTAGAGACATGAATTAGTAAATTCAACCTTGTCAGTGCTGACAGCTGTGACTGCAATGAAAAAAGTATGTCTAAAAATTAAAGGATCTTTTAAAAGGAAATATAATTTTGAGCGTTGATGTCTTTACAACTCAGCAGAGCACATATATATTAAATTTCCTTCAATAATACACCACCATTTGTCATTGTCAATCCATTTAGATTCCTGTTCTCCAACGCATGTCCATAGTCAACTTCCTAAGGCAAACCAAAAAGATTTCTCTGCAAAGCATTTACTTAAAAGAATTGCTAGGTCTTTTTTTCTCCTCTCCAGACACCCTGAAAGAGCAGAACACAAACAGACCAAATGTAGAGAACCACAATGATCCTTAAAGCACAACTACACCATTTCTTTTTCCAAATCCCCAGCTTAAATGAAAATAAAAGTATTACCCCAGAGGCACAAAGCAGAAGCTCCTCAGCTGCGTCCCCAGAGCTCAGAAGGCCAGGCAAGGGCATTGGGGACTTTGGGAGGCTCCCGGATGCATTCCCAGGGCCGGAGGGAAGCGTGCAGCGCTGGTACAGCTGGCACCGAGCGCGGCTGCCAAGGAGCTGTCGGCAGGTGCTCCCTGCGGGGCCAGGGGCCGGCAGCCAGAGCCGGCAGGGCAGCACGGCCAGCTCTTGTGCAACCCCGAAACAATCCGGACCGGGACGCAAATATCCTCTGGAGGATCTGGCCTCTGCTATAAGGGTTTGTGCTTGAGATCATTTTGTGGGTCTTGGAGGTAATTATAACTGTACTTGTGATTTCTTAAATTTATAGGCAGTCTGTGAAGTGGACATTTGACTATAAAATCCTATTTTATGTGCCTTGTACCTTAAAAATTTTTCTCTCTGGTCACCCCTGCCTGTCCAGCTTTCCTCAGCTAACTGGAGAGTTCATGATTTTGTGCAAGTTTATGCCAGGAGAAAGGTTTTGTGAAGGAAAGGTAGCCTGAATATTCTCATTCACCTAACAATGTTGCCTTATGATGAACAAGGGAAAAACGTGTTTCTTGTCACAGATGTACAGACAATTGGGAAAGGGGTTTTAGTTTTGTTGAATTGTGATTTTGTGCATTTTTTTCCTTAAAAGAGGGAAAGCAGCAAGGCTTATAGTCAATCTCTGAAGAAGGCAGATATAACAATACTTCTATTTTCCACATTTTCAGAGTAACAACAAAAAAACGTTATTTGTTCTGCAAACAAGAAGCAGAGCATGACAGCTGAATGGGGCAAACCTTTGGTTTAGCTCCAGAAATAGAAAAGACCACACAATAGCAGATACACAAATGCAGGACTGAAAGTACAATCCACCAGAACATGCATTTTGCACAATCAACCAGAACATACACTTTTCACACATCACCAGACTTGAGCTAATGTTCAAAATCATGTTTGTGACCCATATACAGCAAAGAGATGTCTGACAGAAATGTGGGTGTTACACAGCCCTGGGAAGGTCATACAGAGGCAGAAGACTGCAAGAAATGAGTGGTTCATGCCACAAGAAGACCAATGGTCCCCTGAATTGACAAACCTGCTCTGTAAATAATGCCATCCCATTTCCTCTACAGCATTTGTCAAACTAGTCCTTCTTACCCCCATTCTCTCCACCAGAAAATTTTGGTTTTAGTTAAAACCCCCCAAATTTTCATTTGTCACAGTAGTGCCCTGACAGCAACAGGTAAACACTTCTGGCAGACTGAATCCTAATGGTCTTTTTTAACCACTCGGAGTAATATCTCAGTTTTCCACTCCATACTAACACCAGCGGACTGTAACAGAAATTTACTCTTGCTCTTTTCCTCCTAAAAGACTGGCATCAGTGCATAACAGAAAGACAAAAAATCCTCTTTTGTATTGTCTGCATATGCAATGTCTATCAACCCTTTTATTGGAGTCAAAAAGTGTGGAGAATCAGGCACTTAAAGCTGGTGGTTCTGAAGTAAATTCATGACTTGGATGGTCTGGGTGTTTTTTGAGGGGTTAATTTAAACACATCTGTTACTCATAAGTACAAGGCAGTTGAAGTATACTAATATTCTGCTGAATTATTAAAAGATATGACTAATGCTTCGTGTACTATAGGACTGTTATCTGCAAAAATAACATCTGTGTCAGTCATTGCTGAGGGGTTAGGATTTCGTCACTGGCATTTATCAGTGTTTCTGAGTCCTTAGTGCGAAGGATTTTGCCAGGTTACCAGCTCTCCTGCACCTTCAGGTGTAAAACCCAACCTACAGACTCTTCCACATTGCCTGTTTTAATCAGGAATTAATAAGAGTAAAATTTGGAGTCCCCTTCCCAAGCAAAATCTCATAAACTTTCTGATAAACCAAAGACTGTGGTGTAGATATGTTAGAAAGTTTGGTGTAATATAAGCATTCTTTCAAGAAATTAGAAAATTATTCCACACATTGTTTTTTCCTGAGTCTGGGAAAAGAGCAATATTATCTAATGAAATAGCTCAGGGGACTGAACTGAATATAATCTACTAACTAAAAAAGACTTCTCACAGTCCTGTGGCAGTGACATTGTGTCCTCATATGTATAAAACTTTTCTTCACCAGAAATCAACCATCACTGAGAAGAATAAAAAACAAGCACAACATCTAATTTATGGTACAACATACCTTTTCCCCCTGGTATATCTCTGATATCAGATGAAGAATGAAGAATGTTTGGCTGTGCAAGTTATTGCTGATAATCATCTGGAAGAAGCTTTCTGTTAGTTGTTGATGGTGCATTGCAGTAGAAGTTCTGTCACCAAAGAACCTCTTTCTCACCCAACTTGATCAACTAAAGCCAATTTTCAGTGTTTTCAAAGATCTCAGCTAAAGCAAGTGAGAACTGTGAGAATTTTCAAAACCAAAATGTTGATTATGTACTTTATTGCTTGTGTATTTGCATTGCATCTGCAATCAATAATTGTAAACATAAGTATTTAATTGAAAATATGTATATGCCATGATTATACTGAAAGATAATTTTATTGAGTTATTGAAAGTTGTGCAGTCACTTGATCATTTGTCCTTCATCAAATGCACAACATAGCAGGGAATTTGAGTCAGATAATGGAAAGAATGTGTGAATGAATAAGTGAATGAATGAATGGATGGTAGCCACACATTTTATTCCTTTATTTTTTGCTATTTTCAATGTAAGAGGGCATATAATATCAGTTACATTTCTTTACAAACCTTGTGGTCCGCTTTTATTTGTTTAATTATAAAATAATCTTGTCGTACACTCCACAGAACTGAAACCTTATTTCCATAACTGAAAGTATTAAGATATTGTCTCTCAGACTTAAGTTTAATTTTGTAAACTTTTCTAGTTTGCTTTGTTCTCCTTTGGAGTACTACAGATACACTGTACAAAATCCAGTTGTTCGTGATTTGAGTGTTATCTAGTAGCCTCACACAAATGGTAACAGCCTACCTCACCATAGTCACAAATTCTGTAAATCCCAGGACAAAACAATGGAGAATTCTGTGACTCAAAGCCTTCCATCAGTGGTCCAGATGTAAAGCTATAGAGAGCCCCGACTCGGACAGTAGCAGTGTTGTGGCACCTGTGCTTAAGTAGGCTTGAAAGCAAAGTTCTACTGCTATAGCACCGGCTGTGGGAGTCACAGAGAATGGTTATCTTGCTTTTTAGGTTGTGCTACCCTTCACCAGAGGAGGTATTAGACATAAGACATAAGAATGCCTTTGGGAAGCTAAAAAGATGTGGGTACATCAAATAGTTTGCAAGCTAAACATTCTAATCCAGGTGCGTACCGATGCCCTGGTCATGAGAACTCTTTTCTGACAGATTTTCAGATTGGGCAGCAATTTATGTCCACAACTCTAAAGAAGAGGTCAAGAGCCTCGCTTGAATGTGTCTCTCTTAGTTGCTACAATTTCTGTGTTTCCATTAACATTATTTCAGTTGTGCCACAGGCAAATAAATTGAAACATTAAGATGTGAAATCTAAATGATTACTCAACCAATTTATGCAAGAATCTGGAACCCAGTGTAACAATTTTACACCTGTGATTGCTTCTTGTGTCTGTTGCTCAACATCAAAATAGTATAGGGAGTATTCATCTGTCACTATTAAAAAAGAAATAAATCAGAACTGTTAAAACGTACACTCAGCATGAGAATTTTAAATACTTTGACACATTTTTGTGAAAAAAACCCCACACTTAGATGCTATTTTTCAAATAATTAACTTTATTAATTCGTCACTAAAAAGATTATTTGCATAATTTTTAGGATATATAATTAACACAGTGATTTGTATGAACACTTTAGTTTTGAAAGGGTATTAAAAGGTTCTCCTTTCAAATCAAGCTTCTTTTTTACAGTCACAACCAATAGGGCAAAATTAAATACATGTGCCTTGCTCTTTATACTGTTCATACTTATGTTACACAGAGAATAAGAGTGTATTTTGAGGCTGTTTAGAAGGAACCGCTTGTGAGAGAAATACTGTGCCTCAGCCTTCTGACAGCCACACAATGTAATGTCATTGAGGTGGAGGAATTCCAGTGGCAATTGAAATTTTACTCATTGTTACAGCAGATAATGGCTTCTCATACCTTATGACTTCAGAGACAATTCCAGCATTTTGTCCCAGCTAAATTCAGAAAAAAAGAACCAGACTTGGCTGCGTGAAAAAGTATGTTTAGAAAGCATGAATGCCAAAATTCAAAATCAAAAGAACATTATATACCAGTATTTGCAAGATAAGGGTGGCAGAAGTATTATTCTCTTATCCTTCCTGGCTTGAAAATAGAAAAAATAAGCAGAATTTGAAGTTTTCTGTGTTCTGCACACATCCCCTTTAAGATAATATAGGGTTGGAGCCCTGGAGATCTCAATGAGCCAAAGCAAGCTTGTAACAAAAAAAATCTCATTTTTTTGATTATTGGATCTTTGGTTGCTGTGCAATTAATACACTAATTTTGCAGAGAGAGAAAATTCTGAAGAATCTCCTAACATAAAAGAGAACACAGCACAGTATAAAAGCATACTGTCTGGTCATACCTGCCAATGAAATACCAAAAAACCCAGAAATAAAAAAAAATTATACTTGATTTGAGCAGACTTGTGTTTTTCTTCTGCTGTTAGAAAAAGCATTCTTCAGCCAAAATGTCAGCTCATTGGTCAGACTGTATCAACGTACTGCAGCTATTTTACATATCAAGATCTATTTTACATTCCCTTCCTGGCAAATTTTAAAACCATCACCATGTTTTGGAGAGTCAGAAACTCTACTATCACTGCACTTGATGACTTTTCAGCTGAAAGCTTGGCTTTTTATTGCAAAACCAGGTGCACACATACTCGATTGTAAAAAATTCCTTTAAAATTATTTATAAAATGACAACCTCTTTTCTCTTTCATTTCCCTCTGCAAAACTTTGCATTCACAAATTGGATCTTTTGTCTTCCAGATTTTTCAGACATTTCCTGAATCTTTGGAATGTCAGATTGATTCTGTTGCTGAGTTTGAGGTGAAGTTAGGCGCTTTTTGATAGCCTTGTTTCACTGTTCTACCTCAAAGTCCTTATTAAAGACAGCTTAAATTTGTCATTTGATCCTTCAACTTTAGAGATCTTCTGCTGCAAAAGAGGCACTGGAACTAAATATTCCCCTGGTATTTTTCACACATCTCCCGTCCTCTGGCAGTTTGCATCCACTGCAAGGACGCACAGTCATTCTGCCCTGCAGACCTGCTCCGTCTGTTCCCACCAGGTTTTGGCCCTACTCACCTTGGAGCACCAGTCCCACCCATGACAATCCAAACCAGTGAACACTATGAGTGAGACTGCTGTCATTTGGAGCCCCATTGCTCCAGTGGAAGCTCTCTACCACCCCAACAATTCTTTTCCTTAGCTCTATGGAACTGAGGTGGGTACATGGGCTGATGAATAGCAATGGATCCCTTTGTGTTGCAAGGATCATCAGAAACAAGCTGCACAATTGCCATGTTGGAGTTGCTCAGACTGGAGATGATCAGCACAGCACAAAATATCTCCAAGTCTATCCGTAGTTAGACTAAGCTGATTTTTCTTGGAGCAGAAGAAATAAATTATCTTAATGCAGTTCACTAAGTGTCTATCACCAAAAATCCTGCTGTAGAGATTGGCCAGACAAAGGCAGAACTAGCCACAGACCTTTTGTTCCCTTGTGACTCTCCTGGTGCTGTTTCTAACCACATGGAGCCACACCTGTCTCTTTAGGTAGGGTTTTTTTATTACCTTAATACACTGCATCAGGGAACTCAGAAGCAGCTACTGACAAATAGCTTCCCTCTGGATGCACCCAGCACCAAGCAGGGAGCTGGCAGCTCCCCCTTTATGTTTATAGTGATCTCACATAGCACCAACAGCTTCTTTGGTGACTGCACTATCTCCAGTACCTGTTGCAGATGTAAGGCTGAATATAAGCCCCAGCCAAAATCAAAACCCACTAAGTACCTGTTTCCTCGATTTCAAGGTTTGTCCCATTTTGAAAAACAAAATTATGGTGCTGATAATCACATCCATCCTTTGAGACCTTCACTGTCTTGGCACACCTGCCTGCTTCCAGCTGACTTGACAGCTTTCCTCATTTATGTGGCAGTTGCATCAGTGTTTCTACTCTTTCCATTTTAGGGATTCAGCTCACTCATCTCAGTTCTCCCTGCCAAATCTCCTTAAAGATCAAAATTCAGGTTCAAGACATAGACATCTCTGTATTTCAAATTTGAGCCTTAAGTGGAGACTAAAGAATAAATAAAGGACAAAGCCAATGGTTAAAATTTACTGAAGAAGGAAAGATTAATTATTCTGAACAAAGTATTGGACTACTGATAGTCAGTGGTGGGTAGTAGCAAAACATTCCACGGAAAAGCTTTATTATATAACACCTCTAATTGAATGTACAAAGCTAAGCTGGTTTTCCATTGCAATGACTTAAATACAGTCTAGTTACAAAAAAAAAAAAATAGTGCATATCTGGACCAAAGGGACCTGTGAAACCACTTCTAAGTAGTACAAGCTCTCACTCTAGAGGAGCTGAAATGTATCAGGTTTTAACTCTATTGTGAATGAGCAATGATATTAGTTTACCCATGTCACTCTTCATTGCAGTGTAACAGTGGTTTGGAAAGAGAGAAAAAAGTTTTCATGAGAATTGTGTTAAATAGAAATATTCCCTTCAAAAGTAGTCCTGTGATTTTTTTCCTTCATTTAAGCCTTCTCTCAAGACTCCAGACTGTTACATGTAGTTTGCAGTTTACCGCTGACTGAAATTATCCTTGTGGCTCTATTGAGCATATTGAAGGTGCCTCTAATATTGACAGGGTTCCTTTTTTAGGTTTATTAATTATTTTGGCAGTTTAGCTATTACTGAAATCACTGAAGATTTCAACTTGACATGCATTTCTTTGCACCAAGATATAATGAGCTCAGGAATCAATTTAGTTCTGCAGTATTTCTTCCTAAAGTAAAAGTATGTAATCTCTGAATCTCTGTCTCTCTCTCTCTCTCCCCCTTTCTCTCTTTGCTTTAAATATGGAAGGACCACTTGGCTGACAACTGTCTTGGGGTTTCTGCAAACTGAATAAAAATTATTCTACTAATTTTCACTGACTAAAAACTTAATTATAAGATTCTCCTCCTATCTGCTATTGACATTTATATGATATATATGACGATATATGTTATTTTTATTGTAACAATTACCACAACTAAAACAGAATTGAAAGGTTACATGGAATGAAAAGGAAAGTTTGAAAGCAAAGAATTAGTTTTTAGCAGTTTCTTGTCAGGTCTCTATTGAACAGCTCAAACCTAAACACCCTCAAGGGATTTGGAGTTTAGAGACCTTTGTGTTGCTCCGAACCTGAAACCAGAAAGGCAGTGCTTAGTGTTTCAGTAAAAAGGCTGGTTTCAATACGCAGCAACTGAGCCCTTATTTCTATATCAGACCTCTCAGGAAATATGAGAGATGTAGCAGTGGGAACAGACAGTGGAAGCCCCCAGAAAAAAGCAAATAAACACAATTTCTTAAAAATTATTAAAGTCAGGTTGTCATAAAATGCAGTTTTAGAATGCAGTGGGAGATATCAACAGGAAATTTAATAACAGGGAGCAAAGGGAATTAATTTTGGAGGGAAGATGCTGTATCTGCCATATGCATTGCCATTAGAGAAAGCCATTTTGGAGGTTTTTCCTACAGACACCCCATTCCAATAGATTCAATGAGATTCACTTTCTAGGAAAAAGCACTTGATAGGGTCAGTGAAAGGCGAAGGGTTTACAGTGCCTGAAATACATTAAGAGTGTCTGAATGTCACTTCTAAAGACAACCCTTTGGCATCCTGAATTAGACTCCTAATTTCCATTCCATTGGTGATTTCTTATGGTTTTTTTTTTTTTCCCTAGGAGCATAAGATAACAGCTTGAGTAATAAGAAATTAATTTCTCATGTGTTAGTGACAACCAGATGTTCAGTCCTAGACAGGCAGAAGAAAGAAACGCAATGGCAGATATGAAAAAAGAGATCTCCTTAGAACTTCAAGCACCCTGATCCCTCTTGTTCTACATAAGTATACCTATTCCATGAAGAGACTTTTATCATGAGTAAGACAAAAAAAATAGGAAATACATTATGTCTCATTCACAAAAATATATTTTAAATGTATTTGAAACTGGAAACTTTGAAAGGATGATTGCTTTTTGAGTAGACAAGCAGAGGTATAAAATACAGAATTTTTATCTTTTTCCCACAAATATTATCAGAACTGCATTTTTTGCACAGTAATGGCTGATTTATAATTTTTATTGTAACTATAACTTCAAGTCTGTAAGCACTTTCACCTTATGACTCAAAGGAACAGTCTAAAAAAAGATAAAACATGAAAAACAAGAATGAATATTTTGCCATAAATAAGCTAAATATCTCTATGTCTTTTCAGTGCTCCAAACTGAGAATATTTCAGTACTGAACATTTCTTCTTTCAATAATCAAAGTTGTAGACATGTTTCATTTGCTGCTCAAGACTAGAGTATTGTAGATATCTTGGTATCATATGTGTCTGCATTCACTCACACTGGACAAGGGATTGTGTTCCTCACTATTTTTTCGCCCTGCCAACTCATTCCACAGTGCACTGGTACAAAGAATTTGTTTGTGGAGATGGAGTTTTGCCAAAGTGGTCATTAATGGCCATTATCATGAGCTCACTGTCCTATACACAAGCTAGAGAGAAAGAGGAAAGGATTTCCACCCCCTTCTCACATATATGCAGTACAGTCAGGGACCAAGCCCTTTTTAAAAAAAACAGCCCATATTAGACATGTTAAAGATCCTCAGTGAATGGGAAATCTGGGGAAAAAAACAAGCAATACTCACTTTATTTCTCATTTTTGAGCCATAGTAGGACAAACTGTAACTTACTGTGGTAATTCCCAGGCAGGAAGGTTGGTACTATGGAACAATGGAAGGAACCTTGATGTTAAGGAGTCCTTGCCAACCCCATAACAGAAGGAAATTACTCAATTCTTAAAAGATTGATGTGGCCTGACCTTCCATTTGGAATCAGATTCAGGATCCAGGGAGTGCTACAGGAGCCTCAGAAGGGAAGATTTCTCTCCTCAGCAATCCTACTGTGCATCGTTAAAGAAGTACTATATATAAAGTCTTTCCAAGTATGGAATTAATGATTGAATGGCCGTTTCTGAAGATGACTAAAAATCCTTATTGAGATGCCTAGCAACTCTATTTCCAGTTTCATACTAATTTGGAGATTTGTAGTAGCTAATAATAACACCCTAAATACCTTTGACACTCTTACAAGATACCCCAAAATGGTGCTTTACTCACTTCCAGTGGACCCCAGCATGGGCACTGGGATAGCCAAGATCAATCACATGCCTGCCATTCTCCATCTGTCTCTGTCCCCAAAATACCTCAGGACTGCTGCAAAGTTTGCTAAGAGCCTTCCTATTTCTGTTTTCCTCAGTTTCTGAGTCACAGCATCTGGAATTTTCACAGCCTTTATGCATCACTAAACAGTCTTTATCTCAAGGTTAGCTGAGGTTAGCTCATGTCAAATAGCCAAGATTTAATATTCTTCTCTTTAATTTTATTTTTTATCTTTTTTTTTTTTTCATTTAATAGATAAATGAAATCATATTCACAGAGTGGAATATGCCATTTTGGTCAAAATTTCTTATATTTGATTAGTACAGTTTTTTTTTAATATTTTCTATATATTCAATGATGAGTTAGCATTATATAAAACCAAATAAAATACCAGATAAAACAGATATAAATCTTGAAAAGGTATGAAAATATCTAAATAACAATATATAAAAGAAATTGAAAAATAACTTCTAGAAAACTTCCTTAAATTTAAAATGGGGGAAAAAAAAGAGGAAAAATTATTAATAAATGGCATGCAACAGGGAGTTTGATTATAACATGATGATAATTCCTCCAGGCCTTCCCAGCAGTGTTCAATCCAAGTTATAAATAACGCCACAGTAAATGCTAACGGCTGAGCTACGCATTCATTTTCCATGTTACCACTGTGAAGATCTTAAGGGATGCATTCTGGTCAATGTCCACCATGCCTGTCTTGCAAATGAACAGAATTCCAGATAGAAGGCTAAACAATCAATTTTAGAGAAGAAAAGCATTCCTAATTTTTTAACAAATCCTGAAATAGAAGGAATTATGGAAAATCTCACACCTTCTTTCATATACAGAGTGTAAAAATGTACTTTCACCTCTGAATCATGTCTATGAGAATACCAGAACTCTAATAATAGCCATCATATTTCAATTAGTGTTTACATTTTCAATCTAAATTACAGAACATTGTGTGGCAGATGGAAATAATACAGATTAAAAATGTGTTAACAGTAACCCACCATGCTGTCTATAAGCTTTGGGAATTCTTGAATCAAGAAAAAATCACAAGCTTTTAATCAATTTACAAAACCTGATAGAAATAGGTAAAGGTTATTAATAGCTGAAGGAAATAAGAAAAATTTGCAGCCAAATAAGCAGATTTCAGAAAGGGTTTTGTATACAAACTATATTTTAGTAGTTTTCACCAGTGCGTATTTTCACCCTCAAATTCAAATTAATTTAAGTAACAAGGTAAGGCTGTTAAATACATAAATACATTCTGGGAAGGCATCATTACAAACTGAAACTCCTTAGAGGCCCAGAATACCACATGTGATCCAACCTGACATATTCTTGTTAATAAGCAGTTTCAGTAGATGTCAGAGGCAATGTTTGAAAGGGTCCAGTGCTCCTGTTACAATCTTTTAACTGGCACCCTAAGCATGGAGATGTGAAAGGTAGCCCCACTTGTTTGAAGTTTCTTCTTTCAGCAAAGATGCCAGAACAAACTACTTCTTCCTGTTATAAAATTTTAATTCTTGTTATGAAATCATAATTTAGGTCCAGAATAAAAATCCATTCAGAACAAAAGTCCAAGCAGAAAAAAATGCTTCTACGTAGCTGTATGTAACTGATGAAAACACTTTCAGGATCTTTAATCATCCTTGTGGGTCACTTCTAACCAGGATATTCCATGACTTATTTTTTTTATATTCCCTGTCAATATATAACACTGAATGTTCATGATTAACAAAAAAGGAAGTGTAGATAGTATGCAAACCTTGGCCATGATTTATATCTCTGTTATAGGTTGTTCTTTATTTGTGGTTCTGAGAGCTCTGTGTCATGAAATAACCTTATTGCTGCTATTTCCAGGCATAAGAAAAAAAACACAGAGAGAAAAATATAATTACCAAGATCATCAATTACTCAATAACATAATTTGGAATATAAACCAAGTTTCTTGGGTCTCAAAACTCCACACTGTTTCTAATTTTTTTTATCACCTCTATACTCTTCAAGAAACACACAATACAAATACTTTGTCATCCATGGCTCAAATAATCTAATAAAAACTATGTACATTTGCCATTTTGTTGTAGTGCAAAGCTTGTCAAATTTATCAAATCCGCTCAAAAATCATTTCCGCTTCTGTTTTTTATCAAAACTCATGCTTATATTCTGTGGTAAGTTTTAAAGAAAGGCAATTCAAAAATATTCAGAAAATAAGTTGAAATAATTACAGGGAAAACATAATTTCCTGTTGCAAAGACATCCACTCATCTTCAGATATTCTTCTTCTGTTCTCATGCCAGATGTGAATTTGGCTCACACGCCCTTGCATACAGCCCTATTGCAACATTAATCAAGTGATTAAGAGAGCTGTTATTTCATTAGTACATCCTTTACTGATCATTGCGACACATTAGTCACAGATAAAATGAATATCAGAGGCTTGCTTCAAAAACTGTGTATTGTCATTTCCACTGCAATGACAACTCCTGCCTTTCAGTCTGCAAGAATGCAATTGCACTAAATAACCTGGCCTAGTAACATCTCCATCTCTGTCTAAAGAGAGCTTATTCCAGAGAAACAGCATTTCTTCTTGCAAAGAGAGAAGGAGAGAAGGAAAGATGGAAAGAAGGAAAGAAGGAAAGAAGGAATGAAAGAAAGAAAGAAAGAAAGAAAGAAAGAAAGAAAGAAAGAAAGAAAGAAAGAAAGAAAGAAAGAAAGAAAGAAAGAGGAGAAAATAAAGAAGAAAAGCATTTAGAAAGGACAAAAAAAGCAAATTGATATCTTATTTTTTTTTATTTTTAAGGGCCTCTTGCATAGGGAGGGAGAGATTTGTTGTTAATAATCAGCCAGATACCTTATCTATCACTGGTGGTAAAATTGATCTAACTACTTCACAAAGCTCTATGCTGCAGTTTTCCTTTTCCTACATTTACTGACTGATCTACACAAATCACTTAGGACAATGGATATAAGGAACTGAGTATTTTTTTGTAGTGGATTCCAGTAATAAATGGACTTCATAGTGTGATTGCTGCTATTAATAGTCAGAAATAAGTATTTGATTTACCAAACACCCATTTTTGAGCTATAAGTGAAAAATACCAGGAGTTTCCAATAACACAAAGACAAATTATACAAAACCTAATCCTTTGGTGAATGATATATACCTCAGATTTTTAAAATTCAGAAGTCAGTAAAATCCATCCCCTCTTCCCAGACACCTTCAGCTTTATACTATACCAACATAGTTCATCATATAATGACAGAAGCCATTTAGGTGTTCACCTACAACCACAATTTTGGCATTTTGGAGCATATTAACCAAGAGTTTGGGGCTCAACAGCCACACAGGTGACCTTTATGTCCTTCTCAAGGCTCATGTCACAGCCAGTGACTCCCAGCTTCCCAGCATGGATCTGTGACTATTACAGTGCTGACACCTACAGAAATCAGGTTCAATGTGACAATGGAACAATGGCCAATATTAATCCTTAAAAGTTGTGTTCAGGGAAGAAATTTTAGTAGGTGAAAGCAAAAGCTTTGTTTTTTCTTCTTGTACAATCAGCTACACAGCTCAGAGACCAGTGGGGGAAAAAAAAATAGATTGAGCTTTTTTTCCAAAATTGGATATGATCTAATCTAAGGAGTATGCCATATTTCTTCAGGAGAGAAACAGACCTTTCAATTTTGAATCAGCGTGGGGGCCTAATTGAACAGACTAATCATTCCCCACAATCTTTCCCCAACTCAAATTTGTAAGATAAATGGATTTGTAAATAGTTGTTCATTCCACCAAGAAAAGATAGCTTCCAAGATTGCTATGAAAGAAGTGTTTGACATCTATTATTACAGTCTAATTGCTGCACATTCACAATGCCATAAAAGTGTGAAAGGGTGTGCTGTTACTTTTTACAGGCAAGTGTGCTGTGATGGAAAATGTGTGGAAGTATAGGGGATGAAAGCGTTATACTGAAATTCAACAACTTACATTGCATGTAAGCTTTGAGAAAAACAGAAACATGCAACTGTGTTAGTGACAGGTAATCAAAGTACTAGATACTTTTAACAATTTTTGTAATAAAGGATTTTTTAACAAAAGCTTGGGGTTTTTTAAAAGTATAATATGTATTGCTTCTTCAAAGATGACACAAAAAACCAAGGAGAAGTCAGAAGAATGAAAAGTATTAACAAAAATCATATTTAGTCTCTTGTAAATCCTCCTGCCTCCAAAAATTGGAGGATAGCCCTGTATGTTATTATAGGTTTCATCAGTAGATTTAGATCCAGAGCTGTGATTAAGACCTGAAAATCTTAGGCTGAAACTGAAAGATGCACTTCACTAACAAACATGTAGCAATTATCACAAAATTAAGTTCATTCCACATTTTAGCTAATCACCATGGAAACCTATATTCATTGGCGCCTAATTGGAAATGTTCCTGACCTGGAAAACACTGTAGGCTTAAGACTGCATAATTTCTTATTTAAGCAATTGTACTATTCTGTGTTTGTGACAGTACACCCTGACAATTTTGGCAATAATCCCAGAGAAAAATATTTTCCTGAGAAGCCTGCTTCTTGAAGGATTTTTCACAATCTAGAGGGACTTCTGCCCTAGAAGGTGGCTTCATCATGCCCCTTCTACTGTTTGTGACATAAACACCTGAATACCCAGTCACAGGTGTTACAGGAGGCTGCTATCCTAGTAACTCCAAACTGAAAAGTCACAAAAATAATAATGGTTATGGCTTTCTGTCTGAAAGAAAACTGTGGTGCCGTGACTGCATTAGGAAAACTGCCACAAAAAATGTTCTTCAGGGATTATTTCACTTGCCATAACACAGTAGAGAGGAAAGAGTAACTAGAGACTGGGAAAAACACCCTATGTAAAGGAAATTTTAGCTAAGAGTCATGCCACTAGACTGAACTCCAGACTACTGCTACATTACAGAGGTACTGGAGTCAGAACTAGCTGTTTATAAATCAGTTCTGGCTCATCTGCAACCCTACTGTTTGATTACCATGCAAATGCTCCCCAAGCTGCTAACAAAAACATTTTAAAATGCATTTCTTTCATCCATTACTGTCTTCAAAAAGTAAAAAATTAATCCTTGTTAAGCAGTTAAAAAAAGGGCACTAAGCACTTCACACTATTAGAGATAGTTCTGTTTTTTTTTCTTTCCATGAATAGAAATATTTAACAAACTAAACTCTGTTTTCTGCTAGAAAATTAATTAAATGATGAGTCAAAAGAAAATATTCCTCAAAATTACAAATCAAAATAACAAAGCTAAAATGAAATGTGATTGTGTATGAAAGCCATGATCTTAAAATGAAACATAATATATTTATCTCTTTTTCAAACACATCTTCAAGTAAATAACATAAGAAATACACAATGCTTTTTAATTTTCATGGGGCTAAGACTTGGTCTTGCATATTGGCAGGATATTGTGCAATGAAGACATTGGTTTGGATTTTCTCTGTGTACAATCAACTTTCTGGATTTAGTGGGGAGCATGGAGAAGTAAAGCAAACGTTTCAGCATTTAGTGAAGGCTTTTTTGGATCAGCTACAAGAAAGGTGTGGAAACACAGAAAACACACCTTTGCTCTTTCTATTCTTCAGCTCCTGGTTTGGACTTCGTCTCTCTGGCTCTCATTACACACATCCTACTCACTGCCTTCTGTATTTCATGCTCATGAGCTGCTGAGTATGTGCTCCTATTTTTGCTATGCACACTGCTTGCCACAGAGTCCCATTATCATCAGGTTATTTGCAGTGCCCATCTTATTCCCTCTTTTTCTTACAGTGAAAATTGCCTCAGGTTCATGTTCAGTCTTTGCTAGTTTTGCCTACTGGTGGTGCTGCTGCCTCAGGTTAGATGTGGCCAAGTCCTGGGTATCCAGGTCCCTGAAATGCAGTGCAGCCTCTTCAGTGTTAAATGCTGTTGCAAAAAGCTGCTCCCATCCCTTATCCCTTCCACTAATGAATGCAACCTCCTGCTGTCACTCCTGGCCATTTTGTTCCCCTATCCCTTCCTCTTTCTCAAGGAATAATCAGCATATAATCCCATCTGACTGTGTGAGCATGAGATGATAAAATGTGGAGCCCATTTTCCTATTAGGACCAGGGTTTAGCATTGTCATATGAGAGGTTAACGTTCTTTTTCCAAGAAGTACTCATTGCAATACTCATTGCACTACACTCTGTATCTTGTTTGCTAAGTTTGAGTTTTCATCAGGGTTTTGCCACCTCAATAGCTAAAAAAGCAAATATTTCTTATTTGTTTTTTCAGGGAAGCAGCTTCTTGTTGTCTGCTAAAATCTTACATTTGAGATGTGCTTAAACAACTTAAGTGCTTTAGGTATCTATTACAGTGACTTTAAAACCTTCCAAGCCTTTGGAACCATTCTCATGAGACATCATGGCAGGGAACATTAATTTATCTGCCATGTAGAAAACTTTTAAATTTTGTTTTAACAACCTTTGAAGTTTTGATACACCTGATAACTGAAGTTTAGGAGCATGTCTTCCCTTGCTCTTCTCGTGAAAGCGTTACAAATTTCCAGTCTTCAGATAACTAAATGTATTCATTCATTTCATTCATTTTATTAATGTATCTCTCTCTGAATAGAGTTCCTTTTCTCCTGAAAATGCTTGGCAAACTTTGAAGATTCCTGTTATCCTAACATTTAAGGGCATTCAGAGTATTGTTATCTTTTGCCAAAGTATTCTCCCCAAGTCTTATTATTGCCCTCAAATCAGCCATTTCACTCCTGTAAATACTTACACGATGAATAAACACACATTTAAAGCAGTTGCATTACAAAATGAACATTTTTTGAGTTCATGGTTTTAATTCTTGTTCTCTATCATCTATTCCCATAAATTGAACTCCAGAATATAAATTAGAGCACATATATTTTAATTCTGATGGCTCTTTATTGTTTACATGACTGCCAGTATCTTCCTTTCTACATGCTTGCTGTGCTGCTCTGTTAGGATGGCAAAGGGATAGCAAATGATAGTTGGGAAATAAAGGTATTTTTGCACTTCAGCTGTGCAGAAAATGAATGCAAGAAATTATAATTAGAAACCATCAAGCAAAAAGAAAAAAAAATCCCTTAGCATCAAAATAATAATAAATATTTATTATTATGTTCATTGTTACAGCAGACTAATAGATTTTGTTATGTTAATTTATATAGAAGATAAATAAATAAAGGGCTGGTTTGTAAAAAGTACTTGTGGTTGTCAATTCTTTCCAAGAAAAGCAATGATTCAGATATCTATGAGGTATGAGAGAAAGATTTTCAGTGATTTAAACAGTAAAGGGCAGACTTGGACAACCAGGAATAATACAGGAAGTTTTCAGTTATCATGTCCTATATAATATGACCAAGTACTTTAATATTCATCTAAATGTGGACAAAATTATCAGATTTTGTCTTTCTTATTTTAAAAGCCAACAGAAATATTCAGGTTACATCATTCACCATCTTGGAATTTTCTTCTCCTTGGAATAAGATGATCAAGAACTCATTTTGGAGACCCTGTTCTTCTTCTGGGAGCAGTTTCTAGAGGTTATCTGCAGATGGGAAGGCTTCTCATTGAAATTTAACTTTTTGAGACTAAATGCATCATTAAAAAAAAAAGTGAAAAGTTAATTGAGTCAAAAATAATACTTATGAAAGGCAACAGTTCCATGTGTTCCAGAATATATCCTTCTTTATACTTCCTTCTGGTGTTTAATCTTTCTGAGAGTTTTGGTTTAGGAATGGTGTTCCCAGTTCAGTGTGCTGACTGAAACATTCCAAGCTGTGTGCCATTCGCTCATTACTGCCTCACTCTACCCCTGAGGCTGCTGGAAATAAGAACTGAAGACACAAAAGATAGAAATTATGGGTTGAGATAAGAGCAATTTACTGGAAACAGTAATGAAACAAAAATGAAACAGTAACAGCAACAATATTTATAAAAGGGTGTAGAAGAAAAGTACAGCATTCTCCTTACAAATATTCTGTCACTTAATCAGAGTTTTGCAGTTGTTCAAGTGTGTGTACTTCCAAACCATTGGAGAGAATAGCCCTTCAAAATCTGGCCTGTTTTCTCCCACCTTTCATACTACTCATGATTGTCCATCCTCAGGGCAGATCTCTGAATCACCTTTCTGGAAATCTCTGTCCAGAATCTAAACACAGAGTTGGCTGTACTGACTCTAAACCTGGTTCAGACCATATTGAGATCTTGTAGCGCGCATAGCAGCAATAGCATGCTTTCCTTAAGATCCAAAGGGAATTTGGAATTCTCAAAAGCTGCTGTAACAGGTCTGAAGGAGAAAAGGGTGAGCAAAGCTGGGGAAAATCATCCTCCCTTGTTGTCTCCATAGACTGGGTATGGTTATTAATAGATATCAAAAGGTAGCACCCGAAGTAGGGGTAGGAGAGCAAGACTGAATTCACATCCCAAATGATCCTCATTGCCTTAGATGTTCTCATGCCATAAGCTGATATGACATAGTACAGCAACAAAGCAATCCTGATCCCCTCCCCTGCTCTGAAAAATAGCACAGCTTTGGTCTCATGCTGCATATATGGAAACATATATAGTGTTGTGTACCACATGAACAGTCCAAGCAACATTTTGAGCAGTGTCTCTGGTCATAACACAACAAATGCTTAGATCAAATATTTTCCAGCCCTCTCACTGGGCAAACCTGTTGTTATCTTAACACTACATGTCTCACATTGGGTGCCAAATAAGGCTGTTGTGGACTAGGAATGGTGTTCCCAATTTAGGGTTCTCACTAAAACACTCCAAACCATGTGCTGTTTGCTCACTCCCCCTTCTCCCTCCTTGACCCCCTGTGGCAGGATGGAGAGGACAATTGAAGGCACAAAAGGTAAAGGTCATGGGTTGAGATGAGAAAAATTTACTGAAAACAGAAATGAAATAAGAAACAAATGGCAACAGCAACAATATTAATCAAAGTGTGTACAAGAAAGGACAGGAAAAAAGCTCACTAGGTGAGAACCTGCAATTCCTGCCACACTACCCCTGACCTGAAGAGAGCAAGGACATGAGACGACATACAATAACTTCTGTGTCCGGGCCATGCCTGTGCCTGCTACTGCAAAAAATTTACCCTGTCTTGTCTGGAACCAAGACACTGAGCACAACTGAGCTTGACTTTTGTTAGAAGTGGGTCTTCAAATAATGAAACTTGCCTAAAATCAGAATTTTAATTCCAGAAATTGGTTGTGGGGATAAAGAGTTGCTGTTGGAACAAAACACATGTGCATCCAGCTAAGGTAAGCCCTGTCTTTTATGGTGGACAAAGAAATGCAGACAGAGGGATTTAAATCACTGTATTTTTTTAAGAGAGGAATTAATTTTAAATCCTACAAGGAAGAGACAAGAGAAGAGACATATTAATAGAATTTGGAAAGTAGAGAGGGGATGGCAATTTGAAAATCTTAAAATATCCCTTTTATAAGGTTAATTTATATCCATCCTGTTATTAAAGTCATTTAATGGCTTATTTTTATTTTCTAAAAATGTGTTTAGGAGCTTGGACAGTACAATGAAAGGTGTTAATAGAAAACCTAGAAAAATATAGTGGTGCTGCACTAATTCAGATGCAAGAGGTGGACTGGACTTTACAAGTTCTCGTAACACTTGCTTTATAATACTGTGAACAGTTAAGTAAAGTTCAGAATCTGAGTGTCATGATAATAAATACTATCCAAAATCTTTTTAACCTTTATTAAATATAGAGAAATAACCAGAGAAAACAGTTAAGCTTTATGGCATATAAGGAACTAAGCAAGGCTCATTTTAAACAACATTTTTCCTACTACTTTCTCCTTTTGCTCTAAAGCTTTTAGAAATAGACTTATATCATAGCTTCTGGATGGTAATAGCTGTCTATTTGGGATAGAAAAAAAAAGGAAGAACAGTTTAAAATGAGATTGTTGTTGCAGTCTGTGTCCTTCAGAACAAAAGAGGAAAAACAGAAGCCAAGAGAAGATAAAAAGAGCAGGGAAAAAAAAAGAAAAATTCAGATTCTGTTTCTGAGCTTCATTTTTGAATTACAGACTAGATTTAGATTATAACTACTTTTTAAACTATGATGAAAGGCATGCTCTCCTTTTGGCTGATCTGAAGAGGGCACATTCCTGCTTTGGACTTGCATAATCCAGGGCAAGACTCAAGTCCTTCACTGGGGCTCCCTTTCCCTATTTTCTTGGCAAAGTGTCTGAGTAATATGTAAGTTTATTTGCCCATGAAGAGAAAAGGTGGTCCAGTGGCCTGGACAGAGGTCATGCAGTTCTAATCCACACATCAGAAAGTTGATGTGAACCTTCTGTAATAGGAAGGCTCCTCAAAATTATTAGCTCACTTGGATACACAGAGAACTGGGAGGTTGCCATAGCTAATCCACAATGCTCATCCCCCACCAGACAGATGTCCTTCTCTGTTCACAGCTGTGCTGCCCAAAGATCCTTTTGTCAGCCAGAAAAGGATGATGTATTTGCTCACTAGATAGTCTCTGTGTGGGGTTAATAAAACCACCATCAGCAGCAGGATACTTCTTCAGCAGTATATATGAGATGAAGCTGTAGCTGGCAAAACCAGGCTCTTTTTAATAAAGAATAAAAGAGAAAGGAAGAAAAAAAAGCAGAAAAAGAAAACAGAGATAAACATATGAGGGAAGAGGTGGTGGTGTTAATGCTTTAGCTCATACCATGGAGATGGCATTTGGACTTAGTTGTCTCCATCTGACATGGTATGTTCAGAGCATTTTTTACAATTCATTCTGAAAGTTTTGGGTGTTACAATGGAACCCCAAAGAACTTGGGTGTGGGACCCTGGGGAGTAAATCTCCCTTCTTTCAGTAAAGAAGCTTGATGCACTTGTGGGATTATCCTGTCCTCTTAATTTTTAATTTTTTTTTATCCACCAAATGCAGTAATTTTTTGTCCCACACTTGTCATACTCCTGGCATCAGACATGAATTTGGCACAGTTCTTTGTGGATAGCTTTGTTTGTATTTTTGTTTGTGTGTCTCAGGGTTTTGGTTGTGATTTGTTTGTTAGCTTGTTTTGAGGAAAAGAACATCTTGACAGTCATTATAATACTGGTTTAAAAATCTCTTTATGAGGTGAATTTAGAGAACCATAGATTTTGCATAGTAAACCAATTGCAATAATTGCACTGACAAACCAAACCCATTAATTGAAGAACATGTGTCAGAAGATAATTGTAATGAGGTTAAATACTTCTGACAAAAGTGAATCCTTTTGTCATATGACATGACTTGGGAAGAAAATGTCAATCCACATTATGTTCCACAGCTGTAACATTATTCTTCATAGACTCAAACATGTGCAAGGGAGCTATATCAGAAGTTACATAATACTGATCTTTTTACCCCTGAGACTATTGCAAACGTCTATCTTTGAGGCTGCTACAGCTAGCCAGTCAATGTCAATCAAAGCCTGGGAGGCATTTTACAAATCAGTCCCTACTGATACATAATGATATATGAATCAAAAGCAGGAGATGGAGCCATTTTTCATTGTAACAGCTAAGTTTCCCATTAGCCTATTTAGGTACTTTTAATGCATGTGCAAGGTGTACACCATGCATATATTATTACTCAATACATTTTAATTAAATAACACAAATGCTGAAAGGAGCTAACAATCATTCAGAAATTTTGTTTAAATATGCTATATGTATGGAGGTAGGAGGAAAATAACATTTCTTACTTTATTCTTAACTTCATTTGACCTTCAGCATTAGCTTCACATTTCTTCACACACACTCAGAGACTTAAGTTATAGCCAAAGCCTTTCTGACAATACTTTGGGGTTAAATTTGGAGATTTAAAGAAAATTCTTGGGTAAGGAAAATCCAGAGCAGAAATATCTATCTCACTCCTGTAGGTTAGCTTAAATCTCATTATGACTTGCTCCCACATTTTACCAGAGAAGCTGAAATGAGAAACTAATCCACATTTTCAAACAATTCCTTGGAGTTACTATTGCACTCCTGTAGTGAACCTAGCTGAAAGTATGCTCCTTTTAGGTGTGTTTGTATACCCCAAAACAAAAACACATGGTCAATTTCCTTTTCAGGATATTTGACAGAGGACAATGGAGCAGAAGAGAAGTTGGTATGATATTCTTGCAACTGTACTGCAGCTTCTCTATTCTCTGTCTAGGCATCCCCAAAGCATAAAACATCAACCCAGCAGCTGGCTTATAAACTACAAGAACAGCAAATTGATGCTGTGTCAGGAGATGCTTTGCTCTAGTAAGATTAGAAAATTTTAATTATTTTAATTATTCTTTATTGCTGTAGATTTTAAGTAGGGAGATGTCTTAATTTATCTCAATTTCTAAAATGTATCTCTTTCATAGGAGATCAGAACAGTAACAGTATCAGTATCTGTTTCTATCAGAACAGTAATCCTACCAAGATTATTCTAGAGTTATTTTCATGCTACATGCTGATTTTGCATATCAGATCTTAAGTATTTCATACATTGATTTTTCATTTGTCATTTGTTTGACCTCTTGTACTAAGAGAGTATGATAGTTCCATTAATTAACACTTAGATGTTTATTCATTTTAAAATTATATAATACCACAAAGAATAAGATGATTTTCAAGGAACAAGAATAAAGAAAACCTTTAAAAATAGAAGGAAATTACACATTTCACATAACTATGTCAAGTAGTTACACAAATCTGTGAGACTACAGAAGAATAATCGCAAGTAAAAAAAGGAATTGTTAGAAATACTCTTTTTTAGAAGACTTCCATTCCAAAGCTTCCTGCCACATATTGTGTTTTGAATCTTCAAAAACAGTCAAGAGATTTACACAGTAAAGTCCCCCTGGAATTGTCTTTGAAAGTCCTCCCTAGGAGAACAGCCTGGAAGGAATTTTGTGCAAGGAGTAATTAGGAGCTAAGGTGTACCTGCAAGCTGAGCAAATGCAGAATAACACCATCTGTACAGCAACTCTCATTCTGCATAGGAGTTAGTCCCATAATGTCACCTTTCTTCACTTATTAATCTGATTGTCCTCACTCCACACTTCACCTACCCCTGCGTATTCTCCATCTACAGAGGGAAAACTTGGACTCAACTGATTGCATCAGGTTTTTTATTCTCAAATTTCTTTTAAAATTTATTTTAATTTTAATTTTATTCTTTATTTTTATTTTTATTCCATTTTTTATTCCTTTATTCAATTTTCTCTTTTTTTTGTTCGTTAAAACCCATTCAATGAGAATTAAGCTATTTACTAACTCTTCATGAAGTGACATTACTTGTTTAATTGTAATATCCTGCTACCAGTTCTTCACATAAAGCTGAACCTTATATGTACGGGATGGAACACAGGTGCTACAAACTGACCAGAAAAGGTATAAATAAAGGCAAGTAAGAGGATTCACAGGGATTTCTAAAGCCATGGGACAATATAGAGTAATAAGTAGAACAAAAAGAGACAAAAGAATCAATAGGAGTCAAACTCTTTTGGGGAAGGTGATTAAAAATGTTTTACAGCTGTTATCTACCATCACTCTTGAGAATTTTGTGCTGTTAATAAAACAAGGGCAAAATTCCTGAAAGACTTAACAGGAGATCTTTCTCTTCCAGATATAAATGAAGAATAAATGCCACCAAAATCAAGAGTCTGAGAAAAGATTTAATTGTTCACTCACAGGGTAAATACAAGAAAGAAGTAAAAATGATTTACAATGAAGGACAGAACTGACATAAAACAAATTAGTGTACATTGGTGAGGAATTAATTCAGGCTGGAAATTAGAAGCTATTTAACAATCCTGAGAGCTGGGTCCCAAAAGGCTCAGCATGTGACCAAGAAAAAGAACCCATTTTATTCTGGAATGTGAGGAATTTATGATGCAGTTGCACAATAGTTACATATTTGACATTGGGGAAAAAAAAATCAAACCAGGAGCAAACACCTCCCGTCAACTGTTTGGTTGACCTGCTACTTATCATTACATACTTAAACATTAAGCAACAATTACCTTCTCTCTATACTTTTGGACACTGCAAAGGAGAAGCCAAATCAAGTGCAGCTCACATGGAAGAAATAATAACAGAGTAACACTGAGATTTAAAGAGGGCTATTTAGTGAAAAGATTAAATTATGATAGTGTCTGCCATAGAAAATTTCAGTAAATATGTCAGAGGCAGGTGAGTTCAGGATCAGTGAGATGAGGCTCAATTATGACCAACTTATTAGGTAGAAATGACCCAAGTGTGTAATTTCTGAAAGAGGGAAAATTAGAGAAAAAATGAGAATCAGCATTTTGGGAAAAAATGAGAACTTAGAGTTCACTCAACCCAAACATTTTCTTTTTTTTTCTTTTTTAAATGCTTTTTATTTCTTTCCTAAGCAAAATAGTGCAGATTAACTCCTTACTATTCAAGCATCAAACTATCCTAGGTGTTGCTCAAGATCAGATTCACATGAAAACATTGGTTCAGTAGAATTTATTAGGGCCAAATAACAAGAACCACATGACAAGAAACATCTCTTTGAAAATTAATGTTTAGGGTGCCTTTACTATTTATTTTCATAGTCTAATGCCTTAGATGCATGTAGAAGTAAGAGATTATTATGATGAGACTGTCCTGTTTGATTCATGTTATCTCTTAATTACATTAATACATGCTGTAACACAGACCCTTGTAAAAATAATTAGTTGGTAAAACAGGGATATCATGGATATAAACATTCCAGTCATCTTGATGCAATTCAGAGATCTTTGCTAATGAATGACTTGAACAAAAGTCTGGGTTTGGCTCACACTCTGTGATAATAACTTAGAAATTGGGCTGTATTGTTATGCAATTTATTTAGTAGGCTTACAAACCTAGCTAAAACTATGAAACAAAAATGAAAAGGAATACCCTGCAAGCATAAGGTTTTATTGGTCCTGTTTCCAGACTCAATCATCAAGGCAAAATTTCCATTTATACAAAGCAAATATAAGTAAATGAATAAGAGCTGCCTCAGAACATGATCCCACAGGTGGTTGGGGACAGTTTCTTCTTTGGAGTCATGAACCTGCACCTTCATGGTAGACATTTGACTTAAATGCATCAATACCCTTGAAATATTCAGCATCTATGTCTGAGATATATGTGCTTGATTAAGACTAACAAAAATGTACATTACCAGGACATCTTCAAAAACAATGACATGGAGAGTCACTTTGAAAATTTTTATTCCTCCCTTCCCAAAGCATATTTGAACTGTCTGAAAATTAGTGAGAAAACTGTTCAATTCCACTGAGAATCTAAGGGAAAATGATGTTTTTCTCTGTATGTAGAGGTTTCCTTCAATAAATGGTAATCTAATATTAAATGAAGAATTGTCATGACATGTTCTTTGACTGGTATTTAAAATTATATTATTCTCTTCAGCATCAACTCAGACTTTTATTATAAACAGTGCTTAGGAATCAAAGCCAGCCTTTGATGGAACACTTTTCACTGAAGTGGGCATAAATCATATGGATTCCTGAGCCACTCTTGTAATTTATAAACTTTTTTCATGTCTTCTATGCAGCCTTGATAACAATCTTGACCAGACCCCATCTTCAGACTCTTGCCAGACTGGATCTAGAAACACTCCAAAAGACTATCACTGCTAAATTATACTATCAGGTGATAGCCTTGTAATGAGAATAAAAACTCAATTTCCTCTGGGTATTGTGACTTCAGTCATGTTGAAGACACAGAATTTCCTTTTCATACCAACTCTCTTAACACAACAAAATGCATATTTCTGAAGTTTAAGATTTTACTAGTTGCCTCAACTGGCTTTATAATACAGGGGAAAAAAATGTTGGAATTAATTGTATATTGTGGAATTATCTCCCAATCCAGGAAGAGATTTTGTTTGATATGGCTGCTGCCTGTGAAAGCAGATGGCTTCTTCAGCATCTGATTATTGTAGTATACCAAGTGGCAATATCCAGTCACCAGAATTAAAAAAAAAATTAAAATATGCATAGGCAGCAATAAGGAAAGCATAATTTGTTTGAATATTCCCTGTCCCTACATTCCTCTTTTCGTAATGTTTCAGCTTCTGGACTCAGCCAGACATACTTTATAGGCCTTGATGGACAAATTGTCCCAGTATTTTAAATTCTGTGCTCCTACTTTAGATAAGCTCAGGTTGATGCCATGACATTTACTTTCACTTGTAAGCAGATGTAGCATGATTCATTCATATCTATTTCTCTCAGCAGTTACTTGCCTTTTTTTTTCCTTACAGTGAAACTGGAAGGAAAAAAGGAAAATCTAGGGATTATCTGTATTCAGGGTTACTACATTCTTCATATGGAAACAAATTATTTACTGATAGCATCAACCCATCTCTTAAGTAACTTTTGCAAACTGTCGTAAGAGTATGGTCGGTCACTTTTTCTTCAAATATTTTTATGGATCAAAGAAGTAATTGCAAGTGAAAAATAGAATATAAACATAAAAAGCTATAAGCATATAAGAAAATAAATTTTAATTCATAATGCACTTAGACAAAGATGATTGTCCCTTTTTTCCTCCTGTTCCAGAACTAAAACAAACAGAAGATGCTTTCTTTCTTTGGTGCACAAGTCATTATTTACACTTGTGTGATGTCAACTTGCTTCACTGTTGCAAGAATTTTCATGTTCAGCTACAAAGACTTTCAGAAGGAATCAGTTGTTTTCAAGGCTAAAGCTGCAGCTGAAGAAGTTCCAACTCATTATCTATATTTACATTGTATTCTGTCTGGAAATGTATTTTTATAAATTTCTGGCCTTGCTGTGTCTCTTTTGAAGTCAAAAATTTTTGCAGTTGACTTCATTGTGAAAAAAAGCCTCCTTGTAGCTTTTGAGGGATAACTCAAAGTCACAGAATCATAGAATCACAGAATAGCCCAGGAGGACCCATCAGGTCCAGCCTTCCATGAGAAGGGGAGAGGAAGCCTAGATGAGATCAATTCCTTTCTCCTGTTAGCCTGCTAAAGTATGCACATTGTCTATATATTTTATTTTATTTTATTTTATTTTATTTTATTTTATTTTATTTTATTTTATTTTATTTTGCTTTATTTTATTTCATTTCTAAAAGTATCACATCTAGACCTGCAGTCTTGCAGTGGATGGATGGTTATGGACATAAAAGTGATGTTTTCTCAGAGAAATATCTTTTATGCATATATTCTGAGACTTACTTCTTATATTTGAAGGGCAACCCAGCAGCCAGTAAATGTATGTAGGAGCTCTTTTGTAGGAAGACACAGGGTGAAATCCTGCTTCTCTTAATCATCAGGTAGAACCCTCCAGAACTAAAGCACCTGACTATTAACTCTGCTTTGAAATGGAAAACTTGGCGGGCAGAAGATTTCACCACTTAAAAGAACAAGGTATATTGATATCAGTCCTCTTGGAATTCAGTTGGCTTTCTTGCTGCAAAGGTTGTACTAAATATAGAAATAGTTTTGAGCTGAGGACAAAACCTAAAAAAATCTGCAGAAAACTGTGGTCTAGAAAAGGCTTTTTGCTTGTGAAACTTCTCACATATTAGAAATGAAATAGATGCTTAATGAAGGTGAAATCCCACTTATTTACAGGAATCCATGTTAGACCAAAATCTCGTGATTTATGAGAACAATGGTAGCCAGATTTGGCTGATTTGTACTGTGAGTCAGAAAGAACAAAAAAAGAAACATTATTCCTTTTTTTCCGCAGTCATTCTCACACAATCTTTCCCGCCCAGTTTAAGAGCATTAGTTCAAGAAGCAGAGGAAAAAAAGGAAAGCAAGCATTCATCTAAAACAAAATTCATTATGTTTTTTGGCCAAAAAGACAGGTTAATATTTTTGGCAACTTGCATTTTTCCTTCTGCAGCTGGAATTCAGCAGCTCATTGCAGTCTGCCAAAACAGATGCATAATCTAGGCCAGTGCCTCACAACAGCTTTTGTGAGTGCTGTTAAAAGAGGCACTTTCTAGATAAATACTGTGAGAATCTTAAAATTAGAGAGTTTGAATAAAAATGACAGAATTCACTTGTCTGGGTTGGAGCAGAGGAAACAGCTGGTTGCAGAATTTCGGTATGGAAATAGTTTTTCTCCTTTCTAATAAATACATATTATTTTCTCACTAACTCCCCACATAATAAAGATCAGCCTGGTAGTTCTAATTCTGAGGATGATCTATTGATGAAATCAAGCATTTTTTACAATATTCTATTAATATGAATGCAATCTTCATGTTGTCTTGAATATGAGAAAAAATAAATCACCATAAAGTTTTCTTGTTCACATTCCTAAATCTTTTTCAGCCAGAGCATTGATTTTATAACTTTCTTTTTAAATACATTTACAGCGTGGACATGATACTTTCCACTCCCCTCTTTGATTTTTTCTGTTTGCTTCCCTCTCTTTTTCTCTCCTTCTTCATGCACACATATGCATGCATATATCTATCTATTCCAGAAAATACTGAGAAATGTCCTGCTGTTTTTGAACTGGGTTGAAAAGAGTGCTTAATATTGAGGATTTGGGACTGTCATTTACTCAGATGTCTCCTTTGAAAGCACATCATTTCTGGTAAACCGAAGCCATTAAACTTATCAGTTTCAGTAATGTTCTATCAAAATCCAGTAGTTTAATGGAGCTGATCAAAATCTCCTTCAAAAATTTTGTGAACTTGTAATCTGTTACATACAATTAAAACAGTCCAGCATTTTGTTCTCTGGCCACCTCTGGAGGCCATCTTTTCTCAAAGTAGGAGCACCTGTAGAGAAGGGGGTTCAGGGCATGATTTCATGGCCTCTCTGGGAAACCCATGCCAGTGTTTGATTGCACTCACTCTGGTGCTGTTCTTTCTATTACCTACTGAGAGTTTTCCCTGCTGTAACTTGGGACTTGTCCTTTCACCACTGTCTCCCAAGAACAGTCTGGCTCCTTTGTTTTCTGTACACTCTCATTAGATGTTGAAACACTAAGAACTCCATTCAAAACACAGTTCTCTCAACCTCCTCTCATAAGCCATGTGCTCCAGTCTTTAATCATCACAGTGGCTCTCAGCTGAATTTACTGAATTTACTGGTGTGTTGGAAAGCCCATCCTAAAGAAAGCCCCTCAGGGCAGACATCACAAGTACTGTTTCTTGCTCTTCCACAAGCCAGCCATTCTTCTTCGTGTTCCAGCTTATTGGATGTATTTTTAATTAGAAATATTTCAGGTCCAGAAGTAATCTGCCCTCTGCATAGTGCAGTTCCCAAGCTGCTACTTCTTCCTGGCACCAAAACAGCTAAGGATGTTGCTACAGATAGATCCAACTAGTGCCTAATTAGTCTGAGTGTCTGCAAAACAGTGAAGTTGGTTAGAGCTTCTTAATTAGAGCTGGTTTCTTATGGAGTAGCTCCTTTTCTTTTCTTTTCTTTTCTTTTCTTTTCTTTTCTTTTCTTTTCTTTTCTTTTCTTTTCTTTTCTTTTCTTTTCTTTTCTTTTCTTTTCTTTTCTTTTCTTTTCTTTTCTTTTCTTTTCTTTCCCTTCCTTTCCCTTCCCTTCCCTTCCCTTCCCTTCCCTTCCCTTCCCTTCCCTTCCCTTCCCTTCCCTTCCCTTCCCTTCCCTTCCCTTCCCTTCCCTTCCCTTCCCTTCCCTTCCCTTCCCTTCCCTTCCCTTCCCTTCCCTTCCCTTCCCTTCCCTTCCCTTCCCTTCCCTTCCCTTCCCTTCCCTTCCCTTCCCTTCCCTTCCCTTCCCTTCCCTTCCCTTCCCTTCCCTTCCCTTCCCTTCCCTTCCCTTCCCTTCCCTTCCCTTCCCTTCTCTTTTTTCTTTTCTTTTTTTCCTCTATTAATTCCCAAGCTTCTGAAGAAAGGTTACAAAAGCTGCATGAGCTGATCAGTCATGTCAAACTTCATTTATTCTCCATAAGTTAAGTTCAGGTGCATTTATACCACAGATGGTGAATCTCTGATTTCTGCACTGTCCAACAGTCATTTTCTGTAGGTACATGGATTCACATATCCATCCATCCATCCATCCATCCATCCATCCATCCATCCATCCATCCATCCATCCATCCACCCTATGGTCTCTGTAGTACAGTTAATATAGATGAAAAAATCCATGAACACAACAAACTCCCAATTTAAATGACATAATTACTTCTTTGTGGCCCTTAATGGTGAAATAAGGAGAACATTAGATGTGAATTAAACATGACTTCTGTACCAGCTGATGCAAGGAAGATCTACTTTGTTGTGCTTTTCATGCTAAAATATTAATTCTGTTTAGACATGCTGTGTGGAATGACCCTGAGACTTTATTCCAAAAAAGGCAGTATTGTCTAAAAGCTTCCCTAACTAATAACTATTTTTGACATCAGATGTGGAAAAGAATCAATATGCTTTAATGCAACATCCTCTCAAAAAAAAATAGTCAAACACATATAGTTCTACATCATGAATAAAGGGAGAGGAGAGGAGAGGAGAGGAGAGGAGAGGAGAGGAGAGGAGAGGAGAGGAGAGGAGAGGAGAGGAGAGGAGAGGAGAGGAGAGGAGAGGAGAGGAGAGGAGAGGAGAGGAGAGGAGAGGAGAGGAGAGGAGAGGAGAGGAGAGGAGAGGAGAGGAGAGGAGAGGAGAGGAGAGGAGAGGAGAGGAGAGGAGAGGAGAGGAGAGGAGAGGAGAGGAGAGGAGAGGAGAGGAGAGGAGAGGAGAGGAGAGGAGAGGAGAGGAGAGACTTTTTGCTCACTAGCTAATATTCACCAAAGTTGTCGGAAAATCTTGAGCATGTATTTGGTAAATCTTAACTATGTATAAGAGTTTGTTGGCCAAATTCATAGCTGTATTCATCAAGCTCCTTTCTCATGAAGTACTTTAATGAACATATTGTAGTTAAAATTGTTTTAAGACAAAAAGAAAAATAACTATAATGAACACACTGGACATCATTTAATATTTTTATATTCCTGCCATGAAGATATATGTTCCTTTTGTACTGCCTGACATATGTATCCCTGAAGCAATAGCCACATGAGGTCACTGTTGTTCATATATGAGTCATAAGCTCAAATCACAAAATTTTCAGTTGACTGAAACCAAAATGTGTGACTGAAAATTAAAGTTGGCTGTATTATACATTAACAAAAGTCTATGTTTCACAGTCTGCAAAGACATTTTATTAACATGGGAAATACTAAATACAAACATTATATGCATAAAATACAAAATATACATTAATAATTTCTTTGCATTTGAAAAGCAGCTAAAATTATCCCATAATGGCTGAAAAGATCATGGGCTTTATTGACTATATCATCTGGAACTTTCTCTGTAGTAGTTATTCAGCTGAGCTGGCATAATAGAATCAAAAAATTTCAAGAGACTTAGAACTTTGAAATTATTTAATTGCTTATCTTTCATGAGTCTTTTTTTTTCTTTTTGCTTTTATATGTAAAGTTTATCATCTTCAGTGGCATAAAAATGCAAGAAGTTTAAATGTTACAAACCATGTGAGATGGTCTGGCATTAGATAAGCAAGCTATTAGGCAAGCATTGTTACAGCAAACCTGTGCACTGAACTGCAGTGCAAAGCCATCCTAGCTCTGAATTTGCTTAAAGTTTTTTGTCAATTCTTAAAATATATTATACCTATTATGCTGATAGACCCTCTCTGAATGATTCACCCATTCATGTGATTATATCAGCATACATTATCATAACAACTTCTCTTAAAAGATTACATAGCATATATGATGAATTCAGTGTTATGAGATTTCAGAGAGAGTACATTTCTTTTTTGTCAAATTCTTCTCATAAAAGAATAAAGTGTCATATTCACCCATGCTACATAGTCATGAAATTAAAAACCTTATCACGATCAAAATCATCAAGAGAATAGAACAGAAATAGCAATCAAAAATGTCAGCTGAATTTGAAGAACTGCATAATTAAAATCTTACTCCCCAAACTGAATCAAAGTCACATTTGTATGCTAAGATTCTTTCAGGGAGGTGGATTTTTTTATGCTGGTGTATTTATCAGCATGCATTTGGATGCAAAAGCACGATTTGTTATACTAATAAAATAAAAGATAACTTTAAAAGTTGATTAGTTTTTGCTACATCTTTTATCAAACTACCATGCATATTAACTTCTACTTCTGAGCATTAAAAACCCTCACTACATAATGTAATAAAAGACTACTTTAATAGAACATTAACACAGTAAAAAACCCCCATGTACGTGCTCAACAATTCTTGCATTTATTCTTTCCTCTGTAAGCAGGTGAGTAAATAAAATTCCTCATATTATCCAATTATTTCATACCTTTGGAATCCCATATGGGATTTTAGAGATCACAGAGAAAACTTAAACATTAAATGCAATCATCTTCAGCAAAAGAGCAACAAAACAATGAATTTTAAACTACAGAGTCTGTATATAAAATGGATGGAAAAGTGGGTCAATACAGGACATTATCCCCAGTTTCTATTGTCAGTATGTAGCCTTAAAACTGGAAAAAAAAAATGTTCTCATAATTAAATAATCATTGGCTTAAACTCTACAGCTGATCTGACTACACATAATATGACCTCCATGTTTATAGAAACAAAACAGGGTATAATTACAAAATAAAATTAACTACACTAATTAAGCTATAAAATAACAATAACTCACAGCAAGTATATGACTACAATTTGCTGCTTAACTGAATTAATTCATGACTGTAAAAGAAGGCTAAAAGAACTAGATGCAGGAGCTAAAGAGTTCATCCAGCCTCGGAAATCAACTAAATTTTGAAAATCTGTCAGAGTGATTGTTGACTGACCAGCAGCAGCAGCATGTGCAGCAGATGGCTGTTCAGCAGCGGGAATGGGTGTGAGTGTGCACGGCTGCAAACACCATTCCAATAGCTGGTGGCCCTTCTGTGATCTGAAAGGACAAGAAAAGTTTTGTCTCAAAATTCCTTAGCAGGATCCACAGAACAGCAGTTCAGCCAGCTCTTAAAGAGAAGTCAGATAATTACCCACTGAAATGTCTGATTGACAGGGAAGCAACAACTGCGTGTTTTCACTTGCAGAGCACAATACATAAAATTACTTCATAGTGCCATGATACGATGCAGGAAGAAAGGAACCTGCTTCACTCCCTAGATTCAGATCACCATTATGGGACAAATGGATACTTTTATTTTGGCCCTTATGACCAAATAGATCTTAACACATTGTTTTAAAAATTGTCTTGACGTATCCAACCTTTTGAACCATACGATCTGTCAATTGTTGTATGAGATAAATATATGAGAGATATTTTCAGGAACAAGTCATATGACAAAAAATTCAATTTATGTTTATTAACTACTGAGTCCTTTCTTTCTTTTAATAATTTTAGAAAACTCTTTTTTTCTAATAAAGTATTTCTGCCTAAGCAAGCAAATGAAAATACCTCCTGCTACCTTGCCTTTACTCAGTAATCAAAATCCTTACTGAAATAATTTATCATAGTGTTAGGAGCATATTTTTTGAATGGAATCCCTTCAATTGCAATTTTCAACACATCACTGGGTTCCCCAGGAAAGATAAAGTCTTTTTTACTAGAAATACATATTATTGCACCAACTACTACTCCACCTAAAACTCAGCTACCCAGGGGACTACTTTTCATCACTGAATGTAAGTGTCCAATGTTTCACTCCAGCAGATGATGATGGGGCAGGTGGAGGGCTCTTATATTCATTTATTTCAAGTGAGATTTAATTTATTCTCCACCTATTCTTTCACTAAGAACTTCTCTCCCTTGCCTTTATAACCCACTCCATTAGGGTGTCTGGCAAGTCAGTGAAGAGGAGAGAAGGTAACAGTTTTGTGTGAGTCATGTGCTGGTAATAGTCTGAGCTATTTTACTGTCTAAAGTAGCATAGCTCTTTCATCTCACAGGTAGTTTTACTACTGCTGGTTAAAGGTTTAAAGGAATATATGGCCAGTCTATTTTAGGGGCAGCTGACACACAGTCAGAAAATACATTGGGGAAATTTTTGTCCAGTGAGGTTCAAATGTTATTTACAAGCAGCAAGCAAAAAAATCCTTTCACCACAACCCTGTGATGTCAAATGTAGCTTTTTTTAATCTATCTCTATAGCTTGTGACTTATGAGGTCAATTTGGTAGCATTCTTTAAAAATCTTTTGGATTTCATAATTTTGATTGTTGAGGATTACATTTATAAGATAAAATTAAACACAGTTTGTGTCACCCATAACGTTTTTATATGTATCCACATAATTTAAACATATGTATTATATATTTTACCTTCCAAATTTGTTATTCATCCACAGAGATGTAAAGATCACTGCTGACATGCACCAATCAGGATGCAAAGTCATTCAGA
Source organism: Fringilla coelebs (assembly GCF_963513975.1). Classification (NCBI taxonomy): domain Eukaryota; kingdom Metazoa; phylum Chordata; class Aves; order Passeriformes; family Fringillidae; genus Fringilla; species Fringilla coelebs. The sequence goes on from NC_140030.1 coordinate 51,883,113, forward strand.
AGTCTGTCAGGAGGTAATAGTAATAATACCAATAATAATAATACTAATACTATAATAATAATTAAGCTTGTGTATAATATTAATATGAAGTAAAACTGTTTGTTCCAACTGTAGTGTAGGTGTTTGAAGAGCTTACTCTCTGTACAGAAGTTTCTTGTTCCAAAACATGGAATCAAAGGTGAAGAGCCACAAAAGGCACCACCTGTCTGATCACCTATCATCACCATATCCATAACTTGTATGTATCTTTTCTTTACTTGAGTTTTTAAATCTCCATATTACCAAGAATCTGGAGACATGTAAATAGACAATTACTCATCATCAAGGCATTTTTGAGATCCATTTTTACTTGGGAAATGTGTGCATGCTAACACTTTTGGGTTTTTTTTTTTTTTGTGTGTATAAATAAGGTCACAGAATAATTTAGATTGGGAGAGGCTTCTGGAGGTCAGGTTGTCCAGACCTCCTTGCTCAAGGCAGACATACATTCACTAATTAGCCTGGAAATAGCAAGTTATTTATTTCTATTAGCATGAGGACAGCAATGGAAAAGAAGCACTTTCATGAGAAAATAATCTACTACTAGTAGGTATCTAGTACTTTATACTTTAAAGAACACCATATCTCACTTTTCTCATATCTAATATACATTTCTATAGATCTAATTACCTTTCTATACATCTAATAGATACATTTCTCTTTACACAGATGTATATACACACACACATCCCTCCTATAAAGATAGAAACATGGAAGTTGGAAAGAGAAAAAAAAAGTATAAATATATATATATATATATATATATATATATATGAATAGAAATTGCATTTGTAAAAAGAATATTCTTATATTAAATGTTCTAAAATAATACTCTTTTCCTCATGAAATAAGGGCAAATCCACAGATCATACTAAGAGATATGAAAGGGGTCAGAAAACCTCTTGTCTTTTACTTAAACCAACGTTTTCAAACAGAAGTATCATAAAATGGAGCCTGGACACAAGATGTGACATTTTGAGGACACATCAGCTGCCCCTCAGTGCTTTCTGTATCAGTTTAACAAGTCAAGGCTAACCTGGGTGACAATTAATTAAGACCCTACTAATGAGGCTGTAAAAATTGGTGTCCTTCGAGATTTGTGATTACTGACTCCTATTGCTCTTAGGTCATTATACAGGGAGAAATGTCCCTGTGTGAAAGCTTGAATGTTTCAAGTAGATTTTCCAGAGCACAGCTTTCTGCAGTAAATAGAAAACAAATGTAGTTAATCATGCAGATATCAGCAAAACATGGTACATTATGCCTTTGTGTTCATGCAGAAAGAAAATGTGTCTGATGTAGATGTTTAGATTTACAATAGTTTAATAGAACCAATATTTGGCATATTCAAATACCAGACTACAAACAAATGAGCTGTCACTCTGAAAGCTTTCATATGGCTGCAATTTTCAAATTAACAAACTGAAAGTTATCTAAAAGGCAACATATTGTTATACTCTAATGGGCCACTATGGCATAACTTATTTAGTCATCTGTTCCAGCTTAAAATCAATTTCTCCAGATTTTGGATTCAGAATCCCCATGGGGTTTTACAATTTGGCTACTCCTTTCTCTCTTCTGGGCTATAATACAGGAGCATGTATGCCACAGGACTTGGCAATACATCTGAGGAAATGTGACCTGTATAGGTGGTTTTTTACTGAACTCATCACCCTTAGTGCAACAACAATGTAATGCAAAGACTCCTTTGTCAGAGTATATTCTTGCATACAGGAGTGAAACAAGATTGATCTGAGCCTATTCACAGAGAAAATATCTGATCTCAGCACACAGGGAGAAGCTGAGTGAGGCCAGATTGCAGCCAATTGACCTGAAAGGAAAACATCCAAGCTCCCATATTAGTTCCATTGATGCTCTACAGACTGAAAGGCATTTATATTTGTGATAATTTCCCTGAGCTTTTTCTCCAGACATTTTATTTTCCTAGTTTAAAGCAGAGAACAGGAAAAAGGTTGCCATCTTTATTCCATGTACATAACCCTAACTCAGAAATGTTGTTTTCCTAAATTCAGGCATCTTTCCCTGACCCAAACTTTAATTGCCCACAATGTAAATGTCTACATATGAAACTGTTGTTTTAAACAAACTGGCTTTATTGTCAAAGGAAACAAAGCTGTGTAGTCCATACAGAGTTTATTTGAGAAAGTAAATGCATCTACAGCTTCTCCTCATTGTTAGTGCCAGATGTCTGTTGACTACAGAGATACTGCATGATGATTTTTCAGATGATTTCTAAAATTACTTCAATTTTAATAATAACATAATTGCTCAGTGTAGTTACATCTGCAAAAAAAAAAAATGAAAGCATGATCTTATTCCTCTGAATTTCCTCTGAAGGGTTGTTTCTTTCAAGCACCAGACCTTTTACTATTACATATCCAAGTGACTCTCAGATTTCATGTTGATATTCATTTACAAAATAAGAGCATACACAAGTGAGGAGGTAAAGTTCTAATCCATGAAACTCAGCCCTAACCCCAACTGGAATGTTAGACTCAATTTCATCTTTGAGTTTTAGGCTGAGTCTACTGCTATCTACTGAAAGATTGGCATCTGTGTGTGCACTCACTGGATTAGGTTCCAGATTTAGATTCTTTTACATTTTGGGGAGAAAAAAAAAGAATTCTGAATTAAACTGGGCATTTGTACTGGTCAGATTTTTCAGTCCTGCTGAATGATCTAGGTGTCCATGCTTTCTAGATGCATACTGCATGTGATCTGTCTCTTTTCTTGGTGACTTTTTTTTCAAAGCTGCTAAAATCTTTAAAAGATTCTTCTCAGATCTGCCTTAATTTTTTTTTTCCAATATAGTTCTAATATAGAGATTTCTGGAATTAGTCATTTGAAGTAATACCAGAAGAGGAGTAATTATGTCCCATGTTAATGCCCGCTCTTTACATATGTCAAGCAAATATTTGTTCCCCTTCAAAATGCAGCGTACTGTCTCCTAGATCACAAATATGCCATTTATTCCCCTTATTCTAAGACTTTATTTTAGCAACAAAAACCAAAAAGATTTATCACTGATTCAGTAAGAGCCATCTCAGTAATCTTAGCTGTGTACAGGTAACGTTTTCATTTAATGGCTATATGACTTTTCTCTTATATAATCATCATATAATTGTATATCTCTTTCTTTGTTTAAAAATTATGTAATAGCTATTAAGGAAAAAAACCCACAACTGTGATTATATTGAAGTTATTGTCACATTATTTAGGTAGGGTTTGTGGTCCCTTACATAAAACTCTATTTAAGATCCAGCACAGTTCTCACGTTAGAGTCAGAGATTTAAACCTCTTTGCTTCCAAGACTGTATATTTAATAATACTATGATAAAATACACCAAAATTATTTGGAGCAGGAACCAGAGGGTGGAAGTATCTTCTCTCCCAGGTAAGGACTCTTGTCAGTGGTTTGCTGCATCTGGTTTTCCCCTTTCTCCCATATCTTTGCAGAATGTCCCATTTTTACCATGAACATGAGAAACATCTTACTACTGTGGTTTAACTGGTGATTATGAGAGTTTCCTTGACAACAGAGCAGTGCATAGCTGCTTCTCCAGATTAGTCTCACAAGACCTAGCTGCTACAAGCAAAATATGAAATTATGTGATTAACAGAGGTGAAAAAGTTTATTTAGCCAGGCTATATACAAGAGACATGCAATCACATTTTCCTTATTGGCTCACACTTTGTAAGACATCGATGACCAGTTATATCTTCCTAAATGAAATTCATAAAAGACTAATTGCAGAAGGACATTTTTTGATTGCTTGTTTCCATTTTCATATACCAACTGAAGACTGTGAGGAAATGGCTAGTAGCAAGATTTCAGATAATCCATTCTTTGTAGTATTTCCTGTTGATTTTTTATTCATATGAAAGATCTAAGAAACTGTTGCTCATACCTGTATTTTGTGATCTGTAAAGAAACTGCCTCTTTCAGACATTTTATTGAGCCTCTTTTTGAGGCTATCAGTGCTCTATTCTGGAGGTATGGCATTGAAAAGGAAGAATCTTGATTAGCAGCTGAGGTTATTCCCTCTGGTTACCAACATTTACACAAAACAGACCTGTGAAATCTTCAGATAATGAGAGTGAAGCAAGACTTTTCAGAGTGCTGTCTCACCTCACTTGTAACTCCCTGAAGCACTTGTAAATACGCAGGCATGACCTAGAGACTTCTCTGGGCTGCTTCTCTGCTGTCTTCTGCTGCACAGCACGTGGAGCACCGAGGCCTGCAGCATGCTGGCTGGTATTGCTTGGAATGCATCAGAGATCCCGTCTGGAAAGTGCACTCATTTCTTCTGCAGAGAAACCGGAGCATGCGTGGAAGCGTGGGGAGAAGCAAAGTTTGGAGAAGAGGTGGTGCATAGCCTTCTCTCGTCTCATCAGGATAACCTGATGCATCTATGCTTAGGCTTTTCTTTCTACAAATCAGGACTCCAAGCCTGAGTCATAATGCAGCATTCATGACTCATGCCTCATCTTTCATTTCTTTCTGCAAATGGAAACCTTAAAGCTTTTAAATTTGTACTTCAAGATTGACCTGAGAATTAAAAACTTGGAATCTCCAGATGCATCCTTTGTTACATTTTTGCTGTGTATTGTATCATGCTGTTTGCTACTGTTTTCCCTTCATACATTAAACCTTTTAATCTTATCTAACTGTAACAACGCATCACACAAAATGCACTTTTATTCACTATGCCAACAAATACAATAAAAATACTTCCCCGTTTGACACACAGAGCATGTGTCACATCTTGTGACCATATAACAGCAGCACTCTACATATAAACAAGAAAATAAAATCCCTTGGCAACGTATCAGTCATCAAGTACCACCTTTCTCTCAAGACAGCGTAACATAAAATTGCTTAATAATCACCTGCTTCTTTTTTTGTTTGTTTTTTTTTTTTTCTTCCAATTAATAGGCCATACTTAAAAGTTCTGTTTTAAGATATAATGTAATCCTCCAAAATTTTCTCATCACGACTCAAGGAAAAATCCAAAAATCTTGTGAGAAGAGGTTTTGGCCCATTTGAACAGCAGCATGCTTCACTAATATATCTCTTAGCAGCCACTGACAAAGGAAGTTTAGAAGAAATCAAAAGAAGATTCCTGTGCCTCTATGTTCTTTGACCCAATCTGTTGGAAGCATGAAAATCCCTGTTCAAGACTAGAGCTTTTGGAAAATACAGGGTGTGCTGTGGGGTAATTTTCTGAGATGTTAGAAATCTTCACATTGCCTGTATTACCATATGAATAGAGGGAACACTCTTAAAGATAAATATAATGTTTATAGACATTTATATGTCAGGTCAAATGGAAAAATTATTCTCTTTCATTGAGAGATAATGATTACTTCTTATGACTAAATTTTATAGCGCTGCATTATTTACAAAGCTTTGAGCAGACATTAAAATAGTCATTACCAAGGGGAGGATTCTCCTTTCATTCTGTCTCTGTTCTTTCACATAAAAGAACATATTGCAAATGTAAACACACTTTGAGCGGAATATTTACAGTATTTTTAACACTCTTTCTGGCATCTTGCTGGCAGATGACTAGCTGTGATATAAAAAATGTTTTTGTGACAATTGTTTTATGTGCTTTTTAGCAAGATTTTCTTCTGATACATGTGCTGTCAGAATGCACATACACAACATATTTATGCTCTGTTGACCACCCTGATTTAAGATATACCAGCTGAATATAGGAAAATGGATGCAGTCAGTCTCAAATGTCTATGAATCTCAGCTTGGCCAACTGCAGAAATCCAGGTAGCTGTCTAATACTTACACCTCGACCGTTCTGTCTTTCTGTTCCCTCACCTGTATCTATTTACTCCATTTGCATGGACAAGAAGGAAAAAAAGACTCATACACAGGCTATTCATACACAGACTATTATTACAGGCAGGATTATTTTCAAAACAGGTGAGGTACACCCTTTGAAGCCCAGACATCCCTTGACTAGCTCCCAAAGACAGCTTTTCTGAGACCCAGTTTTATATTTGTTTCTCTCTGCAGCCCTAGAATCCATATGTGGAACAGGCTAACAGCAAATGTTAGCCTATACAACCAAGAAGGCGCTTTTCCCCTCTGCTGGTTGCTCATCTGATCTAATAAAAAAGCCCATGAACCAAGGAAAAGCAGATGCTAGCTGCTATCTCTGTGCAGCTGCAGATGGGTTAGCCCAGAAACTGAGCTCACCAGTGCACTTACTTTCTGCTTCCCAGCACATGAAGGTAAAACTCTTAATCAGAAGTTTCAGTTGGTTGCAGTGTTGTTAGAAATTGTGTGGACCCGCATGAAAAGAATAATCAAGACTGAAAAAGGTTGTGAGACTGAGCTCCACACATCTGTGAAATGTAAAAAAGAAGGCCTATCTCCTTTGCAAAAGCCACAGCCCACAGGAGAGCAGATTATTGCTGTGCAATTGATGTATCCATAAGCCTATTGCATGGTGTGGAGGGTGGATGTGCAGAGATATGAGGGAGGGAGGGAAGGAAAGCCTGTGGCCTTACAGGCTGACTGTGCCTCTGGCTGAGCAGTAAAACTGTCCCACAATGCTGACTGAGATGGCTACTGCCATATGTACGCTCTAAAAAGATCACCCTGAATGAATCATCCAAAATAAATGCATCAAGAAGAGATAAAGCAGACAAATGCAGGGGAAAATAAATTCAACTCATACAGGCTGGCGTTAAAAAAAAAAAAAAAAAGTAACACTGATCATATTCTTTTATTTGTGATGATTTGCATTATCCCAGTCAGCTCTATCCACTCCTAGAATCTTGTTTGATGAAATGAAAATCGCTTTAGTAATATAGTTTGCAGAGGGCATGGAGAACAAGATTGTTTATTCCTATGTTATAACTTTATTACTCTGCATATTTACAGGAGAAGTTGCTTACTGTAAGAAGAAAAATGAAGGTTTATAGCTGGGGTATTCACTTTTGATAGTGGGTTTTTTTCACTTAGATTTCATTTCCCATCTCATTCTTAGATAATTACAAAAGAAAGCTACAGATAGAAACAAATTGAAAATTCACACGTAATAGGGAACTCTGGCAATGTCAGAACCTGCATGACTGAAGTATCTTCATTTCTCAATTGTTTTCAATATCTTTTGATCAAATTCATATAATCAACCAACAGCAGAAGTGGGAAGAATATCCAGTATTTCTGAGTCTTCCTCTCTTTTACCCTGTGGACAGATGTTGAATGTGCAGCTTATGTAATTTTTCCCCACAGTGCTGTTTGAGCAATAATCAGTCTACTCTGACTAATGTTTTGAGAATCAAGAAAAACAAATAACTGGGAAAGAAAGCCCCAGGACTAGAAAAAAAGATCAATTTGAGAGATTCCTGCTGGAATTATCTGCAAATGAACCTCAGAGTTCTTAAGAAACTTTGGGGTATGAAAGGGATTTTAGCAAGTAAAGAACTTCAGTGAAGCAAAGAAAGCTCAGTGACAGAAGCAAGACCTGGAGGCAGTGAGACCAAAGAGAAAGTGAGTCAATATGTGAGCAAAGAACACATTCAAGAGTATCAGGGAGTAAAACAACCAAAGGAAAAGTGATGTAGAAAGAAAGAAGAGGAACAGGAATACAATGTAATTGGAGACTGCAGTTTTTTTTATTCTGGAAGATTTATTTATGTGAAATCTTCCTAACATGTATTGAAAGATTACTCCAGGCTGGTTAAACCTTCTTAGGCAAAATAATCCTGAGAAATAGACTGAAGGGGAGATTTATTTTGGCCTTTTACTGAATATAATGGTAGAAATGGTGCTGAACTCTTGCCCTCAGAGATAAAGTCTTTTACATTATTTACCCTCTTATTCACTATCATCTACTGCTCTGTTTCTCGGCAGTCAGTAAAAATGAGAATGCTTTTGCATCATTTCCAAAGAACTGTGGAAAAAAAGCTAGCAAAATTAGCATTTTCTCAGAAGTCATCAAGTCAAATTCAGTCAACCTTTGTGTGCTTCTAGAATAGGTGCATGGGATAGTAATACCCAGTAGCTGGCTGGAGGGATGGATGGGAAACACATGGGAGGCATATGTGTATTGTTAGGTGAGGGCATAAATGGAAATGTACCACATGAACTTCAGTGCCAAAGAAGAAACAATACACATGTTTTCCTAAATGCAAAAATAGAGATGAGTGTTTTGCATCCACATAGCAAATAAAATAGGTCTCTCAAGCAGGAAGGCTTTGCCCAGAGATAAGAAACACTCTGGACCACCAGTAAAAGATATATGGAGAAGGGAACAACAACATATCTTAAATAAAAAGATACTAAACATACAGAAAAGTATAGGAACAACAACAATAAAACCCCTGATTTGCTGTCTGCAGGAACTGACAAAAACTTCTTGTTCAAATCTAACCTCAAGGCAGAACATGAAAAATTGGTAACAGCATTAATTGGAAGAAAACTGAGAGAGCTGACATCTGCCACAGCTAAAGAAAAAAGCAAAATTAAATCCCTTTGAAATACTCAGTGAATTTAAGAGCAACTGAAAAACTCTGCAATAAATCTTAACAGGATACACAAAATAGGAGCTTAAAGAACGCAGTTTTTAATGGCCTAGCCTATTTAATATAGTTTCTTAAATGTCCAAATGTATTAAACATTTTATGATACAGTTAAAGGCCCAATCTCTGTCCTGAAGAATTCAATTTATATTTAAAGCACAGTTTAGGAAAAAAAATAGCATTTTATGAAAAGAATTGAAATTGGTAGTTTCAGGCTACTGTTCAGTTGTTTTCCTGTTGAGTTTACAGGTGTCTCAGTAGTATGTGAAACCTATATTTCATGTTGGAAAAAACATATGAGAGATTAATTTTAAAAAAAGATTTAAAGGAGGAGAAGATAATGAAATGTGTGAGAGAGAACAAAATAAACCCTAACTTTCTAAAAATAATCAGATAATATTACTTCTACATAATAAGATTGTTGGATACTTCAGGAGCCTGTTGCTGAAAAGAAAAAAAAACAAACACCATAATTATACCTGAGGCATAAACTACCTCCACAGGCCTGTGAAGTTGTGTGACAGCAGGGAAGAAGTTTATTTCAGAGTTTTTATGATATGATGATAAGTTTGTTACAGCTTCTTCCACTAAAAGATCGAATTCTTGTCCTGAGGAGGTGTTTGACCTAAATTTATTTTATTTCACTTCAGCAGAAAAAGAAAATGAATCTCAAAAAAACCTAGACAAAAACCAAAACCAACCCCACCAAAACAAAACCAAAACCCCAAACTAAACTGAAACTGTTTGGGAGTTATTATTATGACTAAATGAATATACGTTATCTGGTCCCATTATATACAATATACATGGTCTGAAAGGTTAGTAATTTTCCAACATGTATCTTCTTTTAGCACAATAATATCTTGCACTATCATCTCCACATTTTAAATTTATCTCAAATCTCTGCATCAGCTATATATTTGAAGAAAATCACCATTTATGAAAAATAAATAGAAAGAATCATCTTCAAGTGAATATAAACCAGTTTGCTGCTACCTGATTGCTGGGACACAAAATGTGACATTGCTGTTTGATAAACATTTTAAGCCAGCCAGCACCCCTTGATCCTTTAAAATCCTTTTCCAACTCTTTGTGAATTATTTTAACCACAGAGCTGGAAGCTGTTCCTGTGCTGTTTGTACCAGCTTTCCAGGCACGGGAGAGGAGCACCATAAGAGAGACCTCTTTGCCTATGTCTTCCCCATTCACAATGCTGAGGATTTCTGCCTAAGAGCCAGAAGGACCCAAAAATTCAGATGGCCACCCGTGCTTTCCCCAGCACGGAAGGGAAGTGTGTAGAAGTAAAGGTATTTCTCCTGCCTCTGTGCCTCTGACCAGGGAACTCCAGCAGCCAGCCCTGCCACAGCCCTGCCCCTGCCCGGGGCAAGGACTATCAAGGGCCCCAGTCCCACTTGCAGGCTTGTCTGGCTCTCCAGCACACTTCCCCAACACCTCAGCCTGCACAGAAGAGGGCTTTTGGAAACCTGAATTTCTTCTCATCTCCGATTTACAGCCTGATTCCATGCAAAATTGTACAGTATCTCTGGGAAGGTGGTCCCTCATGGGGGACACTTTATTGAGAGGGAAAACCAGGAACTCCTTCCACTGGTCTTACTACTAGCAGAAAGATAATGAGAAGATGTGTCCTGAGACTTGGGAGTGAATGTGAACCGTGGACAAGAAGATGCCAGACTCTGGAAAAATTCATACTGCCTGTCTTTGGCAGCACTCTGCATTTGCTGTTGTAAATTCACTTTTCGCCTCTTGACATGCATTGCATTGGGAACTTCCACTGCACGTTTTACCAAACAGTAAGGCACCAGAGCCCTTTTGCAAGTGGTGTCTGAGGATGGCAAACTAATAACAAGAGGGAATGATGAAGGGATGAGGGGCAGAGAACCATCAAATTTAGCAAAAAATGAAGACACTTAGGACAAAATTAATCAAAAATCCAAAGGATATGATGAAGAAAAAAACTTTAATTGCCTATATTGCAAGGCTTGGAGCCTTTTTAGTAAACAAGAGCTGGAATGGCTCATTTATGAGCGTGAATTTTTCCTCGTTGGCATTACTGAGACTTGATTGGGTAATCTGCATGACTGGAATACTGAAATCACTGGCTGCAATCTATTTAGGAAATAAGAAGTTGGGAGAAAGAGTGCAAAAAGACACTTCATGTCAAAAAATGGCTCTTACTAAGTGCTGACAGGGTAGAAGTGAAAAATATTGGAAGTTTGGGGGTGAATATTTAACTGGCAAAGTACAAAGTACCAGCTGGGATTGGCTGCAAGTTACAATATCACAGTAGGAAGCCCCGGGCACAGGTGAGCACCTGTCTACAGTGAAGGAGAACTAAATGCCTGTGTAATCACAGGAACTTCAGCCTGAGTGACATATGCTGAAGAAATTCTGATGCTAATGTTAACATTCTTCTAGAATTCAAAGTTATAGGTAAAAGTTTCTAACATATTACTAGGTAAAAATCATGCTTATATTAGTAAAAATTCTAAGATTTGCTGTTTGCACAGAAAACCAAACCCAGTCTGCAGTGATCCTGTATTGCTTTTAATGGGTTGATTTCAGTGAACTGATAGCAATTAAGAACCAAATTAAACGGAAGGGGAGGGAAATAGTATCACAACATAATGAGCCTACACAGAAGTAGGAACCAGAGGAAATAGATAAAGAAAACAAAAGTAAAAGAATACACAATCATTTAATATTGGACCTCATCAGTTTCAAGTAAATCAAGATTAATCAATTACAAAATTGAAAAGGCAATAAGACCGGCCATGGCTGCTAAGGTCAGTAAGAAGAGAGACTATTTGGGCTTTTTTAAAAGGATATTAAAAGCAAATAAAAGAGAAGAACAATATTGGTTTTGTACTAGCAGATGGGAAATACAGAATAAAGAATAATAATGCAGACAAACCATGTGTGCTCAGTGCATAGCCCCATTCTCTGTTTAGGAGGGGAGAAAGGAGAAACTTTATCATAAGGTAAGGCTGAAGCACTTTCCATTCCAGTGGTCACTCTAGAGAATCAAAAGCTAGTTAACAACAGTACACATTTCCAAATAAAAAGATCCAGGTAATTTTCATTGAGAAGCTTTAGAAAAATCTGGTAAAGAAATTCTCTGAACCATTAATGTTGATTGTCAATAAGAACTGGAACACCAGAAAAGTCCCAGTGAAAAGAAAAAAAGCTAATGTTGTGCCAATATTTTAAGGCATAAATGAGAAGACCTGTCAGTCTAACACCGATTAGAGGCAAAATTACATAAAACTCATATGATATAACAGCTGATATAGACTCAATTAATAAAGAATTAAAGGTTGATAATTAATTCTGATCATTAATAATAATTAATGCTGATCCACATGAGTTTATGGAAAACACACCTTATCAAGCTAACTTGATGGCTTTTATTGATGAGATTACAAGTTTGGATGATGATGGTTAACTGTAAACTAGATTTTTTGAACTCATATTGATGACCATTTAACGAGGAAAACTAGTAGTGTGAAAATTCAACATAGAGCATAAGTTAAGCAAGTTATTAAGTTAGTAAAAAAGGTAGCTAATGATACATCTCAAATTAGGAACTTTAAATGGAAAACAACTTCTGAACATGTCAATAGCACCTTCTACTATCTACCATTTAAAATTTTTCTACAGAAAAGGAAAAACAAAGGAAATTGCTATCAATATAGTTTGAAGATGAAAAGATAGTTTCAGTGGCATGTTGTGAAGAGGACTGGTTGTTTTATGTAACTTGGGTAACTTGGCAAGCCGAACGTAAAGAAGCATTTATCTGAGCAGGGAATAATGCAAAGTCCTGTAGCCAGGAAAAGACAAGGCAATTCAGTGGGAATCCATGGAGAAGCCTATCTCAGGAAACAGAACCAGAGCAGGAGCTCTAGAGGGCATAGGAGATGAACAAGATGGGCAGGACATTTCATGAGGATGATGAAAGCAAATCTGATATGAGGCTTTTTGCATTTGAAAATGCTGCATTCCTTGATAACATCCTGTGTTTACTTTCACAGCCCAAATTTCTAGAAAATATTGAACTGTTAGGGAGGATTTAAAAAAAAATAAAAATCTGTGAGAGTGATTGAAGGACTGAAAAATCTACCTGGTAGTATAAAGCACAGGGAGACCAAGGTCTTTATCTTATCACAAAGAAGATTATATATTAAAATGGCAAGAGTCAAGACAAGCTTAGAGAGAGAAGAAAACAACCTTTTTGATTTCTAAAGGAAACTTTTCAGTGTTACTGTTAGAAGTTGAACAAGAAGCAGTTCTTAAAAATTAAGTTTTCGACTAGAGAAAAAATGTAATTTTTTGATATTATTTCTTCTACTGGATCTCTAGGATTTATTACAGAATGCTTTATGTAGTCCTTGTTTTTAGTAAATTCTAAATAATATCTGGAACAGTATTTCCCAAATCCAGTTCAATCAGAAATCAGCCCAAGGAAGTCCTATCACCTGTTGCAGAAGGCCAGTCTGGATAAACAAAGGGAGTCCGTTTCACCTAGAAAGCCATTAAAACGTTATAAAGAAACATAACTCATGCTGTTCTTCTCTCTGATGCGTCCTGTGAGCTAGAAGGCCACCCATGACCTCAGGAAAAAAACAGTGTTTTCCAAGATCAGGGTCCAGAAGAGATCATCAGACCTGCTGCATGCCTTTTACTTCTTCTTGCAGTTCACTCCTCATGAACTCCCCATTGATTCTTTGTGCGCCAAAGGGAGACCGCGTTAGGCACGGCTGCCTCCTATGCCGTGGTATCCACGCCGTGGATTCCTCCGTGCCTCGATGGCGTGGGCATGGCTAGGCTGGGCTAGGCTGGGCTAGGCTGGGCAGGGCTGGGCTGGGCTGGGCAGGGCAGGGCTGGGCTGGGCTGGGCAGGGCAGGGCTGGGCTGGGCAGGGCAGGGCTGGGCTGGGCAGGGCAGGGCTGGGCTGGGCTGGGCAGGGCAGGGCTGGGCAGGGCTGGGCTGGGCTGGGCTGGGCTGGGCTGGGCTGGGCTGGGCAGGGCAGGGCAGGGCAGGGCAGGGCAGGGCAGGGCTGGGCTGGGCTGGGCTGGGCTGGGCTGGGCTGGGCTGGGAGGGCAGGCGGGAGCGCTGCCGGTGGGAATCTGCGCATCCTCATGTACCCGCAAGAGCGGCCGGCGACGGGCGCCGTGTCTGTGCATGAACGCAGTGCCCTCTCTTGACGGGTTTCAGTTTACGGAGAATATCAAGGTTCAGCTGCAGCTGGGCGCTACCAGAGCTCTTCCCACTGCTCAGAGCTTTGGAGACTGGCAGTAGGACGTTTCATTCTACTACTTCTATTTGCCTGTAAAATCTCCTCCTTGAATACAGGCCATAATTTTACCCCCCTCTCCATTTTTCTCCATTTTGAATACCATAGTCACACTTCTGTCACAGAAGAAAGCATCCTTCTGTTCTCAAACGTCAGGATTTTTTTTCACTGGCAACCAAAATATTTGCTGAAAACAGAGCCTGTTTATTTCAGAATTAAAATATGTTAAAATAATTTGTTAAATAGGTTACATTAAATACAGACTTTATAAATGAAAATTAGATTTTACAGTGACAAGGAAAAAAAGCAACTTTCAAAAATATTAATAGCAGAATGCTTAAAAATATAATTTTAATGGATATGCATCCATTATTTCATGGGATAAAGGAAACAAACAGTAAAAACAATGGTCACAAAGAATAATCTGACCTCCTCATTGGCCAATTTTAAATGTGAGAAGAAATTCCAATGCTATGAAAATGATTTCTCCCTTGTGTTACCTTGCCCTAGGCAAAATGAGAACACATTTATTTTCCAGATGAGGTATATAAGAAGCAGAATGTTTAATCGACTTGCTAAAGGTTACACAAGTTTATAGGAGACAGATAAGAAAAATCTACTGTGTGGATGTCCAACGTACCTTAACATATGAAGTGTTTCAAATCTCCATACACAGATGTACTGAAATGTAGGATCAATAATATTAAATTACCTATACAATGTTTTAATGTCCACAAGTGAGAAAACATTGACTAAAAATAAAGCACTGATAGCATTATTAGACTCTTTTTTTCCCCCAGAAATACTAATAAGTGCACAGAAAATTACAGTGTTAGTTAAGAAAAACATTGTACAAACTGTGTCCACAGAGGGCAATGATAAGCCTTCAGGTTGACAATTTTGTTAACCATGCTCCTTTGTGAAGAAGACGACATGGCAAGGAATTCCTCCTCCCCTCCGATTCCTATTTTTCCCATTCTCCCACAGAAGCCGGAACAGTTTGAAAATGCCAAAGCTATTGCATCCTTAACGTCTGTCCAGCCTGGGTGGAAAACAAACTCAGCACCAAGGATGCAGTGACAGCACTTGGCTGCCACTGATCTGCACAGAGCAGGGTTTTTGCCACTTGTGGTGCGCTGCAGTTGGTGGCCCATGAAGGTCAGACACCTTGGACACTACTCTGCTGATCTCTGGTCTTACCCTGTGCTGCAGCCCACTGCAGGAGGTCAGCTGAGCACCTGGGTGCAGCACCCCTCAAGAGAGGTTCAGCATTCATCCTCCCAGATAATTCACTATGATTTTCTACCAGCAGTCATAATGGCAGATATGTGATGGCTGCATTGTCTATGAAGTCAGTATATGACAGAGTGCCAGAGACACATCATTCTCTTCTTCAATCTAACAGCTTGCTGAGCTTCCCCATCCCATTCCCTTCTCATTTTGAAAAATGCCTTGTCCTTTGCCTGCACATGAGAAGGGAGATTGCTACTACCATTACTTCATCCACTCATTACCAGAAATAAAATGCCCAGAAAATTCCCTTACTGGTTAGTATTGCTAAGTAGAAATGACACATCACATTATTTCCAAATCTAGTCACTCAGAATCAGTCAAGAAACTGAATACATTAAATGAATGGATTATCCTTGTTACTGTTGTTACTTATATCCCATCAAAGGTATGGATATTGTTGAACAAGAAAGTAAAATCTTATTCTTTTTTTCACACCACTTGCAGAGACCAAATATTTCTCACCATAAGGGAAAGGGAGACTGTTTCTGTTTCCAGTGGCCAGAGTGCATGGCATGGCCTCAGATCTCCAGCACAGGAATAACAGGTTTTGAAAATAGGAGCCAGGGACTTTTTCATCTTTGTAGAAGCTATGATGTATCACTGGGCTTTCAATTTCTATTTTTCATTTCATTCATGAAATGATGTCCCTCCTAATTTATCTCACCCTCTAGCTAGTTGTTGTCTGGTGACTTTTACAAGTCTTAAATTCATGCCTGAAAGGGATAACACTGCTCTTCTCATTCAGTTAAAACAAAGACTTACTTAGAAAATGTACACATTTAAACCCACTTAATGTTTCAAATATCATTATTTTCAGTAGCAACTGCTTCTTAGTTAAATGGTTTTTCAGGCATCAGACTATTATATGACAGATGATTTTGTCACTATGCAAAATGTGAAACCTGTAATCAACTTGTTATGGCATTTCACAAAAGTATGTGACAGTAAAATAAGTAAACTGTCATTTGGGCAATCAAGTCTTGAAATCCTGCAGGAGGTAAAAAAAGTACCTGACACTCAATCTTTATGGTAAAGATGATGTTAAAAAAAAATCGTTTAATACTGCTACAGTCTTAAAGGTTTGAATAGAATTTTTATCGCAGTGTGCTTAAGCCTGCAATAATTTTGTATTATGTTTTAATCACTTATTTTTTCCCTCTAATTGATTCTTTCCCCAGAAAGTCAACATGCACGTCACACAGCAACGTCTGCTCTGTTAACAAGGTGTCGGTTAAATTGAAACAATATTTTCCCTTTACTATTGATGACAACATTATCAATTACAAAGCATTTTCAGACTGGTTTGATACAAGAATGGATGCAGTAGGTGAGAGCCCATGCTGGTTTACTGGCGCCTGGGACAGCCTGGGGAGGTGGTGCTGGCGGCAGCAAGCTCCTACATGGCTGGAATGCTTGGGATGACGTGCTGCTGAACCCACACTGGGCTGGCTAAATGGATTTCACATGAAAGGTTTATTAAAAGAAAGGGATACGCTCCATAAGCCACTAGTGGCCCTTCCTGCTGCTCTCTTTGGCCAGCAGCTTGTTCTCCCTAGTCCTTGCTCTCCTCTGTGGCCGCTGGTTTGATGCAGCAGGCTCCTTGTGCTGTCCTTTTGCCCAGGCGCTCCCCCAGGCTCAGAGAAGGAGCAGGCTAGGCTTAGGCTTAAAACCAGTGAGTAAGTCCTGTAAAATCACAGGGAAGGCACTCCAGGGGACACAGGTTTCATCATTATGGTGCCAAAAAGCGTGTTCCCCTCTCGTGTCCTAGGTACAGGCACTAGCAATGAGCACCTTTAACTGGAAGTGTAACATGAATCTGTAACCTCCTGTTTCCAGTCATTAGTGACAGTCACAGAGTTTTGAACTTATCTCCTCCCAGAAATGAGTTATAGAAATAGGAATAAAATTACACTTGATTGAGAAGACTGGAGGGAAACAGGGAAACCTATTTTTATCTGGCTTTTTTGTTTTGTTTGGGTTTTTTTGGGTTTTTTGTTTGGTTTGGTTTTTTTTTTACCTCTTTATGATTACAAAGCAATTGGTGAAAGCACTGTAACCTACAAGTTAATGTTTTGCATGGAATAACCTTCAGTGAAGAGCACTGCACAGCCTGCCTTTGAAGAAAATTGGTTTTGTTTTGACAAAGTTATGAATGTTTGGAAATTACTCACTGTGCACATAACAGGCCTTTTGTTAAGTCTAACTAGGAACCAAAAAAACCCCAGTATTGCTATGTGTACACAGCAGATTTTGCTGCATGCTGAAGCTTCAGGGCCTCAAGAACAGGCTTTGACTGGATTCAAAAAGGCCCTGACCTGAGCATTTGACCCAATGAGAGCTCAATCCTGTGGCTCACTTCGAATCCTCTTGATAAAAGAGATTAAACAGATAAAAGTGACATGGAGAAAGGAAGTTTGTGTGGACAGATAAGCCACAGACAAGGGGGAAGTGGATAACAGCACAGAAACGGACACATTTACTTTAAACATACTTAGGAGAAGGCAAACAAGTTGAGATTCTTACTACAACGCAAAAGTATAGGAGAGGGTGTTGAGAAGAAAAAGGATCAGGGAGCTTTGGAAAGCTGTTAGAGTCCATGGAGATTGTAATTTTGAACTCTTCCACTACTGCCCACGTTTTCCTTAGGAAACGTCCCACTGTAATGAACAACCAGATCAGGTATGGGCACAGAGTGACAACTCTTTGCTTCCTCACAAGAGTCCAAATGAGTACAAACTGCCCTTTCTGTTAGCTTCCCAGCTCCCAATCTCAGATAATGGGATACACTGTTCTTGCCACTGTCATGTGCTATAGGATGACCCTGTCTGAGCAGGGAATTTCAACCAAATGACCCACTGTAGTCCCTTGCGACTCTACCCATTCTGTGATCCTGTAAGTGTAAGCATGATATGCTGAAGAAGTCAGAAGAAACTGTTGAGTGCAGAGGTACCTGAACAATTCTCTGCCACTTGCTGGACAGCTCTGCTTTCTAAGCCTCAGCTGTTCCACAGCTTTATTTGTTCTCAGCTATGGCTATCCTAGTAGTTACCTCCTTAGATCCTCAAGTGACTATGTTCATTGTGTTTGGTGCCCAGAGATTCGACTGGTCCATACTGTGTCTGACAGCACAGAGGCTGACAATCAGAAGAATGTTCTTTTGGAGCAGAGGACAAACACTGTCACTTTTGTCAGTGTTTTGCTTCCCTGTGGAGTGCTCATAACATTGTAAGAATTATAGAAGTCATAACTGCTCATCTGACAGTTTGCCAACGATTTTGACAAACTTGCTTATAGAGTGAGAGCAAACTACATGGGTTTACAAGCTTCCAGAGAGCTTCCAGTTTTACAGGGTATTTTTGCTGCAAATATCCACACATGCACAGGAAACCCAGTGACGTTCCTCCAGTTCACAATTGAACGTCCCAGATAAAACTACTTCTGTTAATGGGCAGTTCAGAAGAGTGACCTGGTCCAAATGCAATGTCAAGGTGGTTGGTGATGACACAGCAATTAACACCCTTTTGTGGCTGATTGACACACCAGATCATGACACATAATTTACCAGCAACTCGATGTATTCTGAATGCTTTTAACAGCAGAGGAAGGCCGGATCAAGTCACTAAGTGCAAACGTTCCTCATCATAATGGTGGGCAGAATCAGTTCCCTGACACTAATTAATATTTTTTTTCGAAAAAGGACCCGTTTTGTCCTTTTCCTGCCCTCACTCTCCAGCTCCTAGCCTCTGTCTCGGACCTCTCCCAGTGTTCCAGGTCAGACTCTTTAGACCAGCCTCGGCCTGTGAGCCCTGCTCAGGGTGGGAGTGACACGGGTGCGGCGGACAGCTGGGGGCCGCCGTGTTCCCGGCGCTCCGGGGAGCTCTCCCCGGTGCCGGCTGCAGCGGAGCAAGCGCGGCTGGGGCGGCTTCCCCTGCACCGCCGCCCGCGGCCCGCCAGGCGGCAGCAGCGCGCGCCACCGCGGGGCTGCGGCCGCGCCGGCTCCGCTCCGCGCCCGCGGCCGGGCCCCGCTCCGGTGCCCCGCCGTGACCGCGGGCCGGGCCGGGCCCCGCCGCCGCGCCCTGCCGGAGGGGCTGTGCCTGTGCGGCGGCGGGGCTGCGGCGGGCGCCGTGCGGTGCGAGGGGAGCTCCGCGCGGGATGGGCGCGGAGGGGTGTCCCGCCGAGACAAAGGCGCCCAGGAAGGTGCAGCCGCGCTCGCCGCGCCCGCGCAGACAAAGCGGAGGCGCCCTCCGCCCCTGCGCCGCCTCTCCGCGCCCTCCCGCGGGGGAGCCCCTGGGAGAGGGGTTCCCACAGCTGGGCCTGCCAGAGCCCTACCGGGAGGAGGAGGAAGGCGGGCGGGGGAGCAGTATGCCGTGGGCAGGAGGGAAGCCGCTCTGCGAGCGTGAACCGAGCTTAGCGCCGCCGCCTGCCTCGCCTCCCCGTCCGTCCGTCCCTCCCTCCCTTCTCCCCTCCTCCCCCCGCCTCCCCCCCGCCGCAGACGGCTGCGAGCCCGGATGGTTTGCGAGCGGAGTTGAGGGGGCAAACTTTGAAGCCCAGATGCCTCTGGGGCTGCGCGGCAGAGCGCGGCTGCTCCTGCAGGCACCTGCCGCCGCCCTCCCCCCGGCGCTGCCGCCCTCCGCGGGGGCGGCCGGCCCCGCTGCCCGCGACCGCCGAGGCGGCGGGCGCTGCGGCCGCGGCTGAGGGCGGGCGGGCGGCGGGCGCGCCCCCATGCGGGTCCCGGGCTGGGGAGCGCCGGCGGCAGGCGGGAGCCGGGCGGCGGCCGGGCGGTGCTCTCCCGCCGCCTGAGTGGGCGCGGCGCGGGACGGCGGCGCGGGGTGCCGGGAGCCATGGGCTATTGCAGCGGCCGGTGCACGCTGGTGGCCGTGTGCGGCGCGCAGCTGGTGAGTGGCGGCGGGGGCGGCCCGCGAAGGAGGGGGGGAAGGAAGGCGGGAGGGAAGGAGGGGGCGGCGGGGCGGCTCCCCCGCTGCCCGGAGTAGGGGCTCGGGGAGGGGCAGGGTGGGAAGGCAGCGCCCGCGCTTTGGGCGAGGAGGGGCTTGGGGGGCCGGCGTGGGGATGCGGGCGAGGCGGCAGGGTGGGAAATAGGGGCTGTGTTACAGGTAGTTTGGCGGGGACTCCGCCGGGGAGGCTGCGGTGGGCGCACGGCGGAGTTAATAAACTCGGGCAGTTCTCCCAAGCGTTGAGTCAAGTTGGTACCTGGTTTGCTTTGACTGGCCCTGTGAAAGGCAGAGACGCGTGTCAGGGGTGATGCGCAGCTTGCACACAGTTTGCCATACAGGTGTGTTTCTGTGTGAAGTTGTCACGCCTAGGCTGTTCTGCAGATGTGGGTTTTTTTTTGTTTGTTTGTTTTCTTTCAGACTTGTTGTCCAGTGTATTTTAACACTGTATCATTATGTTGCTACAGAACTCAGACACATATTTATATTTACCTTTGGAGACATGTGGCAGCACTTGTAAGCTCAGCTACCAGCGAAACTAGATTGAGTTTAAAAAGTAGGCACTGAGATACAATAACAAAGAAGCTGCCTAAAAATAGATCTGCTTAGCACGATGGTTAGGCTGTGCAATTGTATTGTGGCACTTTGAAAGAGACTGGGGTTAAAGTTAAGAAACTCATATCCCTTTCTGTAATGTATACAATGGGTTATTTCATTGTTGTGGAATCAGATACATGATGTAAGAATTCCTGTGGATCTGGATGCCGTGACATACAGAGAAAGACTTACCAATGTAATATGCCCCATTTCTTATTCTCATTATATTGAATGTTCATGTGCTGGCAGAACAGGTGCTGCAAGCACCTTTGTTAAGCAGTTAACCTTATGGCAGAAATGAAATATTTAATGTTACTCCATCCCTCTACCTCTTAGTGAATAGTTTTGCTGAGAAAGTGTAAGTCAGTGTCAATAGCAACCAGCATTGTTGCCAATTTCTTTCCTGGAGGCAGGTACTAAGAGAACTACAACAGAGGAAAAATAATAGATTTCAGGAACCAAATCAGTAAAACAGTACCTAAGAAAGAAAGATGTGTTAGCAGATCAGAAATTCGAAGTGCCTGTGATTTTTCATCAGTTGTCATCAATCCTTA
Organism: Fringilla coelebs; assembly: GCF_963513975.1. Taxonomy (NCBI): domain Eukaryota; kingdom Metazoa; phylum Chordata; class Aves; order Passeriformes; family Fringillidae; genus Fringilla; species Fringilla coelebs. The sequence goes on from NC_140030.1 coordinate 51,904,426, forward strand.
ATCATTTTGTATTCTGGAACACATTTTATTTGTATATGCTGTTCCTGACCTAAGTTATTTAATTCTTTGTAACTGGATGTATCTTATCAGACATGATTTATTCATGTATATTGTCTAAAAAGGAATCTTGAATAGCAGCAATAGAGTGAATCTTGAGTGGAATGGTAGGAATGTAGCCTTTTCCAGCAATTTGGAAACATAAAATCAATGTCTGAAGTTCTTCAGATCCATTTAAGTTTCAGAGGCGTACTTTTTTTTCTTTTTTTTCCCTCCAAAGGAGACAAAAATTGTTTAAATTGTGCCTATTGCGAGGCTTTTTTTTTTGTAAATGCATTTAACAACCAGGTGGTCATGATGACTGTAGAATGTGCTAAGATGTTAAATTGTTATTTTTTTGAAAGTCTGTGAAGCGAAGCATATTTGCTAACTCATGGTGACAAAAAATACATGCAGAACTCATAAAAACATCAACAGAAATGCCCTGTAGGAATGTATCAGCAGGTGGATGAGCAGGTAAGCTAGTGCAGAATTGTAGCATTACTTTCTACATGAAACTTCCTACAACTGATTGTAAAACTACAGGGTAAAATAAACATATTTTTTAAAAAATAAATTCTGTTTCCTGGAGTAGCTTAAGGAAATTTTTAAGAGAATCATAAACTGAAAGCCGACTTGAAAATTTTTATTGAGCAAGAAAAGGATGTGCTAACAGCAGTGAAAACTTCTGAATCACACTTGGCCTGTGTCATGACATTTAGATAGGTTAAAAGCAGGCGTAATCATTTAAATGAGAAAAAGGAGACGAAATGGAAAAAAATACACATTTTATTAAAATCACGTGTCATATTCCTTCATGTGCCATATACCATCGGATGGGAATAGGTTATGAGTTTTAAGTCAAGGAGATTTAGCTCTCTTCAGTAGGCCCATGGGTGATTAGTTGGTTGTCAGTACTTTTTTAGGTAAAGACTACTTAAAGGAGCAAATGCTGTCAAGATTCATCCTGGAATGATCAGCTACGTTAATGAAGATGCAAATCAAAAATAAAGGATCTAGTAGTTATCTGGCCTGAGGAGATGGGTGTGGGAAGCATTTCCACACTGATAACCATACTTCAAAAAAGAAAGGTGTAAAACTTTAAGTGTGAAGACTTTGTGTTACTGGTACCTGGGATTCAGTTTTAAAATGGTCATATTTGAGTAGAAAGAATACTTTTGTTTTGGGGAAAAAAGTTGGTAAGAAGAAAGGTTTCTTTCTTTTGTTTCAATGTAAATATGTTCTTTCATCTCTACAAAGCTAGGGTGTGGTGATCTAATTGGTCTTTGTAGGCACTGCACAATAAATGGTACTGTGGAATACTGCAGTTCATTAAAGAAGCTGTTGCATATTGTACATACATCAATGATGTAGATGTCACAAATAAGTAAAAAAGGAGGTTGTTTCACATACTGGTGCAGGAGTAGAGCTGCATTAGCTTGAGAGACCCTGCACAAGCAGAATTATTTTCATAAATGCATTTTAAGTGCTGATAGTTAAGGCAACATACTGTATACCATCAGATTATCAGAAACCTCAAGGAATGCTTCTGCTCTCAAGGGCATACTGATCATTGCTCTCTGCTTATTAACATACATATACCTCACTGTTTGTGCTCTCATTTGTACTATGGAAAACAACCTTTGACAGCTCATTTTCCTCTGCATTTGTAGCCAATGAGAAAAATTAGCAGCAAGTAAATGCTAATTTGGCTCATGTTAGGAGCAAGGCATTGCCTTCTGTATACAAAATTTGTTATCTCTTATCTCTTTTTCTCTCTCCATATATATATATATATATATATAGATAGATAATAATTTTGGTCTCTTTTGCTCATTTCCCTTCTGAAGAGAACATTCAGCACAGGGCTCTGGTGGTTTTTGTTGTATGGTAACTATACTGGTTGCAGTAAAAGACTTCACCACTACTTCATTTTGTCCTTTAAATCTCTTAATTTTTGGGTGTTTCCTTTTCTATTAATAGCTTGCATCAGTAGCACTAGTGTTTTATTCCCTAGTCTTTTTAAGAGAAAGAGCAGAAAAGGTGAAACTGCCAAGATTAGTTTGCTTTCTGGAAGTTTTCAAGAGCCCCACAGAAACCATTTGAAACTTTCTTCTTTCCCACTGTTGCTGCTTGGGAAAACTTTGACCATGACAAAACAAGTACAGCATGTTTTCAACTTAAAAGGTCTCCCTTCTAAATGCAGTGGTGAGGAAAGACAGTATTTCCTATGAAACTTAAGTCCCTAGTAATCATTGCCTTATTGTTTCTCACCATCAGACAAAGATTGCCATACTCCCAAGGCAGATTAGATAATTCAACTTTTACACTCCCTTCTCTCAGTTTCCGTCTGAATTTACTGAACTAATTTATAGAAATATTTCTGTTAAATTTGCCTGTTCTGCCTGTTATTTTTCTTTTCTTCCTCTTTTTTTAAGTAAACTGCATTGCAGTTCAGATATTCCAATTTAGTATTAAAAACCATACAAAATTTGTAAACACGCCATACATATATATATATATATATATATATATATATATATATATATATATATGCAGAGGGTCAGTTAGTGGTTGTGAGGTACTTGATCTGAGGCTCTAAAGAAGTATATATTATAATGTACATACATTATCTGAATCTCAGAAAACTGGTATCTTTCACAAGCACCAGTATATGATGTTAGTAGTCTCTCCTTCCTCTTGCTGACACTTCACAGTTGGGGCTATGAGCACACAAGCTTGCGGAGACTCTTTCTGAACTCACCCTGTTACAGGTCTGGCTGAAGCTGCTGTCCAGGTCTGTCATGCTGGGCAAGCAGAATGAAAAAGATACCCAGATTTGGTTGGCCTGCTAAGAGGCCAACTCTTTTGAGCTAATGAACAAAATTATCCAAATGCAAATGTTTTGTATGGAATGTCCTCATTCTGTACTTTTCCACAAATGAATAATGCTAATTAAGAGAAAATTAAAATACTTTGTTTCAAAACCTGTTTCAGCTGAGGTAATTTCTATACTTAACTGTGATACTGCTGTCCATGAACACCTACTTAATTGCTTGTTGGACATGAGGATACGTATTTGAACTGCAGCAGGTAGAGTGGTGGAACCCAGGAAATGAATTACATACAAACTAGTATGGAAAGAAGTATTTACCATATTTCTTCTATGACAAGAGGTGTCACAAGAGATGTCCATAATCAATATTGCACACTTAATATAGGACTGAAGAGTTCCTTGTACTCTTCCAATTCTCCCTTGCATTATTAAAAATCAGCACATGTAACTCAAGAGAACAGACTGTGATACTTGAGGAAAAAGTCTGCCTTAATGATAGGTCCTGTAAAGTTTAGGTTTGCCTTTTTAAAATATGAATAGCAAACATTCTTATGCTCATTCAAACACTTCAGGAATGGTGATCATGACAGGCTCTAGTCTATATCACAAATCTAGCTACAAGGTTTAATACAGTTTAATATCATGAATATCCTTACTTGGGGAAAACCTCATGTTTAACAGTTTTGAGGTTTAATTATCAGGACTTTAAGAGAGTGAAGTTTGCTGGATTCGAGCTCAGTTCCCATTGAGAGCAAAGCAAAGGCAATCACGTTGGATATTCTTTAGAATTAGCTATCCTGAAGTATTATGCAATAAAGTACATATTTTTTGTTAATATGGGGTCTTACACCATGCATAGTGTCAGGGTACTTTGCCATAGCACACCAGACTACATAACTAGTGAACGTGGAATGTCTTTTTTTTTAATTTTTTGTTAAAGGGAAGCAGTATTGAAATTTTGGGACTTTGCTTTTAATTGCTGGGTTTGGGGGAGAGGTTTCTTCTTTTTGCATGTGTGTTTTGATTGTGTTTCATTGTCACTGCTGCCAATGGTTTTCTATAGAAGCTTTAGGAGAGAAGTGTCTGCAGTGGAAAATTCTGATGACATGTACACGTCCTTACATTTTCTGCTAGCAAAAGGGAAATGAAAAATGTAGGCTTTTCATGTGGAATGGGAAATGATAGTACTACACTTTGCCTGTGGATCTGTAGTTTTATCAATCTGCAAAGAAAAGAAAGAATTGGTTTCAGTTGTGGGTAATACTTAAGTGCTACTTTTGAAATTGTGACTGTGTCAACAACTTGCATCTGTCCCTTCTTTAAAGTCCTGCTTTGTTTTCCTTCTTTAAAGTTGCTTTGTTTCAAATTTGATAGGAAAGTGAAGTTTCATTGTATCCAAAAACATGTGATCCTACTAGCAATGAAAAGGAAACAGTCTGTGAATAGCAGACTTTCATCAGATGTGTGTTTGAGAGCTATTGTATAACACTAAGGAGTAGATTTTGAGGTGTTGCTGGAAATAGATAAACCAGAAACTCGGTTATGAATACAGAGAGCTAACATCTCTTGTCATGAGAACGCATGTAGCAATGTTTTTAAGCCTGTGAGGCCTTTGTAGAAAAATATGCACTTTTTAAAAATTCTGTTTTTGAGATAAAACACCAAGAATTCATAACCAAACTTTTTTGTTCCTTATAACTTGAGCTCAAAAGGGGTGATGAATGCAAAAAAATGGATGCCTGAGGTAACAGTCCATTTTATAATTTAATTTTAGTGACTTGACATTTTCTATGAATGGGACAGTATTATTTTTTGTAGAAGTGCAAATGAATAATAATAACAAGTAACTGGTTATGCACTTCGAGAAAAGTGCAGTGTGTTGTGTTAAGTTACAGGGGTAAAAGATTTAAAACCAGCTGGATAAAAGTTTTAATTCACTGCGTTTTGAAGCTCCTTTAGAGTTCAGTTAGCAGACTCAAAATTCTGAGACTGTAGTGTTTGGTAAGAAGGAAAGGTTTAAATAGATAGGGAGAAGTTGATTGAACTACCTGGTTATAGGCACCTAGAATATTTAGCAAAGTTACTCTTTTTGTATAGCCATTGGGAAAATTTGTGACATTAGGAATTAATTTCATATTGACAGAGACTTGAGCTAGCACCTTGAACAATGAGTGGTCGTGGGGTTTTATTTTTGGGGTTTTTCTTGTTTTGTTTTGTTTTTCTGTTGCTTTAAAAAAAGCACTAGTAAGCATTTTAAAAATACACCAAAGGTTCCTTCTAGTCAGTCTGTAGTCAGTGAAGAGAAATATCTCATTTTGTTGTTAACAGAAAGGAACAGGTTCTGTGGTTGAAAACAGAATCATAATCTTTGAAGTTAGTAGTGACTACTGTCCCAGGCTGTGCCATGAGAATGTACGCGGCATTGCAAAGTCCAGTGGACAAGGTGTGAAAACAAGTACTTGATGAGTTGTTCCAGAAACGAATCTAAATCCATATTGGGTCTTCTCAATATTTTGGTGCATTTGATGACACAGATGTCAACATCCAGTTTCATTTAGCATGATGTTTTTAGAAACTCCCCTGAGCTTAGGGACTGGTGAGACAGTCTTTGCTCTGGAGGCTGATGTCAGTGAGCTGTTCGTGTATCCCAATACACTCCAGACTTCAGTTTTGGTCCCATGGTCCCACTGAGCTCAAGAGATTATCCCAGGTGTAACATGCTAAAAGAGACAGCAGATCCCAGTGGTTTTTTGTAAAAGGTACGTCAGAAATTTTGAATTTTTACAGGATTTCATTTAAGGTTCTGAATTCAAATGACATTTTATGGAGAATAATGATAGTGAGTATTTTCAGATTTGTATGAGGACAAGACTATTGATGATCTGACTAAATCAGAATAATCTCTCTAGGCTTCCCTGCAATCAGAGGAGGGAGTCCATCAGGGGAAAGGTCGGATTGCCTAATGTTGTTTCTTGGCTTAAAGTGACCATTAGAGTTGTGCTTTAAGTAAAGTGGTCTTTCAACTAATGTAGGCTTTTTGGGAGTGGGAGAGAGAAGAAAAATCACAGACCAATTGTATGATGTTAGTCATTCACAGTAATTATTATTTATATTTTCCTTACTCTTGCATTTTCACTTGTTATTTTGGTGAGGAATGTTTGATTTTAAGGACAACTGATCTACAGATTGAGCAATACTGTTTTGGAAAGGTATTTGTGTCTTCATTGACTATCAAGAGAAACTAAGGAGCCTGCTTTCATTAGAACAATGAAACCAAGAAGCCTGCTTTCATTAGGACAATGTCAGCCTTTGTGACTCCCTTATGATCCCCTAAAATGTGATGCTAAAATCACATGGTTAAAACCAATTTATGCTCACTTCGGGGTTTGGATGATTTTTCTGTAGCTTCCAACAGGAGTGAAGAAGACATGGAGCATTGAAAATAATGTGTGATCAAAAAGAGTGTGCTGAAAATGTAATAACTTGAAAGAATCTAATAGTTTATTATCATCCAGATTAGCCTTCATTTATTTGTTTTATCACAGTGAGTGAAAGTGAGGGACTGTTAATTGTCACCTGACTTGTAAAGTAGAATGGGTGCAATAGTTGAAATGACATTTTCTTGCCCCTGTGGCAAATAAACATTTCACAGTTCATTATTTTATGTCCTCTCCCCAGTTGTACATGTACCAGCTGGATGGCATCTGAGAATCGTTTAAGCATTTTATCATTCTATAACCCTCTGATGGAAATGACATTTAGAAGAAATATTACTGATTTCTGTGTTCACTAAAGAGTAAACATGCATAGCTAATGGTTCTATTCACCACAGATCATACTTATGCATTTTTAATAAAAACTTGATTTCAATTCATACATAACTTATGAGAAATGTTTATCAGTTTGGAGATCTGCTGATTCCTACTTAAATATTTGCATGTATCTGGATACCCTGAAAATATCTCTCACTGATGCTTGGATTAAGGTGAATGTTTATAGACTACTTGCTTCTCTGCTGCCTATGTAATGACATAAAGTATGTAGGAAATGCTGATTATTATACCGATTGCTGAAAACATTAAAAATCCCCCTTTATTTGACAGAAATGAATCTCGTATTTTCCTATGCTGTTTGAACAAATAGGTTTCTAAGATTAGAGTTTAGGGCAGCAGTGTGTGTGGGGGGTGTATAATTCGTTGGTTTTTTTTTGTATTTGGAATGTTAGGCAGTATCTCTGGTGGAAAGTCACCAGTTACATGTAACTGGCAAGTTACCAGTTGTGTGAATGGGAATAAGAAAAGTCTGTCATATTCTATATTCATACCATAACAGATTGAGTTCTGGTTTTCTCCTCACTCTTCTTTTCTTATGAAGGAATTCTCATTAGTGGAGTTTGTTACAGAAAGCAGCATGTGAGGTTAATTCTATAATTTCTAAGAGGTATGTTAAAATGATGATGCCTGTCATGTTTTTACATTACATCACCTTTCAGAAGGCAAAAAATGCGGAACCATTTTTAGATGGTGGGAGAGAGACTCATGCTGTTTCATTCAAATATGTAATAAATAGGCTCTGGACCAGCTTCTGGAAGTGGCTGCCTCTTTTCATTGACTGTATATGCCTCTCTTCTGCATGCACCTTTATTAACCTCATTATACAGTTAAGCCTGCTTATTTTTGATGATATCTTTGTACTAAAGAAGATTAGATAGACTGTCAAACTCTTTTTTTAGAATTCAAGCAGAACATAATTGAGTGATGCATAACATTTCTTCTGGATGAATGGAAGTTGTGCTAGAGGCCTAGAACAAGGGTCAGAGGGTTGCCCCTGTTCACCTTGAGTAGCATTTACTGTCACTGTGAGTGATGCTGCAATGGTGAATTAAATTGGTCTACAAGAACAAGATAGTATTAAGAGCTAGAGGGTCTTGAATCTAAGGTACTGACTAATATTTGTGTAAGAAAGCTTAACTGTCTTAGGAAATTATGTCCTTCCTCTCCAGGTGACTCATAGTATGGGTCAATTTACTAATTAAAAATTCCTTTAAACTTCTTCATAGACAGACTAGTAATTGGCCCTCAACAAGTATATTCTTCTTGTTTGAAGATAAAAAGCTTTTGTGAGGAGAGGAAGATAGATGCTGCGATGCCTCTTTAGAACAATACATGTCTTTTTGAAAAGCCATTCTTCAATAATTAAACAAAATGTAAAGTTTGCAAATTTTTGCCATGACTGACAATGGCTTAGCATTTTTCATTATACTCTGGTCACAGTCTTTGTGGCAGGATGTTCTATTACAAAGCACAGAAACAAAAGGAGAAAAATCCCCGTTGTGTGTCATTGCTGCCTTCACAAAACCACAAATACATTAAACTCAAGATACTGTTCATTGTGCTCTTGAGCCACCAGTGACAAAGGTGCTGTGAGTACCACTGGATATGAGGCAGTCATATGTCATTACATCACTGTTCAAACTGGCAGAGCAAATAGCATTAAAACAAATTAAAACATTAGCTGCTAAAGGAATGCAAAACAGTAAGAGGCTTCACTGAATAAAGTACAATACAGAATTTAGATGTTATTTTTGTCAGGAGTTATAAAATTGATTTTACCTTTTCCCTGTCTCTTCTTTTTAATTTGCATTTAAGTTATTGTCCATGCCCATTTCATGCCCTTGAGGTCAGTTAGCTTTTATTTTCTTTGACACTTGCAGCAGTTGCAGGCAGTGACAGCAGCTTGGTAACAAGCCAGATGATGGCACTGGTTGTGTTAACATAAGATATGGGCTTCAGTGTATCCTGAAAACAGAGTTCACTGTCTTGGATTTTATCAGACGGGCGTTCCTGAGTGGGGAGCTGGCAGTAAATTTGGTACTTCTAGAAGGAAGCTCACAACAAATTGGAGTTGGATGCAGTGTTCAGCAATATTCCTAATAATGCCTATTTCTAGTCCTGGCAACCTTTCAGACTGTTTAGAGGGCCTAGTGTCTGGTACAATGTTTTTTGTTTTTTCTTTCTTTTTTGTAAATGAAGGCCATAACCCAGTGGTGGGGGTCATAATGGCAGGTACAGAAGTAAAGTTATTGGCTTCAGCAACTGGAAGAAATGTCTGTTGTGCAACGTGCTAAACTGTGCGGTTTCAGATGCATAATAAAAGTTATTTATGGACACCAATAAAGTGGTATCTGTTGCATAATATCACAGATAGGCATAAGGATAATAACAAAAGGCAGCTGGTTTAGTAAGCTCTATTTGCTGCAGAAATGTGCTGTTCTTTGTGAACTGAAATTAAAAAACCTTGGGAGAGTGTTGGGGTTTTTTTCCTGCTTCCTGTCATTTGCAATCATTCTTGCTTTGCAGTGTGCTTTTAAGAAAATTATGTGGGTCCCATATCAGTATTATGTTTGTCATGACTAGCACCTTATTAGAGGACAGCTGCTCTTCTCTGCCCAGCACATGTATGTAACCACCACTGATGATAATATAAGTTGTGAGTGTAACCCTCCCCTTCATTTTACCAACGGGGATGCTGGAATTCTCATGGTTTCAGTTAAATAACTTAGGTGTAAAACCTAAAAATTTGAATTTGAACAGGAATGAAATAGTGACAGATCTGCAACTATTCAGTTGCTTGTTCAGAGTTCATTGTCTATAAGGAGGTTTTGAACTTCCAGCAATTATTAGCTGGCCTTTTTTAACAAGGTGAGTAAAAAAGGCACTGTCAAAATGCACAGCATCTGAGTCTTTCAGTGCATGCTGAGGGTCTTCACTAGAAGGCCAGGTATTCAGGACCCCATCAGCCGAAGAGCAGTCCGAGGAAGCTTGGTGTGCAGGAGATATTTCCAACTTTTTTTCCAACCAAGCATTTTATGGTATCTCCTCGGTCTCTCTTTATTCCCACCAGGATTAAAATAAAAGGAGTGACCAGCAGATTTTTCCGAAGTTACTCAGATGCTGTAATGATGTTTTGGCTGCTGTCACTTCTGCTAAGAAATGGACTGAATTGGAACAAAGAGCATAGCAATGGCACAGTGCCATCATAATGCTGTTAAGAACTAATGTAAACTCAGCTGGAGAAAACCATTTGCAGTGAACAGCAAGGTTTATTGACCATGGCAAGCCCAAGAACTTATTCTCAAGAACCACCTCTTGGCATTTTAGCTGTTGTAATGTGCTGCATATGCAAATCTGTAAGCACTTGCTTCTCTTGGCTCAGAGCTGCCTGGTAGGCAACCCAGACTGGCCTAGGGAATATAAACACATGCCTCTATGTTCATTCAAGTTTCTCTTTTGTTTCTTGTTTACTTTTCAAAATTTGAGTAAATTGGAAATTCTGCACTACTTAGGGTGACAAATTAGATTTCTTGGTGAGTAGAAGTCCTGACTTTTTTTGGAAGGTGGAAATTATTCATCTTGAAACTGCAGCATTATTCCAGACAGTTTCCTTACTAATTTCAGACAAGATACAAAGCTACAGTGATGAATGGATTGAACAGTTAATATCTGACATTTCCTTTTATGCTTATGCCATTTAAAAATAGCTGACTTTTGACAAACTGCTAGTACGTTTTTATATGAATTAAAAAACCTAGACCTACAGTAAGTTCACTACTACCTTTCATTTTGAGCTCTCTGGAAAATGGCTGTGCTAAAGGTTCCAGCTGCTTTGATGTTCAGCATGAGCACAATGATACTAAATTGGGTGAAGCTGTTGACTCCCTTGAAAGCAGAGGCCCTGCAGAGAGACCTTGACGAATTAGAGGGCTGGGCAATCACCAGCTGTATGAAGTTTAACAAGTACAAGTGCCTGATTGTGAACCTGGGATGGGGCAACCCTGGATATTTGTACAGGGTGGGGAATGAGAAACTGGAGAGCAGCCCCACAGAAAGGGACCTGGGGTCCTGGTCAGTGGCAAGTTGAGCATGAATCAGCAGTGCCCTGGCAGCCAGGATGGCCAATTGTGCATCAGGGACAGCATGGCCAGCCGGGCAAGGGAGGGGATTGTCCCACTCTGCTCTGCACTGGGGTGGCCTCACCTTCAATATTGTATTTTTGGCACTACAGTATAAGAAGGATATAAATCAATTAGGGAGCATCCAAAGGAGGGCAACAAAGACGGTGAAGGGTTTTGAGATGAGGCTGTATGAAAAGCAGCTGAGGTGACTTGGTGTGTTCAGCCTGGAGGAGACTGAGGGGAGACCTCATAGCAGCTTCCTTGTGAGGGGAGGAAGAGGAGCAGGCACTGATCTCTCCCCTGTGGTGACCCATGATAGGACCAAAGGGAAAGGCATGAAACTGTGTGTCAGTAGTAAACTCTAAAAACTTTATTAACTTTTTTTTTGTATGAAATATATTAAAGAGTGAAAGCTGGTGATACCAACAGGTGCCAGAGAAGCACTTCAGAGCAGCCTTCTCAGAGGCAGTTTTGAAGGTATGTCTCTCATAGCAAGATGCTAACCTCATTTTTTTGCCTCTCTGGATTTCACGAGAACATGGCTTTAATCTCTGCACACTAAGCCCACCTGCACAATTTAGGACAAGATTTTTTCTGCTCTCATAGACCTCTCCCTATGCTGGTGGTGCCCTGTGGTGCAGACACACTCAAGTGTCCTCCGTGTAAGCTGTGAATGGTGGCATCCAGGGGACCGAGCCGTGCTGGCACCTTTCGTATCTCAGCACAACGATAGTCACTGAATTGCATTCTTACAGGGTAAAATTATTCCACAGTAAATACATCCATTTTGTACCCACATAATCCAGCAGGAAGGTGAAGGAGAAAGTCTGTGCTCATGCAGAGACCCCGAGACTCTTGCGCTGGATTGTCTTTGGTCTTCTTTAGTGGTGTGTTGTAACTTAGAGTTTTTATCCCATTTATCTTGAAGATGGGAAATTTTTTAAGGAGTTTGCTGAGACATGCTTGCTGAGCGAAGGAATGATTAATCTTCCAGGAGTGTTTCCATATAAAGTGTCAAATTACATTTATGAGGAAGCTCTACATCATAGCCATCCTAGGAATTATATAAGGTCACTATACAAACACAGCCACCAAAATCTCTTTAGAACATCAAATTTGATAGATATAAAATGTGCTTAGTGAGTTTTTTTTAAAGGTCAAAAAGGTAAAGATCATGTATTTACTTCAATTGAAATTCAGCAGGTCTTAGGTTAAAGTGAGGGATAAGGAAAATAAATCTCTAGAATTATGTTATACTTGACAGAATATTGATCAATAATTGTCTCAGCAGGAGCTGGTGGTGAGCTGAAAATTTGTTTACAAATTTACGTAGATATTTCTGATTGGCACATCTTGCACATAGTTATACGTAGCTTTACCCTAGATTTTTCTTCCACACTTTGTCTCCACATTAATGCTTTAGGAATGTTAGACCATCCTTATTTTTGATTAAAAACATGTTAAAAATTTCTGTATTTTGGTTAATGTTCCTGTAGTGTAAGAAAATAAATATTTGCATGGACATTAATAATTTTTTGAAGAAGAATGTTTTATACTGTAGTAGTTTTACTGGGTACCCCACAGACTGAGTTCTGCTGCTGTAAGGAAGTTAGCCTTGGAAAGGGAAGTGTTTTAAAAATAATCAGTAGGAAGATGCATCTGTAGAGTCCTTCTAAGGAAAATAATCATACTTGAAATATATCATACAGGTATTTTCTAAAGCCTTTCTTCTTGTGTCTACAGTGTCTCCCTAGGCTTGTAAAAGTAATACAAGGTGCTTCCTTCCTCTTAAGGGTGGGTCATCACAATCTTTCACTAGTCAGGTAATATAACCTTAAAGTATTTCTAGTGCACCTTATTGGAGATCTGTGCCATTTTCTGTACTGCTTGCTTCATTTTCTGCCATACTCTCCCAAGCATGCAAGCACCTGAGAGGAATTCCCTCCAGGTACTTACCTCAGTGCCTAGGCTGCCTTTCAGGATAATGGAGGCAGGCAGGGGTCTCTAGGGGGGGAATTCACTACTCTTTGTTAGCATTTAGAAACTTTACTTAAGTGCTTTAAATCACGCTCTGAAAGGACAAGTATCTCCATGAACTTGGTTCAGAATATTGAGTCATAAAGTAGGTGTTTGGAATCCACAGAATACTTGTGCTCTTTCTGCTCCCCGGCACATTTGATGCATGCTTGGTGCTAAATATAAAATAAGTTAAAATATGGATTTTTTTTTCTTTTTTTTTCCCCCTTTACCCCCTTTTATATTTCACAGAATCACAGAATGGTTGGGGTTGAAGGGATCTCTGGAGATGATCTCTCCATCTGCATAGTCCAACCCTCCTGCTAAAGCAGCCTCACCTAGAGCAGCTTGCACAGGATCATATTCAGGCGGGGTTTCATAATCTCTCTGGGCTGCCTGTTCCAGTGCTCTCACACCCTCAAAGTAAAGAAGTTTTTCTTCATGTTCAGGTGGAACTTCAGTTTGTTCATGTTGCCCCTGTCACTGGGCACCGCTGAAAAGAGTCAGACCCCATCTTCTTGACAAGCACATGCTCTGCCATAACTAGATTTTTTTTAAAGTTATATTTATCTCCTTACAGATCTGCAGAATACAGCAAGGAAAAAACAAACAAAAAAGAGGCTATTCACTGTTTCTTGAGGTTTACTCATGAAATAAGATGGATGCAAATTAATTGCAAACAGGAAAACTGTAAAGTAGAGTTAATAAAGTTCATCTCCTCATAATGGTGTCTGAGTCTCTGCTTTCCAAGAGCTGATATGCACTAATGGATTATGATACAGTGGGTTTTTTTCATATCTTCTTTTTGTCACTGTTCATATATTTTCACTACTCAGGTCCTACCCTTTTTACTTCCTTGAAATGTCTTGGAAGGAAGAAAAGTTTTATGGAGCCTCTTCTTAGTTGATATTTTTCTATATTATCTTGCCTTCTGCTGCTGCCATGAGCTATAAGCTAAGCTATACAAACAGCAAGGATTGCTTACTTAGTAGCTACTAATAAATATGAAATATTTCTGGAGGGAATCACTCTTTCTTGTTCTTTCATAGGTTACTGAGTCTGCATGAATTTTCTTCGTTGCAGTCAGTCAGTGATGTATTTGGTGACAAGGCAATGTGTAGCCAAAGACACCTGTCTGGATTTCACTGGACTATCATCTTTATTCCCATAGGTATTCCCATTCCCAATGTGAGGGAATATCCATTCTGTTGCAGCGTGACGGGAGAAAAAGAGGCAGAGCTGCTTCCCCCAAATACTGCACATCTTAAAGAAATGCACCTTTAGTGACAGAAAATCCCCTGATAACAAGTGAATGAAATGACAGTAAGGCTTATTGAGTTCAAGAAGTGCAGGTAGGAAAATAAGAACTGGTCTCTGCTGTAGTAACAGCTTCCATGAGATGTAGGAGTGAAGGAATGGGTAGAAGGGATAGAGGGAAGAGAAAAGAAAGAAAATAACATCATTGATGGAACTAGTTTTTTAATTTGGGGAATTTGTCCTCAGAGGGGTTTCTTTCCACTAGGGTAACCTCTTTTTATACTGGCCTGAAATCAAAAAGGACAACAGTTTTTCAGGGATTCACGGTTCAGATGAGATAAAGAGGTTGAAGGAAGCAAGTCAGTTTGAAATATTTATTCAATATATGTATATATATGCAAGAAATGTATGTTTATGTGTTTACCTAGCAGGACAAAATGTGTGTATCCCATTGATGTGGGAAGATGGCATACTTGACATTGAATTAATGCTTTAAGCAGTGATGTATCAGGTACTGCAGGTGTACTGCAGTGCATACATGATGACATTGAATGTGTCATAGAATTGGGGACTTACAAAGAAAAACTCACATAACTTTACCACTTGAGCTGGGAATTTTGGCTTCTGGGGAAAAGTAGATGGAGCTTAGGCACAAGCAGAGTCTTAATATCTTGAATAGAGAGTGCATATAAGCAGTGGATTACATATCCATTTTCAGCTCAGTGTTGCAACAAAGGAGACAGCAGCTTAAGAAAATATGCCTGAATGAAGTCACAGCTCTGAATGTGTGTGCTGTGCGTTTTTAAAATAGAATCCTGTTGAATTGAATAGAATCATAATCTCCTACGCTGCATGGGTGGTACTCAAGACTTTAGGGGAATGGATGATAAGTCTGATACTAATGGAAGTCTATTAGAAAGAGATGTGAATTTATCTTGCATGTGTCATGAGTGAATTTGTCTTTAGCAGACCTACAAGTTGAGTAAATGATAAATGTTTCGTATTTATGTCATTGAATTAAATGAGAAAGGTCCTTCATTCAGCTACTTCCTACTATTATTATCAGTGTTGGACTGCTAATTTGTGGGAAAAAGGAAGGAGAGCAAAAGACAAAAAATAACCTGGGTGATGAGTGAAGGTGTCAAGACTCAGGGTCATTCTGGGAACACAGAAATATAGAGCTGCTCTTCAGAGGTGATGTAATCTCCAGGAGCAAACACAGATGGAGGGCTTCTGCTGCTGGATCTTGCTGACCAGGGATCTCTGGACATTCTTTAGAGGCATTAGGACCGCAGTCCAGGGAAAGGAGAGCTTTGTTGCTAGAGGGATGGACAAGATGTTGCATGCCCACAGAGTTGGCTTTATTATGCCAGTAACCAATATTGCTGTCCATCAGAAATTATGTTCCTTTTGGTGGAGACGTACCCTGCATTTCTGTTAATTCCAATCACCCATGGCTTATTCACCTAACAGAGAAATCAGTTCAGGTATTTGAGCAATGGGGGTTAAAAAACCCCAGACTTTTAGCTTATGTGCCCTGTCAGGAAGCAGACATATTTAAACTTCATTTGGTAAAAAAAAAAAAAAAAAAAAGAACAAAAAAAACCTTAAAAATACTTAGAGCAGTAGTATAAAAGTTGTGATAAAGTCTATGTGTTATATTGATTATGTTTAGAAACTCTACTAAAATTTAAGCTTCAGCTCAGATTTTACAATAAAGGAATCAACATAAGTTAGGCACCCTGTGTAAGGTCAATTAGACACTTTTATTCAAAAATTGTATAAATGTTGATTTTTAAAGCCCACACAAACAAGACACATGATAGAGGAAAGAATGCATTACAGTTGGACAACTGTGGTATTTCTAAGACTACCTGCAGTGAGGGAGCATTTGGCTGAGACAAGGTAATAGTTTGCAGGTTTCTTCTACTTAAGAAACCTGCTCTTTTTTGCTGTTTCACTCACTTAGCTTACAAAACATAAAATAAATGTCCTTTTCCATTTTTCCTTTCACTTTTTGTCAAGCATACATGCTTTATGGTTGCTGAATGTATAATAATTAATGTTATTTTGATTTTGTGGGGGATTAATTCTGGCTGATACGAGCTTTTAATGTTGCTTTTCCCTAAGTTGATTTCAGTAGTCCTTTAAATACCTTTGTGTTTGTTTCCTGGATTTTATCCGTCATCTCCAAAAAAAATTTGATCAAAATTTAAGTTTGTACCTAAACTCCCTTGAAGCTTTACTGGTATCATACTGATGCATCTAGGCTAGATCATTCCCCCTTATTTCTCTTTCCTGTACTTGTCCTTGCTTATTTTAGCCGCTACTCAGACCTAAAGATTGGATATACTTTCTGCTTTAGCTACTTGGTAGGCTAAGAAATAGTCAGTAGAGTGCAAGGTGTTTAGATCAGTTCCATGGCTGTGCCTTAGGTCCTAGCATGGGCTGCTTGCTGGTTTGTCTGCTGTGAACAGGGCGTGCAGAGCAGGCAGAAGTACTCCTGGGTCCTTTTGAGGGTGTGGAAGGCTTCTCATTCCCTTTCCTGGCTGGGTTTAATTGACCACTCACTGCACACATTAGATGCCTACGTGGGGTTAAGGTCCACACTTGCAAGGTGTGCTTGTGTCAGGAACTGAGGTTGCTCTGTCATCCCTGAGATGAGGCTTGGTCCACAGCACGGTGTGTCTGGGGAAGGAATAGTGGTAGCTGTAGGGCTGCCCAGTTTTCACATAGTAAATGACTTGTTAGTTTGTGTGCACAAGAAAAAAACATCTGTTTGCCCTCTTGAGAAGCTGAAGCCTTCATTTCTCAGCACTTTTTAGAGTACCCTTGCCAGCAGCCCAGGACCAATGGGAACTATCCAGCTCCTACTCAGCCCAGATCAAGAACAAGACAGAGAAAGAAGATGCCTGAGCTCCCTCTATGTAAAATAGAAGAGTTCCCTAAAGAAATGTACCTGGACTCAGCTCTTTGGACCACTCTACTAATTTTCTGTGATAGAGTTATAAGATGCATAAACAGTATTAGAAGCAGATCTCTTCTGGGAATTTTGTTTAGTGTGGTATAGAGTCAGGTTGAAGTAATCGTAGTCGTTCACCCAGAGTCATGACATCAAGGAATGAGAACTGGAGCTTAATCCTTAACCCTTGATGCTTTCCCTTTCAGGACTGATCTTATTTAATTTTTTCTTCAGTAAAGGGGTTCAAAGATTAGCTACATTAATCATCTCTGTTACCAAAAGAGTAGATTCAAGCTCCAGGACAAAAGCCTCTTTATGAAGTGAAAGGTCTTATTAAAATATCGGCTAAAGTCCCTGGAAGATCCCCTTATAAAGACTACTGTTGCTACAACACCAAGTTACTTTGTTAGGGAAAGCAAGATTATGATAAAAAGATCAAGCTTAACTTTTTTTTGGTTTTGGGTTTTGGTTTTTTTTCCCTTACATTCTAAATTATGATTTTTCTATCATCATCAATAGTTATCTAAAATAAGCTTCACAAGGGGGAAATGTCTTAAGCTTGCTTTCTTCTGCTCGGTTACTGCTCGTTGTCTGATTTTATTCAGTGAGACATTAAGTCAGTTTCAGCAATAACAATAAATGAGTATACTTGGAGTTCTGTGTGCTTAGGAGAAATACAGAATAACTTTTCATAGGGACAGGGTGATAACTGTCTTAATATTACTCCTTTCTGCTCCTGCTCTTAGCTTTGCACCCCCTGTGCAGGGCAGTGCCGTGAGCATGTCGCCTGCCGCAGACTGTGTGAGAGTCCTTCAGATATGGAATGCCACACAGGAGGGGCTGGTGGCAGCACCCAGAGCAGTGTCACTCCTTGCCAGAATATGGTATGGCCTTTTGCCTTTGAGTATCCCTCTTTGGATGTTTTATTTCTCCTTACAGCTGTGCCCAGACCTGATGAAAATACTCTGATGTTGGAATTACGATTTTTTTTTTAGAGTCATCTTTCCTAGGTGTTCTTTTAAATGTGGCTGGACAACATTTTGCACAGAAGGGTGTTTTTGTTGACCATTGTCCCATATTTTACATGATTCTTGTGGGTTTCTTCCAACTTCAGGCGTTCTGATCTATCCCTGGTGTCCCACACACAGAGCTGAGCAGTTCATTTGCTGACCCATCCTACTCTTTAGCTGCACTTTTCTTTGAATCTGAGGTAGAAAAAGGACATGGTTTATTTCTTGCCTGCCCATCTGATTGCTTTGTTTTAATCTTACTGCTGTCTGCCAGACAGAAAAGGGAAAAACCCAAAACACCACCAACACCACAAGGAAAGCCCCAAACCCTTACAGTTTAAATGCATCTCTTCATGACCTACATTCTTCCTAAGTACAGTTCTGGTACATCAGATGGGTGTTGTGCTTTCTGGTTTTATCAATGGTCAGTGATCTTCATGTTTCCTGTGTCTAATCCAGGCAAGTGTGCTTTCAGCAGACCAGTTCTGAGTTTGTGAAAGCAAGACTCAAGTTTTTGAAAGCTGCCTCTGTTTTCAGTCACTCGAATCTGCTAAAATTTAAATACAGAATGGACACTCAAATGCCTTTCTGACAGCTTTGAAAGTCTTAGTTTATGGAGTCTCTATTGCAATTGCCAGTCCATGAAGCCTGACAAGTGATAAAGGAAGTTATTGGTAGCCACCATTATGGTTTTGTTTTTGTTGGCAAAAACATTAGTGAAGTAGCTTTGCTGTCCTGATTCAGTTTTTCATCCAAACTACCAGTAATAAAAAGTATGATTACTTCATTGGAAATGTGCTACTTGCTATAATTCCTGTAATCACAACTGTTTTACTTTCTTCTGTTTTACTTTCTTTTCCTTGTCTTAGTTTTATTTCTCTTATTATACAAATAAAAATTAATCAGAAGATGATGTTTGCCATTTGTAAAACTTAGGCTACTTATAACTTTGGCAAACATCTCAATCAGGGATCTTTTTCCTGTTTTTTTTTTTTTACTTCCCATTACTTCCTGTTTTTTTTTTTTTACTTCCCATTGCTCACTTATAATAGCATTTGTAAATATTGTCAAAAAAAAAAAAGAAGAAATGTGGCAGAAAACAGTTTCCTGACTACTTTTAATTTCTTCTTTTACCATCTCCCAATAAAATTTTGAAGCATACATACCTATCTGACTTCCTTTTCTACATGAAGGGATTAAATATTATGTTAAATTTGTAGAAACAGATGGGTAATTATATGCGTGATAGGTGCTATCTCAGTATCTTTAAAATATATCCTTATAGAATTGTTTACTCATGTACAAGTTATTCTCTCTTCAAGGAACACTGATAAGTAATAATATGTTGATGCCAGTTGCCCACCAAAGTATCTCTATCATTTTCTCTCCTTCCCTGGACAGGGGAGAGAAAATATAACAAAAGGCTTGTCAGTTGAGATCAGGACAGGATGAGATCACTCACCAGTTACTGTCATGAGCAAAACAGACTGGCTTGGGGAAATTAGTTAAATTTATTATCAATCAAATCAGAGTAGGATAATGAGAAATAAAAAGCAAATCCTAAAACCACTTTTTTCCCAGCCATTCCTTCTTCCAAGACACACAAATTCTCTACTTCTTCCCTCCTTATTGTGGCACAGCAAGACAGGGAATGGTGGCTTCATTTGGTTCATCACATGTTGTCTCTGCTGCTCCTTCCTCGACAGAGAGGAGGACTTATTCTTCTCCTGCTCCAGCCTGGGGTCCCTCCCATGGGAGGCAGTCCTCCACCAACTTCTCCAGCATGAGTCCTTCCCCCAGGCTGCCGTTCTTCACAAGCTGTGCTGGTGGCTCTCTTCTGTCAGGTGCAGTCCTTCAGGGCCTCAGGCCCCTCTTCCAGTGGGAATGTCCTGTGGGGTCACAAGTCCTTCCAGCAAGCCTGCTCTCTTGTGGGTTCCTCTCTCCATGGGTCCACAAGTCCTGCCAAGAGGCTGTTCCATGGTTTCCGCAGTCACAGCCTCCTTTGGGCACTGCTGGGGTCCTGCAGGGACTGCTGCACTCCAGGGACTGCTCTGCTGCCCCATGGACTGCTCTGCTGCCCCATGGACTGCTCTGCTGCCCCATGGACCTCCAGGGCTGCAAGGGCACAGCTGCTTCACCATAGTCTGCACCATGGGCTGCAGAGGAATCTCTGCTCTGGTGCTTGGAGCACCTCCTTCCTCTTCATGGATCTTGGGGTCTGCAGAGTAGTTGGCCTCACGTGTTCTTTCTCTCTGTCTAGTCAAAGTTGCTCAGGTTTTGTTGTTTTTGGGGTTTTTTTCCCCTTCTTAAGGATAGTATCTCAGAGGCACCACCCCTGTTACTGATAACTGGTTGGAAAGCAAAAGTATCCTTTGCCCTTCATGGTGCCTTATCTTTTGCAGCCTACTACATGAAAGGTTTGTGGCAAACAATGAAGTATTAAGGACCTTTTATAGATTTGAAAATTTTCTTAAGCACTGTAGTTTGCTGCCAGTGATGATGCCTGCTGAGATGGAAGTTCAGATGATAGCAGTCTTGAAAACAGAGTTGAGAAGGTGAGTTGGCTTTGAAGTGGTCATCCTTTAACTGAAGATTGAGGAAACAAATCACCATGCCAGTTCATTTTAGAAATCTGTTCACAAGGGCCTGCTTTTTATCTCTAAGCTCCATGACAGTGTAAAATGGCTTTGTTTTACTACCATCTCTGTGATGTTGTAGCTGACATGTAGCGTTTAACTTCTCAGGGCCAATCTGGAAAAGTGTGAGTTTCTGTTGCTCACAAACACTCTTGCTCTTGTTGTATGTGTATACTCTTAGAGCGCATTGCATCTTCAGACTCTTCTACAATGCTAATCTAACTCATTACAATATTTAAAGGACAGCCATATCTCTGCATTTCATATGAACTAAAATCTGAAGTTGCCACATTGATTAAGCTGTAATAAATAATTGGGTATGGTGTCAATTGATTTCTAAATGCAAAATACTCGTCTGAGAATTTTTTTCTTCAACATTATTTTCAAGGCGCGGAAATAAATATTGTGGGAATGACCAAAGTGAGTCACCCATGTTTTCCAATTCAAACAAGTATTTTGAAATGCTCATTACTAAGCTATAGTGAATTTGGTGTGGTGTATTAATTTTCGAAAAATATACAGGCATGTTTAATCTAGAGCAACAGTGATCAAATCTATAGCTATTCTGGTAGTGAAACAGTCTGGGTTAGCACCTTTACTTTGGGCTAATCATCTATCTATTTCAAGAAATCTCTTAGAGGGTAGTGTTCAGATTTTAAATAAAGATAAAAATTGCAATTGGTAGAATTAATTTTAATATGGACTTTATTTTTTTCCACCTAATATATATTTTTGCTTCACCTAAATGTATGCTTATCTTCAAATATTTTTGGTGTTTCATTTATTCCTTGACTTTGACCTAGAAATTGTAGCACATACTATAAAAGTTATATTGATTAATATTGTATTCTTTTCAATTACAACTCTTCTTTAAATAGTACTTAGATATTCTTGCCAAATTGTTATATACTGTTCTTAAAATATTTACTTTTCTCAATGGTTGAACTGATATTCAGGAAAGATTTACTTATAAATTACATCTCTGACTTTAAAAATGGCAGAACACAGTGGAAAAAAAGAAAAAAGTGATTCCTCAAGTTTGCTCTTCTATTGAAGGTAGCTTTCAAATTTATCATTAAAAAGTCCTCAATTGTGCAAAAAAAAATCGATTTTTAAAATTACTTTTATTTTCCCTAACAAGATTCTGACTTGAAAATGTAGCCCGAGCTTTTGATACACAGGATAACAGACTTCTGAAGCAATAATCCATAATTCTGTCCAATTATTTTGGCTCTCATTTTTTTTAAAGGTAATTTTTATCCACCTACTTTTAGTATGTTTTAAATATGTGCTGACAACTGTGTGATCATATGATTAAAGACAATATCATCATGCATATCTTAATGGTGTATCATAATCTCTGAAAATTAAATCTGCAGAGGCTGCCTCTTCACATTTTTCTAAAATTTTGCATGTGCATTTTCTTCAGACTTTCTTATAAAAATTTTAGCTATCTTTAATTATTATTAAGTGCACTGACCACTGACCTGAAATTCCTCCATTTCAGCCACTGTTAGCTGTTAGTGGGGTGTGCAGAGTCTGTTGTGTGCTGTTTGTCCTGCCTCATGTCAGTCATTACAGCATGCAGTGCCTGCAGAGTGCTCTGTGGATGGGTTTCACAGCTGTGTGCTGGCACCTGGCTGAGGAGCGCTGAAACATGCAAGATGTACAGTTTCATTGATTCTGGGTCATGCAGAGATGTCCATCCCAGGCCAAATGATGCTTCTTGTGAAACATGGAGCTTGACTAAGGAGCTGTAAGTCTTCAGCATTACCTGCTCTCAGCAGGCAGTTAAGAATCCTTTTGTCAAAATGTCCTACCTCCAGAAATAGATCCTCAAAATAGCAAGTTCTTGCCACTGATGGCATGCTCTGTTCATTCTTCTGGCTGTCATATGATCTGCTATTAGTAACCTTATAACCTCTCATATGAACTGAGGGGTTTTGTGGAAACTTGGGATGGGAAAGAAAGCTTCTGTTTCCTGGATAGGCTTTAGTATTAGTTATGATTTCAATTTCCTGACTTTTCATCATCTTCAGGGTCCAGAACAGTGCTCAGTGTATTGGAAACACGCTGGAGGACAGCAGGACTTCAACACCAGCATCCCAGCATCTCCTGTGACATCATGAGACTTGCAGTATCCATACCATGTATCCTGCCTCATACTGCACCAAATGTCTCCCTCCTTCATCTCTCTGTGCTGCACCGGGTGTCATTTTCCCCTTCCCACTTCTGTACTAGGTTTGTCCACGTCCCATCTGTTGTATCCTTGCAACCCACCTACTCTTAACTCACTCGCTTTCCTAATTTGGCCCCCTTAAAATAAAGAGGCAAAGAGCTCTGCTCCAGTATATGGTTCAGTATTAGAAGTGATAAACTATGATGTCTCTCCCTCTTAGTATCAATTTAGTCTATCTGGACCACATCATCTGAGCCCTTTTTCATAACTCACTGTATCTCTTCTTCTTTTTCTACTTTCCTCATTCCCACCCACCATGATCCTTCCCATTTTTCCAGGCCTCCTTCTTCATTTCAGTCCTGCCTCATTTTTCTTCTTGCAGCCTTTTTTCTTTCCTGTTCCTTGTTCTGCTTTGTGGGTGTCAGGCTGCCTCTTCCTTCATTTGGTATCATTTGGCATGACTGAAAGCAAGTTAAAACAACATTTTATTGCATTGACACAGAAAAAAACCCAAATGGATTGAAGTCAGGTGGTGCTGTCATCTGTCAACCTCTTCTGGATATTGCTCTTCTACCTCAGAGACGCATTTGAAGCAGTTCCTGATACTCATTGTACGTAGGCACACCAAGTGGGATGTGTGTTGTAAAGATTCTGGTACTGTTTCAAGTGAGGTCTGACATCCTCCCTAGATTACCAGCTCATGTGTGGAAGAAAGATGTGGCTAGTGGAGCAGAAACCATGTCAGGAGTCCAGCTTTTCCTCATAAATCAACAGCCTTGGAGTGAAAAATGCCTGATGTCTAACCTGATAATGCTGTTGTAAATGAAGAAGGTTTGACTGGTGAGACCAGTGGTGATTTGGAAGCAAGAGTAATTTCTCATGTGTATTTGTAATCTCTGGCAAATGATTTTGTTCAGTATATGAGATGTGCTTCCATAAAATACAAAACAAACATGAACTTAAGCTGTTAAACTTCTGATTGTATAATTCTTTTTTGGAGAAAGATGTAATTGTTGGAATGTATTTTCATCTAACTATTAGGCCAGATTCCAGTCCACATTTTGAAATTAAGATTACTTTGTCGCTTTCTAAATAAGACAAATGTAAATTTTTAAAGAGTACGTATCAAATTCTCGTAGTTCCTGTGCTCCTGACAGAGTGATTAATAAAATCACTGTGTGATGTTACATCACAGAGTCTTGGATAACATCTTTTGTAAGAGTATTTCATTCTTACTCAAATTGAAAATACCCCTGTGTGCCTTAATGTACACCTTGTTCAGAGAACCTCATACTGTTTGTTCTATTCATTCTCTACTTCAAAAACCTCTGGTTGCACTAAAGAAATAGGAATGACACTGGATTTCCTAAAGATACTGGCAGTCAGGCCAACAGGATCTGTTAATGAATGGGAGTGATAGACATAGCAAGTATTTGTCATGGTCCCTGGCAGTTTCCAAGTCAGAGGGGGGAAGTACTTAAATGCTCCTGAGGCCAAGGGAAGTCCAAAGCAATGTGTCCATAGTGGGGGTGAGCCAAATGCTGTGGGGTCCCCATCTGGCTAGTGCTTCTCTGATATTGGTGGGATTAAGGTTGATTCATGAAGCAGTTACTGAATTCCTGAGGGTGCTGTTGCTGAAACGTTCCTGACATTGCCTGGGGTACCCTCCCAATGGCATAGCAGATACACAAAGGTAGTTCAGTGTCTGTTAAAGTGATTGGTTTGAGTTCTGGGCAAAGAAGATCCCGAGTCCAAAATTTCATCAACAGGCCCAAGGTCCGTAGTCATGGTCTCTTCCATGAGTCACTCAGGGGTTTTAGCAGCTGTGGAATTACAGAGCAATGGCCACAGGCAATACTGCAGCTGTCACACTACCTGAATGTCATGAATTCATTAATCACAAAGTTTGTCGTAATGCGATTGTCCCTGATCTGGAGATGTGTAGTTGAATGCAAGATTGTCAGGACTGCACTTTGAGTCCCCATGGAGATAGTTTTTATTTACTGTATAATTAATTGGTAGGTTAAACAGCTGAATAATACAAGGCCTGACATTAAGTTTGTTGCTGGTTTTCTGGCAGCCCTTCAGGGCAATGCTCTTCCTCTGAGTCTTCCTAGAATAATTAAATATCATTAATCCTTTGAAGGACTTCCCAGGTAGGAAGGAAAGGAAAGAGAACTGTGGGAGCAGGGAAGATGCAGGAGAAACAGAGCAGAGTGAGAGTCCTTAGCGTGCGGGAAAAGGGAAAGTGGGAACAGGATAGGGACAGTATTTGGGTCAGCTGGAGGTGTCTCACACAGGTCTTTCATAAGTAGCTGAGAGCAACTGAAGATTTCAAGTTTCAAAAGATTCAAAAGCATAAGCAAGTTCTGGTGTCAGCTGATGTATTATAGCATGCTCTGTATATTTAAAAACACAACGCTTTGTCTTTCTGGTACCCTTTTTTGGTAGATATAATTGTAAGCATTAGAAAAATGTTTTAGAAGGATGAATGACCATGTTTTCAGAAGTGGTCATTGCTTTCTGATAGCTCAGTTTTAAATGTATGACTTGAAATATACCAGGATGTAATTTCACTGGGGTTTATAGCCGCATTTTCTGTTTGCTGTACAGTTTGGATGCAACAGTTGATTTTAAACCACAGATTTACTTTGTGGGATCCATGAAGTTGTTGTTCCATTGCAAAAATACTGGCCTTCAAAAATGAACTTCCAGTCCCCATATGATGGAATTAGGAAAAACTAGTTTTTGAATGAATGCAATATGTGGATTTTATTAAATTCTGAAAGAAAGTAAAAGAAATATACTGCAAGAAGAGCATATGATAGTAATTTGCATAACTGAAAGTTTGTTCTAGTGGAATTTACAAGTTGATTATGAGAGGGTAGTTTATAGAAATTAAAAAGCATTTTGTAGCTTACTTATGAAGTCAGTTAAGAATAACAGCTTTGCAGTTTTCATTGAGAGTCATTGATAATAACAAGAGTAGAAATTTACTCTTCGCTGAATGTCTATGTAATTCAGTCTTTATTCCTCTCAGGAGAGATAAAAAGGAAGGCAATGGGTGGTACAGGATGTGTTGAATTAAGAATTAAAAAATACAGAAGTGAGTGTAGAATGGACCTTAGGGCAACAATCAGAAAGCATTCAAAGAACAAGTCTGTTGATGAGGTTATATTTAAAAGGTAGGTATTTGTAGACAGATAGATTAGATGAGGGATCAGATATTGGAGCTCATGGATTTACACTTGGTAATTTCTAGCACAGAGGGCTTTCTATTCCTTTGGGGGTCTGTTTTGCTGCGGTTCTCCAATGCTACCTCTGATCATTTACAGTGAATATTATTTGCAACATGTGGCAATCCTGACAAGGATCTGGTTATAATTTTATGATAGTGTGCATTTTCTGTAGCTTGCTGTTGCCATCCTTCATATGTCTGTTTAAAGTGCCTGATTTTTGCTGTGAGCATAAGCACTCGGAGCTAAATTGGGGCTGACTGCTGCCACTGCTGAGGGTGGGAGGGCCACAGAGCAGAATGTTGCTGCTTTTGACCTGAAAACATGCTGAGCATGATCTCCTCAGGGAGCCACAGCTAAAGGTCTGTGGTGCCCCAAGCCCAGAGTGCCACAGCTCTGGCATGCATGTCTTTGTGCCTTGCTGCGTGTGATCCAGAGTAGGGGGCAGAAGGACCCTTTACTAAATCTTGCTTTTTTCACTTTGTTACCTTCTTTTTGCTGCTCTGATGGGACATCAGTGAAATGCTGTACCATTTATTTACAATGCTGTATGTATTCATTAGATGTGCAGAATAAAGTAGATATACAGTGAGTCTGCAGGGAAAAAAAATAATCAGGGAATCAATAGCTGGAGAAGAAATGCTATTAGGCTGTCAGCTGTTCTCAGCAGAGTATGGCAAAGCAAACTTCAGCCAAGTGACCTAGAAAGAGGGATGCTTTATCAAGGAGTCAGCCTGCTTCTCAGGCGATAAAGTATTGCAAGTGAACGGTCACTGGCTGTGTTGCTGACCTGTGTGCTCGCCTGCCCTGTTGCAGATTCTGCTCTTGCCCTCCCTCTGCTAAAAAAACCACACAAGCTCTTACAGCTCACATGCACAAGAAAAGAGTTATTTCACTGCCACAATTTTTATTTAATTTGGCCTTTTCCATATCTTTCCATAAAACCATCAAGGCTGTTGCTAGTGTGCCAGCAGGTAGGCTGAGGCTGCAGTCTGCTCTGCTGACCAGGGTTAAAGCTGTCTGATTCACTGAGGTATCTTAACTGTCTGTACCCTTCTGCTACCTTCCTTACATGCCATATGCTCTTTGCTTCATTTACTATCATATATTGTGTTTTCATTATGCTGAGTCCTGAGATCTACCATGGATTTTACACACTACAAAAACACTGCTATTACCATGCTCTTCCTTATATTGGAGTTGATGTAATCATCTCTCTGTCTAAAGCTAAATTTTCAAAGCAACACTGTAGTATTTAATGCTTTGAAATTAGGCTGCTTTCAAAGCTCTTATGTCCCACAATCACTAATCCTGAAGCATTGCTAGCACTAAAAATGGGAAGGAAAATATTTCAGGTATCTTCATCAGGATATGGATTCTCCTAGCTCATCACTTCTGTTGGTTTTCAAGCACAGTAGCAATTCTTAGATCCTTCAGAAATTCAGACATGGGGCTAATTCCAGCAGGAGAACACGCTTTTCACGGAATAAGACATTACCAGTCAAAATGCCTTGATGATGTAAGAATTGGAGCCTGCTTTGTCCCCAGCCTACTGGCTGATGCTCTCAGCATCTCAGTGGCACCTGCAGTCTTCTGAACACATGCATTCTTTTCCAAAATACGTTATTGTGTTCAAAAATACACGAGTGCTGTGCCACAGTATTTTCTACTGACCTGCTTTGAGTAGTAGGCATGGTTTATCTTGAACACTCCAGAGGCCTGCTGGAAGGACTATAATGCAATTAATTAACTAAAAGGAATATCATGATGAGTAAAGAGCAAGATGTTTCATGTACCTCTCCTAGCTTCATAATGTGGGCAGTATGAGTATTCGTTTAATGTATTTGTTTTCTTGGTATTTCATTTTCCCTATTTTTTCACCTACCTCCAGAAAGCTCAAATTGAGAAACACAATGAGGCCCACATGTTCATCAGTACTACTGAAGATGCATGATTTATAGCAGGAGAAAGATGGTAAGCTAAGTGCAGATCAACTGCTGCTGGTCACCAGAGTTTTGGAGACACAGCATCAGTGGTACAAAGGGACTCAGAATTCACTTTAATGCTTTTCAAGTAGCACTTGAACAGCAAGAAAACCAACTGGTGAAAAATTTTTACTCTGTAAAACAAGTGTAATCAATACTGTAATGCGCACATATTGAGGTATAGGTGCATTGAAACACGCATCTGTGGGCACATGGATCTGTGAAGTTCCAATATCAAAGCAAACCAAAAGGGACAGAATAAATTTTGACATGAAACCGTTGCACATTGCTTTCTTTGGCTTTGCAGAACCTGGCTTATTATTTCTGCTCTGACTGGTTAGTGATAACTCCTTGCCAGATTGCATATGTCAGACCTTCAACCCAGGCTCTTTGATCAGCTTATGATTATATTTTCCTCCTCCCCACCTACCCTTATGGTTCTGGATATCAGCGAGTCTGTAATATTTTTCTTTTAAATTTGACTTTTGAGCATTTTCACATTGACAGTTTGTTTTTATGTTGCAAGAATTGATGGTTTTGCCCCCTTTTTTTTTTAATTACCACCCCTGACTAGCCTAGCCAGCTTGTTTCTAGCAGATTAGTTTCTTATCTGCCAAGATAGAGGCAATCAAAAGTATGCAGAACTTCTCTGTACAAACTGGATTATTATTACATCAAGCTCTAGCTTTCTGTTTTATAAAAGATTTCCTTCCATAGCTGATTTACTTCCACAGCCTTTTGCTTCCTTCCCTCCCTCCCCCTGCATTCCCAATCTTGTTTGTGGGACAGACAGGCTTGCTGGGGAAAAAAATAAACAATCCTGTCCTTCATTGCCCTTTTAAATTAATTCTCTGTTGTCTGCAAATGACTGAAGCAAATAGTACTTATATTAAAATCTGTAGCCCTGTGGGTTCTGATGATTTTAGAAATCTGTTCAATGCACAATCCGGGGAAACCGTCATATCATCCTCCTGGGCATCAACCTTTTACAGATTTGTTTACTATTTTTCAGAGTGGAAACTTAAACAAGGATCAAGTGAAATCATCAGAAAGTTGGTGATCTCTTCATTAATACACTTAAAGCCTTTGGGCTGGCCTACACAGTTATTTGTTCTACTCATGTGTTTGCAATTTCAGAGACATTCTGTAAAATTTCTAAATGAGGAAGCTAATATTACTAATATGTTGGGTTTTTTTTCAATTTGGTTGGTTTGTTTGTTTGTTTATTTTTTTATGGAAGCTTTTAGCTCCATAGTAGAATGTCTCCTGTTTTATTAGCTTCTGGTAAAATAACTGCAAATATCTCTGTTTTCCAGTCTCTCTTATTCTTTATATATTCTTCCTTTGGCTCCTGAATCTGGTGTGTAAATGTTTGATTTTTATGTAGTTTTCAGGCACTTGTCCTTTTAAATTATTTTAAAACTGTATTTCCATATTGTCTTTTCCAGATATTTGTTTAAACTCTTATTCCAGTAGAATTTCACATTGTCTTACCTGAAGCCAGATAGCATGTTTTGGGGTTGTTTGGGTGTTTTGCTGATTTGTTGTTTGGTTTTGGGGGCAGGTCAGATTATTGGCTCTTGTGGTCTTACTGCTGTTTGTGACGATACTCCTATCACTGGACTAAAATAAAATCTTTAGGCAGGCTTACAGTGGAAGCATTTTTTGTTGTCATCTGCCTCATATACTACAGACAAGAAGAGATATTATGATTTGTTCTGTTTTCTCTTTGCAATGAGACACTGGAATGAAGGATAACATTCAGGGTAATATCAATTTCCTGGCTGTTTTGTAACAAGATTAAGGGAAGGGGTGGGGGAAGGCCAATCTACCTACTCCAACTAATGACTGTCTCATACCCACCATTAGTGGAAAAGAACATAACATGGAGAGCAGTGGTTGAGCAGAACAGTGACCAGTATTGTTGCGAAGTTGGTGACTTTTGGAGAGCTCCCCCACGAAGAAGACCAAAGGCAAATGATTTTTCCCATAATATGAAACTTACGGTGTCGGAAATTGTTCTTCCACTCAGTGTTTCGCTGATGGAGTATTTCACTTTCATTTTGGTTGTTTACCCCTTCAGTGCCATGGCACAGGATCACGTGCATGACTCCCATGAGTTGTGATTTGCAGGGGCTCAGAAGTTGCTCCGTGATGCTGTCCCCTGGTCCAGGCCCTTATGTGTGACCTGCTCACCTGAAAGCAGAGCTGCACAAAAAAGCTGACTTACCCCAAGGTGCCATTTGTACCTCACAGAAAAGCAGAGATGTGGCAGTGGCGATAAGGGTTATCCACATCTTACAAACTATTCCCTTTGGCTCCCTGACGCGGAAGGTCTGACTGTTATCTCCTGCCTGGATAACTATTTTGGTATGAGTCTCGAAGGCAGGGAGCTTGGGGCCCCTTCTTAAACGTGTATCATAGCTAGCACCATTTGATTCTGTCATTTTCCACTAACTGCAACTTTTCAAATGGCATGGCTTTTTGATCAGACCGACCAATTGCCAGAAATAAACCAGATCAACACCTTAGTTTTCTGTCCTTAATTAAAATAAAATCCTCAGACCCTGAGTGATTTCAAACATCAATAACAAAGGAGTCAGAAAAGTTAATTACCAAGAAGGACATGCATAGAGTAAGATGGGAGACAGATTGTGTGTGTGTGTGTATGTATTAGTTTTGGGTTTGTTTTTTTTTTTCTCCCTAATAGAGGTAATAAAGGGGCTAAGATGAAGTTTAGTAGCTGATAGGATGAGTGAGGAAAAGGGAAGTTTGGATTTTGTCACTGGCATTTTTAGACTGAGATCTAGGGAAAAGGGATCTGACAAGTTACAAAATGGTAGCACCTCAGTGTAATGTGGTTGACAATTTAAACATATACATTTAAAAGTTCTGATCCTTAATAAAGTTGAAATATAAAAATGTGAAGTTTGGCACTTTCTCCCTGTTAGATTTTCCTCTTGAAGGATTATGTTTTAGAAAGCAAAGATGTAACTAGAACATGAAATTTATAATGCTAGTTTCCATACTTAAATTATTTGTCATTCCAAAGTAAATGGCTATCAAAAGAATTCTCTATTGAGCTCATGTGTTTTAGGTTTAATTAAACTTTTGTTATGTTTTGCTTTCAACTTTTGATTGTGATAATTTATATTTTATCTGCTCTATGATAATCCATGAGATCATCCACTAAGAATAATATTATTCTTAATTAAATGGATGAATGGATGGATGGATGGATGGATGGATGGATGGATGGATGGATGGATGGATGGATGGATGGTGCTTTCTTACTTCTCAGTGAGATCACCTATAGGATATGTCTGAAATGCAGATGACTTTATCTAAAATACTAAAATACAGCTAAATATATTTAACTGATGAAGTTACTAGCTACTCCTAAACATCTGTGAAAATAATCTCCCTCCAGGCTGTTTTAATGTCAGCTTGCTATTTGGGACTAATTGTGAACATGTGATCATTGTCATATATTATGTAGTATAAAAAAGGAAGGACAAAGTATACAAGGTCAATTGAGTTGATAGCTGAAATTATTTGCTCTTCAATTTTGCTTTGTCACTTTCTTTATTAATATATTTACAATTTATACAAATAACCTATGTCTGTGTCTCTGGAATACCTTTGGCTTGGTATTCCAGAGAGAAAAAGAGAACATAAAATCTTTGTATGAGAGGAATAATTTTCTTTTCCAGAGGAAAGTAACTTGGTTAAGGAGGATAACATAGAAAAGCCAATTTTCTGAAAAGACCATAGTCTCTTGCAAATGGCCCACGGGTATTCTAGTTCTGTTTAGTATGAAGACTATAAATGCTTGGTCTGGTTTTGGGTGTGTGCACATTTGTCAAACGCTGTGTTCGAGTCTTCACTAAACTTTGGATCCAGAACAAAATGGTGGAAATGGTCTGTATTGGCTATCTAAAAGCATGATTCTTCATCTAATATGTGAGCAAATCTAGACACATGGTGTTACTGATGGTGGAAGAATGTACATAAAACTCATTGCTTAACAGCATGAATTGCACCTGGGATGGGGCAACCCTGGTTGTGTGTATAGGCTGGGGAATGAGATGCTGGAAAGGGACCTGGGGGTCCTGGTCAGTGGCAAGTTGAGTCAGCAGAGCCCTGGCAGCCAGGAAGGTCAGGAGTGTCCTGGAGTGCATCAGGCACAGCATGGCCAGTCAGGCAAGGGAGGGGATTGTCCCGCTCTGCGCTGGTGTGGTCTCAGCTGGAATATTTTATTTTTGATACCACAGTATGAGAAGCATATAAACCTATTAGAGAGCATCCAAGGGAGGGCAACAAAGGGGAAGCTGTATAAGGACTGGCAGAGAACACACACTTGGTGTGTTCAGCCTGGAGAAGAGGAGGCTGAGGGGAGACCTCATTGCAGTTAAAACTTCCTTGTGAGGGAAAGAGGTGGGGCAGGCACTGATCTCTCCTCCGTAGTGACTGGTGACAGGACCCAAGGAAATGGCTTGAAGATGTGTCAGGGAAGGTTTAGATTGAATGTTAGAAAAATGTTTTTCACCCAGAAGGTGGTTGAGCACTGGAACAGACTCTCCAGGGAAGTGATTACAGCATGAAACCCGACAGAGTTCAAGAGTTTGGACAGCACTCTCAGGCACATGGTGTGATTATTGGGGATGGTGCTGTGCAGGGCTTAGATGCCTGCACAGCAGATGATCCTTAGACTTGATGATCCAACTCAAAACATTCGATGATTCTATGATTCTATGATTCTATGAATAAGAGCATCACCTTATTGACAGTCAAACTACTTTCTGAAATAACTATAATAAGTCAAAGTATAAAACCTCTTTTGTGTGCTACTTCTAGCCTTCCTGTGCTGTGAGTGTTGAATTTTATGTAGTTCTGACTTGAAAAGCAATTCTCTGAAAATTACATAACAAGGTTCCATTTTGTATTATCTTTTTGCCTCTCATAAGTGCACATTTTACAAGTAAAGCAGTGTTATTTTTTTTAATGCATCTTTAACTATCTACCAGCATATCTGGGACTGAGGACTGAGATTCAGACCACTAGTTTATATTACTAGGAGGTTTTCCTGGTGAATCATGTTCAGGGCCTTTATATTTGCATCAGACCAGAGCTGTTGACTCAGGAATGAAAAGCTCCGCTTTGTGCTGTGTGTGTTAGCTTGGGAGGTTTCATGGGACCAAAGTGCACTTTTCATTTTCATATTGGCTGACTATATACTGCACTAGTGCATGTGATATGTAATATCACATACACTACTACGATTCACCTTGGTTCTGCAGTGGTATTTCTTTAACAATCCCCAGTGGAAAGCTGTGGCCTGCCTTATGGCCAGTTTGCTGCCAAAAACTGGGCTGGGGTCACTGCAACGGATTCCTGCCTGAAAAAGGCATCAAGGAGTGCGAAGCTGTTGGTAGAATGATTGTGCTGGAGGAGCACAATCAAAAGCACAGTAAAGAGACTGCGGGAAAGTGTAGGATGAGGAGAAAGACAGTGCAAAGACAGATGTCTTTCCAGAATTCACAGGGCTGATCTGTGGTGCAGACTGCAGTTTTTGCGAGAGAGAGCTGTCATGATGATGACTACTTAAGCAGAATGGACCTGTTGAGTAAGGACAACTTTCTCACAATCAGTTTTTAAAGGTATTTAAATGCTGACCTACTACTGATTTCACTGAGTTAAATGCTTAAATAACACATCTCTATTGTTTAACACACATTGATACCTTTGCTGTCTTGTGTGCTACTGTTATCTGCAAAAGCATCTAAATGGTGGGAAGAGCTGTGCAAATAAAGATACACTGAAGGAGAATATCCTCATTCATTATAAAAATGACCTTTGGAAAATAAATTATGTATTAAAAAATTTGTTGTCAAGGTAATATGACCTGCTACACCCATGCTAAAGAGCAATTTAAACAGAAGTTCTGGTTCAATTGCATTTTAATATCAGCGTGAATTTTATTCCTATTTCTCCTGTGTATTTGTCAAGCTGGGATGTACGACTGACGGTACTACTCAATGGCAGAGAATTTTGTTGTTAAGCATCAGAGTCCTGGCTAGAATTTCATGTTGTCCATCAATCTTTGTTTTCAGGTTATTATAGATTATCTGTGGTTGTTACAGGGTTCTGTTATTTAATGGCATATGGTAATTATGACACAATATCTGATGTGACGGTAGGCACATGCATTTGTGTTGTGCATTAAACAATCACTGCTGCCTGACATTTTAGGTCTCTCAGCATCTGGAATGCAAATGTTGCTATTCAATGTCTTAAATTAATGTGAAGCTATCCTAAGTAGGTATTCATTTGGATGTCATTACTTTAATTGGTCTGCACAGACTTCTGTCAGAGTTATTAAGGCTATTGTAATGTTGCAGAGGAGCAGTAGGTTGAATGCAGTGCTTGTAACCTGTGACTGTAAATGTGTTCCTAAGCAATTTCCAAAGATGTATCATGTTGAAAGTTTTGGTATGCTGTGATCACCAAAGTACCTGAATTATTGTAATGCTAAATGACACGTAATTTAATCATTAATTGTTGGGAAGAAAAAAGTGGAGAAATCTGTTTTTTACTCATATGAAAATTAAACTGAGTTTTCCCCAGTATGTGTGGCAGTCTGCAAGTTAAAAGGACATCTTTGATCCCAAACCACAGTTGTTCTAGGAGCATTTCCTTCAAGATTTTTCTGTGTTCCTATAAAACATGAAATGTTCTCTTCAGCTGGTAAATGGGCTTTCATAGTTGTTTTACAACTATGAAAAATGATCATTTAATTAGGATACAAAACATGAAGAAAGGAACAGAAATGCTTTTTATTTTATTTATATCTAATATGAATTAAATTATTCATAACTGAATAGTCTGTCACTTTTACAGCATGCAGCGTACAAGCATGTATAAGAAGAATTTTGTCTGATGCAAATTGTTTGCAAATGCTTCTTTGAAGGCACATTAGCGACGAGTATCCACTCTAAATTGCTTATCTGCCCTATATGTGTTCAACATGAAAAATACATGGTCAGTCCCATTCTTAATGCAAGCTTCTTTTTTTACTCTGTGTTTTACCCATGGACCACTGTGTCAAGCTAATACAAATTCAGTTTCAGAGCATATTCCATCTATATGATACAGTCTCCTAAATCCTCAAATCTAAATTTCTACATAAGGCAGGGATTAAGCAGGCTGGTTTTGCAGCCAAAGTTTCTGTTTGACCAAGGTAGAGCAGCTGTAGCTCTGGACATGGAACTGTGATTCACAGACAGGGAAATGAGCCCAAGACACAGGTCTCCAAGAATACAAACATTGGGGTTCCCAGTTGACTTAGCTAAAAGCATCAAGCTACTTAATTCTTTACCAATTCTTTACCATTTGGCACATCTGAAATGCAGAATGTATTTAATTTAAAATATTAGACTTCAATATCTAAAATGTTCAGTTGGCATCCTGCTATGTCATCACTGCATATAAACACAGACTGTAACTGTGATTTTTTAAGTCTGTCTGTTCTGTAGCTGGTAGTCCTTAGTGGCTGTAAAGGAGTAATAATCATGTAAAAAATTTGATTAAGGATTTTTTTTTTTATAACTACATGCACTTTTTTAGATTGCCCATAATGGCTCCAGTGTGTAAACATGTAATTATGGAGTTTTCTTAAATGCTTACTATTTACTCAATAGGCCGTGAGGGCTGCAGAAGAAGCTCTTTATTGCTTTGCAGATCATTGAACTTATAGACTGCATAATAGCTCCTTTGAAGCCAACATGTGCTGTTTTAATGTGGGTGCTGTGTGGAGTCCACATGCCCACATCTCATTTTAAAGAAAGAATAGTAAAATGATCTTCTCTTAATAGAAAAAGCAGTTGCTTCACAGTATGGGTGGCTTCAAATGTTGTTTTGGATTACAGAAAACCTTAATTTAGGCGGATAGGGTTTCGGTTTTTGTTAGGTATTTTGTAATTTTTTTTTAAGGCTGTATGATCCAGTTCAACATTTTGCACCTAAATATGACTAATAGAATATATAGCTTCATGAAAGAAAAGATCTACATGATTTAACATTTGGAACATGAATGTTCTCTCTGCAGAGAGACCTTGACAAAATAGAGGGCTGGGCAATCACCAGCCATATGGAGCTTAACAAGGGCAAAGCGCTGGATTCTGCCCTCAGGATGGCACTACCCTGGTTGTGTTCATAGACTGGGGAGGTTGAAGAGCAGCCCCATGGAAAGGGACCTGGGGTCCTGGTCAGTGGCAAGCTGAGCATGAGTCAGCAGTGCCCTGGCAGCCAAGCATGTCCTGGGGGGCATCAGGGACAGCATTGCAGCTGGGCAAGGGAGGGGATTGTCCTGCTCTGCTCTGCACTGGGGCAGCCTCCTCTAAAGTTTTGGGTGCCACAATATGAAAAAAAGTCATTAAGCTATTGGAGAGTGTCCAAAGGAGGGTGATGAAGCTGTTGAAGGGTCTGGAGGGGAAGCTGTATGAGGTGTGTCTGAGGACACTCTTCATCTTGGAGAAGAGGAGGCTGAGTGGAGACCTCATTGTGGTCTTCAACATTCTCGTGAGGGGAAGCAGAGGGGCAGCTGCCAATTTCTTCAGTCCCATGACCAGTGAGGAAATGGCATGAAGCTGAGGTGGGGAATGTTTAGGTGGGATGTCAGGGAAAGGTTCTTCACCCAGAGGGTGGTTGGGCACTGGAACAGAATCCCCAGAGAAGTGGTCACAGCACCAAGCCTGACAGAGTTCAACAAGCTTTAGCACAGTGCTCTCAGGCACTCTTGGGATATCCTGTGCAGAGCCAGGAGTTGGACTATGATGATCCTTGTGGGTCCCTTCAAACTCAGCATATTCTATGATTTTATGATAACCTTTAGGAATCTGGTGCTAGTAGGCTTTCAAGTGCTGGTAGGAAAGTTGCCAAGCTGCGGAAAGGACAGGAATGGCATTGGGAGGGAGTCTGTTCTGCCTGCCATTACTGGTAGTAGTCAACACTGTTTGTCTTCTGTTGAACTTCCCAGTTTCGGTCCTGGACCTGTCACTCAGGTGCCTGACATGCAAACCACTAGGACTGTGTTTCTTAATAAGCCTCTTTCACCTCTTTCTGGGCCAGAGGTGAACAGGGAGATGGCAGGACCAATTTTCTGCATTAACAGGGGAGAGAAATGATGTGTAGAGGTGCAGAAAAAGCCGAGCATCAAGAAGGAGGAGCACTTGTCAAAGTGGACGGTGAATCTAGCTGGCAGTCCATGGTGGGGAAGAAAATCATCTGGCAGGTGGTGTGGAGACAAGAATGGGAGAAATGTTTTGTTAGCTCTTCAGAAGTCACAGTGTGGTTTCTGTGTTCTAAAAGCTGGCAGCAAATAGAAGTTAAAGATACTTCTCCAGTAAAAAGGGGAGAAAATGCACGGTATTCTGAAGACCTTAGTAGTGTTCCTGAGCAGTGTGGGAGCAGAAGATCAAAGCTTCCATTTTCATCATTTCATTTAACTTCTCTTGTATTTAATTAGCTACATCCAGATGTACAAGAAATTATGTCTGAAGAGTAAAAGTGATAAAAATTCTGAGTCTTACAAGACTAATGAGCTAAAAAAAAGCATCTATTCTGGTGACTGAGAAGAGGGTATTGTTCTGTTCTTTAATAAGAGCTTATGTCTACCAAGTGCCTGAAAGCAAAATCAAACTCCATCACAAACCAGATCTTTTTGCAAGGGAAAAGAGATAGGTCATTTCAATGAGCATATTGCAAATATCTGAATTTCATGTGCAAGTTCAAAGAAAAATGTTTCTCACAAATGAGGAATGGATGAATTTGGAGAGTTACTGTGGATAAATAAGAAAGCTAGCATTCAAGTAGGATAATTTAATTAAGAGTTCTTGAACTGCAACAATCTGTTAAGATATTTGAGATGAGTGAGTTGCATATGAAGAGTTTGCTGTAATTTCAGCGTGGATGTCAAAGTTATATACAGCACCATCAATTGGGAATAACAACACTGTCAGACTTTATGTATGCCTTTCATTTCGTTTTTACGATGTAGTGTAATGATGTTTTGTTAGCTGACTAATTTGTTGATTTTCCATTGTATACAAAACCACCATTAGATGCACCAACATAAAAACCTTTTCTATCAGTCATTCACAGAAGAGTTTATTAAAAGGCAACATTGTAAATATCTGATTGGTTCCTGATCCAGTTTGTAGTTTGTTACTAGTGGCACTAATGGGCATTGACTTTGTAGAGATGAATAATCTTCTGTCTCTTCTCAACCCTTGAACAGGCCTTTTCCAGGACCATCAAATCAGCCACAGGCTTCACTGATTTTACCTTTATTGAAACTGTTGCATTACATCAGGCCCTTACAGTCTAGAGCTTTACAGAATTACCCTCTTTAAAATATGTAACATGATCATCTATGCAAAAAATAAAAAGAAAAGAAATAAAAGAAGACATGTCCTCCTATATTCAGCTTCGGGGGTTTTGCCCCCTAAAATGAAATGAAAGTCACTAAAAGTGAAAGAGGTAAACAAAAATGACATTTTAGTTATCAGAATTCTAACTCTATATCTCATAGGGACAGGTGGTTAGACAAATTCATATCTTTCAAGATGATACCATCATTCGGAAGAGCATTGTTACAAAGCTTTTGGGAAGAGAGGATAGAGAAAAAAACCAAAATATCCCTTTCCCTAGGAAGTGGAATGTGAAATAAGGCTGCGTATTTAAAGATGACCCATCAAAATAAAATTGCTTACAGGTGCAATGGAGGATGAAAAAGCAAATTGTTCTTTGGAAGTGTCTGTCCAGTTCAGGCTTCTGTCTTATGTTGAAATGAATTTTCCACAGGATAGACTTATTTGTTTCCACTCACCATAGGCATCATGGAATTTCTAGTTCAGATGTAACCAAATTATAGAGTTTTGAAGTCAGATGACACAATTTTCACCATGACTTTGTTAACTATGAAAGCCCTTGTGCGTCACTTTCATTCATTGTATATTGAATGTATTGCTCAGAAATCTCCGTAATCTTGTGCACAGCAACTTTTAGAAGTTAATTCTATTGCTCTTTGTAAGGCAAACAAAGAAAGTCATTGTGTGTTCAGTATGAAGCCTACTGTGTCAAAGTAAGCAACATTTCAAAAAGCCTCTCAGTCAAACACACATCAGTAGAAAGTGCATGGAAAACCTTTCATCCTAGCAACGTACATTTTGTTAATCTGTTGTTCATTCCAACACTGATTTTTCTTTCAACTGCATGGATAAAATCATACTCTGTACCCCATGTCCCAGCTCTGTTAATCCCCTATTGTTTTGTAAACACCTCCAATAAAAGAGATGAAGTTGTATTTTCAATATCACTTAAATCAATCCCGCTTTAAAATGGCTGTTTGAGGATTCTCTGTTAAAAAATACAACAAAAAAATAACCTGTGCAGGAAGATCAGATTCAAAGTCCTCAGGCTGCACCTAGTTTCAAAATACTTTTGTTTGTGTACTCCTGTAGCATATGGAAACACCAAAACTACCTCTAAACTCTTCAGCTATGAAGTTTTGTTCATTTTACTTAATGAATATTTTTTTTTACAGAGGGAATAAACTTCTCCTAGACATAATCTTTGCTATCTACAACTTTAGAAGCAGACAGATGAAACACCTTTTGCAGTGCACTTTGTAAAATCGTGCCATGGGGAAGGTTCATTGATCAGGGAAGGCAGGTGGCCTGGAAAGTGTCAGGTCATTGGACAGCACCCAAAGGAGAGCTGAGGCTGGAGCTCTCCTTGGAACAGGTGGTCATCCTAGGCCACAGGGAACCACAGGAAAATGCTGGAGATGTATAGGTAGAGCTGCATATGTTGAGAGTGTGGGTCATTCAGTCAGACAGACTGACATGGTGGGGAGAGGGACTGTCATTCAGCATGCCAAATGGTCAGAGCTGTGTGAGCTAGAGACATTATTGGCATTCCTGCTTGCTCTTCCTACATTCTCCTGCCTCCACTCTGTGTCTCTTCATCCATTCCTCTCCTGCTGTAGTCAAGTGGAGAATGGATTGGAAGAAGTGGTTGAGGAGGGTCAGTAATTTCGCAGAGTTGAGATTCAGCATCACAATGAGTCACTACATCTTATACAAGTGAAGTCTGAAGAAATTTTCTTCTTTGGGCTCTGCATTAAGATTTGCTGAGATGATCCTGTTTTCATTCTGCCACGAGCCCAAACTTGTGGACTTAGTATAATACAGAGTGGTTTGTGTTCATTCTTATTTTACTTTAAGAATTACTGATCATTACTTTATTCTTTCTCTGATTCATCCTTGCCTTTTCAGACCTATTGATTTTGAAAATGGCAGCATGCTGCTGAGCTCCAGCCATACATCAGATTTGTTTCTCCCTGTTCATGAATTACAATCGTATGACTCACCCAGAGCTGCCAAGAAGATAATTGAATCAAGTCACCATTAGCTTCTGGAGTATAATTCTCATCAGCACATATTGGCAGTTTTATGAACTTTCTTAAAATGCAAGACAAAGAAATCTGAACCTGTTCACAAAATACTGAGATTAAACCCCATCTCCAGTAAATTAAAAAAAAAAAAAAAATAATCAGCATCTTCTCATGCTTTGAGAGTCTTGAGGGAAAAGACATGAAGTATGGATTGGTTAAAAAGGAGGAAGAACTGGGCTTCCAGTCACATTTGGAAGGCATTTTGGAATTTCCATTAATGGTATCAGTGTGTCTCAGGGTCACCTGCAAAACTAACAATGCAATTTTCTACACTGGAGAAAAAAGAGTGATGAAGACTACTGTCGAAAGAGTTAGTCTCTTCTCTGAGTACGTGGCTAGGAATGAAAAAGGGAGAGATTTGCAAAATGTTACTTTATAACCCAGACTACATGAGCGAATGGTTGTGAATTCCTGCAATGTGTCCAGCAGCACTGACTAGGTAATTAGTTGTGGCTTGGGAGTATCAGCAATAAATCTGTACAGACCTTTTCTGTCAAAATTGTTTTTCAGTAAAGAACTTTTTTTTTTCCTGACAAAAAAACTTTGTCATAATTACGGTTTTGGTGAAATTTGTATAGTGAACCATATACAAGCACCCATACTGTCTTACCCAGATGCATCTTCCTGGGATAGCTTGTGCTGAAACACTTCCATAGGAGATGGAACTCAGGTTAGTGTCTCTGCTGTGCTTAATTTAAAACTTGGACTCACAGGTGTCAAGAAGGTGTGCAGGTCTCAAGATTATTTTCTGCTCAGTATTTTTGCCTAAGTTTATTTTAAGATTTTGGGTTAGTTCCCATGCTGGTGGAAAGGTTTTGAAACCTTGGTATTTTTGTGGAGTAAAGCTCTGCTTCTCTCTCATTCTATATTTGCCAGCTGGTGTACAGCAGAGTGATCCCAAAGCTGTACATGCAATTTGCCAGTTGAAAAGACACATTTCAGCAGTCCTTCCCTTCTCCTGTGCCACCTGGAACCAAGGGACTGCACAGTGTCTGCCAACACTTGTGTTAATGCTCTTGAAGAGGCATACAATTTTGTTAATTGTGTTTTGAGATTGTATGCTACTGAAAGAAGTTGTAAATACTACTGAAGTGAAGAAAATTGTTATTAAAAAGAAGATCAAGGG
Organism: Fringilla coelebs; assembly: GCF_963513975.1. Classification (NCBI taxonomy): domain Eukaryota; kingdom Metazoa; phylum Chordata; class Aves; order Passeriformes; family Fringillidae; genus Fringilla; species Fringilla coelebs. The sequence continues at coordinate 51,946,176 of NC_140030.1, forward strand.
GTGGTGATATAATTCAATTTGACAGTGGAACAGCAATTTGCTTTTGAGCAATGTACCTAGAGTGGTTGTAGCATTTTGGCTCAGGGAGGTGACAGTTCAGTTCTATACATGGTGTACTGGGGCATGGGCACATTTGGAAAGGTTGCTTAATTTATTGGTATGCTTCAACAAGCTTGTCAGGAAGCTCCAGAGCTTGGAGTAGGGAAGAGTTGCCATGAAGTGAACTTTTGACAGAAAATCTTGCACAATGTTGCTGAGCAGCACACAGAACCCTATCTTCATATTGTACACCTGAAAAACTTTTAAATATTCTGGGGCAGCCACAGTGTTTTTGTTGAGGTTTGTTTTTCAGTTCTTTTCTAAAAGTGATCTGTGAAAACAGGATAGAAAAGTTGAATGTTGTGGCCTTAATCTTCCACTACCAATATGTAGAAATGGAACTCTTACAATTAACAAGCCACATAAATTTACCACTAATGTGCATTCTGGTCTGCATTATCTCACCAAAATTCCTGTCATTAAACTGGAATGAGGTTTGTCCTTACACTGTTTCAAGTAGGACTTGAGTGATTCATAAGCTTTGTAGTGATTCTCTGCAGTATTTGCTTTTGCCTCCAGCAGAGAACAGAGCACAAGATAGATAGATAGATAGATAGATAGATAGATAGATAGATAGATAGATAGATAGATATTTAGATAGATAGATAACCTAAACCTTTTATGTTGGGTTCTTAGTCTTCAGGTTGGCAGAGAACAGATTATCATATGTGCAAGACATCTAGGGAAGGAACTAGTTGACTTCTGACTAATCATGCCAGAATGTATTTCTTTAAGACCCTTTACTCAGTTTCATCTCATCTATTTTCTCTATCTTTGGTATATCTACAATGGAATTTATGAAGAAGTCAACATTTTTTCTTTTTTTCCCCTTATTGTATATGTAGCACATTCAATCATGAATCTTTTTAAAGTAAAAACTAATTAAATAACTCCAGTGAAAGATGAAAATTTCTATTCTGATCTTCAGTTTTAAAGTTTACATTCCTATTGCTTCATAGATCTCTTATCTTTTCAAATCTTTCAGAATCTGACAATAAAACATTTACATACAAAGAAAGGAAAAAACCCAAACTCCCAAAACTTCAATAGAACTTTACAGAAGGTTCAATTAATATCACCCAAGCCCTCCTTTAACAGGCTTCAGTTAATCCACCCTATACAAAAGACATTGATGTGCCCAGTGTCTGGAAAAACCATCTTCTGCTTTTGGGAATGTTGTTGTACCAGTCATTAGGCATTTTCTATTAAGAGAAAAACATCATGTTTTAAAAACTCATGGTCTGAACATGCTGGCAGTAATCATAATAGGATTTCACCATCTTCCTCAACTATCCATGTCTGTTATTAGGTTTTAAAACTAAATGATTTGGTTTGGCATTTGTGTCAAATCACAGAAGCTATAAGGTCAAATTACTTTATCCTGCCAGAAAAACATAGTATCAAAACCAGTAGACAGCCATCCAAGTGCTAGTTAGACTGCTCACATGGGTATTCAGGTGAAATTCTTGAGCCACATAAAATCACATCTGATGAGTGCTGAGCTTAACACTGCTGTGGGAATTATGGCACAAGCCTCAGCAAGAGGGTCAGATGGACACTAGTCTGGCAGCCTCTGGGTCAGAGGCAGAGAGATGTGTCAGAAAAGGATCTCTGTGGAAAAAATACAGACTTCTGAAAAAACACAGGATTATGTGTCCCAACAGTTGATGTCTATTATAGAACACACAGCTGGGACAAAACCTGTACCTTCTTACTGATACTGAATATCCTATAAGAAAATGCTGTTCTGTTAAAAGATAATTAGGAGCAAATACTTTAAACTGCTGTATTACTCAGACCTAAAATGATCTAGTGAGATATCATATATATTATGCAAGGAGTTTAATAAAAATTTCATAAAAATTTGTGTAACTTGGCAAGAGAATTTTTTCCCAAATGGAAGGAAAGATTATCCTCTAATCATTATTAAAAAAATAAAATTGAAGTAAACGCAGGATACGTTTAGGAACTGTGCAGCATATATTAATAGACTGTTACAGGGGAGAGGTTATATGTCATATTCTTAGAACAGTTACACCTAGGAAAACAAAAGAATGCCTTGCTAGCTCACATTTCAGAGATTTTCATCTGTTCTGGGTAAAACCTGACTAGTATTTGTGAATTGCTCTAAGTGTAAGAGGGACTCTTTAAGCAGAAAGAGGGTAGATTTAAATTGGATTTTAGGAAGAAATTCTTGACTGTGAGCGGGGTGATGCACTGCAAAAAGTTGCTGAGAAGTAGTGAATGCCCATCCTGGAAGTGTTCAAGGCCAGGCTGGATGGGACTCTCAGCAGCCTGGGCAAGTAGAAGGTCTCCCTGCCCATGTCAGGGGAGTTGAAATTAGAAGTCACTTCTCAACCAAACTGAACCTTTCTATGGTTCTGTGTATCTGTGATTCTAAGGGTCATTTCTGGGGAGTGCTAAAACCAGAATGAGTTATTAATTTGAAAACAGGCCACAGCGGCATTTGCACTAGGAAAATAAGGTGATGAAAAATCTCAGTTCAAGAAAATGGTAGAGGTGAATTTGACATATAGAGTGAGTTGCTTCTGATTCCCAAAAATAGTGGTTCTTCTCTTAAGAGATTGTACCCTGCATTTTCAGAGTGATTTTATACCACCAAGGAATTAAAAAAAGGTCAAATCCATGAACCATACAGAGAGTACTAAAATGATGTTATTCTTTAAGACTGTATTTTTTTCTATTTACATATTTCAAATAATTGCTTTGAATTTATTTTTTAAGAGCTCAGTAAATTAAATATAACCCACCTACACCTTAATGACATAAAAATATGACAGAAAGATAATAACACAATAGAAATTCATCTTGTTAATGTATCTCATCATATTGTTTAAAAGCAGCAGCAATATAAAAGATAAATTTAATGTGTGTTAAACATTGAGTGGTTCAACAGATATTGCATGCATATGCCAAAAGAACATATATTCTTCACTGTTTGTGATATATATATTTTAGTGCATCCTGTTGAAACATTTGTACAAGTTCCAATATACTTTTGTCAGATTGAAAACTTTACTGTGTGGACTTTTCCCTGGGAATTTTGTTACATTAAAAAATACCAAAAACAACAAACCAGGATGTCCAGCTGGTATTTCAGCAGTAGCTAATGAAACGGGCATAAAACATCAAGCATGCAACCAAACTGTTAAAGAGCACCTGTGTAGTCAGTAACTCTTCCTGCTATCTTCTTGTCAGGAAAAAATAATACAGAAATACTAATTTTTTTCCAGTTTTGAAGTAATTTGTTTTGTTCAATTATTCTGTCCATTACACTAACACAGGGTGTCAGTTATGTTTCTTGGTTAATTACTGCTTCAGAATGGGCAAGTGGTTAGCCTAAAGCATGTGCTTGATCCAGAGAGGTGATTTAGCAATAAATGTGATTTTTTTTTTCCAGTGACAGAACAATAAGTATCTTTCAAAAGCTGCTGTGATAAATAATTTCTATGGCCTTTCCAGAAATGCCCTTCTTTCAATTTTTGGAAATCTTTCTCAGGACTGATTTAAACACAACTTTAACTACCAAGCAGAACTTGTTCATTTGAAAGCTCCCAGAGCTGTCTGTGAGTCTGTATTTTCTCTGCAAAATACTATGCTTGAAATCCCTACAGATTCTTTAACTTTTCTCCTTGTGAAGCGAACAGGAATGATATATTCTGGTTTCAAGACAAATCAGCAGAATATCTCTGCAGCTCCATAAAGACACCTGAGATCATCTCGTGGTTTTCTAACCATGCTGCATGGTTTGCAGCAGGATATAACTAATTTTTAGTCACATTTACACTGGAAGTAGATAAATGCAGATGGAGAAACAGAAATCACTCCACAGCAGTACACTGCTATAAGTATGTAACAAAGCTGCATTTTTGCCGTGCCCATCTTGACTGTTTTCATAGCTGTCACTCTCTTCCTTTTTCCTCTCCCCAGTAACTTCCTTTAGATTCATGCTCAGAAATCAATCTCTACTGTTAATGTTCTCTCCACATCTACATTCAACTGTTTGTGCCTATGTGAATTTGAGAGTTTGACTTTCATAAAATTCCGCTAGTAATGTGCATTAGCAATCCATTAGCCTTAATCATCTCTTTAGCCCAATATGGGTTTCCATTAGCACCCTTATGGAAACTAAAATGGAAAAATTATTTGCTCATGAAAGACAGAAAAGGAAAGATTCAGAGAGATGAGTTCTTTCATGATCTGTGCATCTCTCTGATCAGCCAGCTGGTCATTGAAAAAGTTAGGATTGCAGGCTACTCATGTTGTTTTCTCACAGGACTCTGTAGGTGTTTGATTCCAAAATGATTTTTCATAGATACTCATGACATGAGGGCATTATTAGTAACACATCAGCCACTAGTTTAATTCTCTGAATTCTTTCGTATTTAATCACCAAGTTATGATGATTGAATGTGAATCAGAAATTTCCTTTAAGAGAAGAATTTACCAGTCTTTCAAAGGGCTTGGATATTTTTGCCTTTTCATGCTCAGACAGTGCTTTTTTTCCCTTTAATTTCTTAAGTATTTTAAGTTTCTTCTCTGTATTCTTATTAGTGGTATCTTTTCTGTGCAGGTTTTAACTCTTCTTGATATTGCAGGCTATTTGTAAGGAGAAAGATTGCAGGGCTGTAACATGAAATTGTCAAGGATCTACTGGTACTAGTGTTTTGCCCTCCTTTAAGTCATTCTAATTTTTTCTCTCTTTTGGCTTTCATTAATGTTCTTAACATCGCTACTGTAGGCTAAAACTAAGAGTCAAGAAAATTGCACTCAAGGTTTGGGTGTACCATGGGCCTCATGATTGACCATATTATCTAATGTCCTGTGTGGCTGTTTATGAATACCTGAGAGACAGAAATAATTTTTGCCCAAATTTAGTTAATTTTGAAATGTATAAATTAAAGTGCAGACAAAACCTTGATGTCTTAACTAGTAATTTTTAGCCACTTTGTTGAATGTATTATTCTCTGTGTAAGAAGAAACATGCCATATAAGAAAATGACATTTATAGAATCCTGAGCAAATACAAAATATTTTTAAAAACCAGGAAATTTAGGCAACTTACTACATGGTTTTATTTATCTCCTTTCTCTAATTTTTAGTTTTTCCTCTTCGGTGGGGATAGATTAGGGAAATTGTGTAGTCAGTTCTGGTATGGCTTCAAAGAGTAATACCAAACATTAGTATGGTGATAAAAATATCTGGAAAGGGATTGCTACTTTGCTAGAAGAAATAAAAGTAGGTGCTTCTTGGTCATTAGGCTTTAGTTCCAAGGGAGAATGTACTATGTAGGTTGCAACGATAGAAACTTTGTCATCTGTCTGTGGGTGTCTCTGGGTGTGTTTGCATTTGGATAGCTTTCACTCCTTGGGGTTTTTCAATGCATACTTTATGAAATTAATAGCATAATCTAACGTACATCAAATTAATAGCATAATTTAGCATACATCCTTGCCTTTATCTCTGTGGGGAATTTGGAACTCACTGGAAATGTTACACAGACAATGCTGAAATAAAGCAGCTGATGCTGGTAGAAACAAAAGCAATTTTTTCTCTTTTTTATTTTTTTTTTTCAGGTGAAATTACTGGTACTGAAATAACATTTCAGCAATAAAACATAAAAGTGATACACAGTGGGAGATCATTAAAAAGTATCCTGTCACTTGAATTAGACCACGTATTGTAATGCAGATTATATTGATTTGCTGCAAGTTTCACATTAAAACTAGACTTTCTGTCAACTGAGCACAAGTACTAAAATTCTTTGAATTACAGTGGCAAGCAGCAGGGTAGTTGGTACAACGTCTCTCTTACCAAAACTTGAGATCATAAGGATATTAGCAGGAGGTTTTCAGACTTTTTTCTGAAAGCTCAATAAATTATTAACCAAGTCTGTTTCCACTATTTGCACTATTGCTGCTGGATAGTTTTCTTAAAGAGAACAGCGAGGTGCTGTGCTTTTATTTTTGTTGTAAAGTAGAATATTATTCATGTTGTTCTTTTCAGAGATTAAGAGATATTATCTCAGGTAGAGGCAAGATTCCCTTTCCCAAGATCTAAATTCAAATCTTCTATGTTATGGTTCCCTGCCATTACCAAGGCTGTAAGAACATTCCTTGTTGCTTTTTGAAAATGTCCTAACTTTACCAACTTTCCCTTTGGTAGATACTGAATCCCACAGCCTTGAAGGATATGAGCAAGAATAGGAAAAGCCATGCACAAAGCATACTAGGACTGTAGATGAGGCTGCTGGAAATATTCTCTCAAATCATCTGCTGTGACATTTGAAAGGACCAAAAGCAATAATGAACTTTTCAAAGTTTGTCTGATTGGTCTGAGTCATGCAAAATAGAGATTTCCTCCCCTTTAGGTGCTGTGATGCCTCATTTATGAACTGAAACCTGTGGAAGTACAGCCCATCCCTTTTTGTCATGAGTCAGGAAAGGTTTTGGAAACATCTACGGTGGTTAATGTCCCACTTTGGGGAGCTGAGGGACAAATAACCAAATAAATCTACTTCTGAAAAAGGCAAGTAGCAAGAAGCCATCATAATTCAGTTACATTAAGGTTTCTTTAGGTTGCCCTCCTAGCATAAAGGAACCTGATGGTCACAGAAACAATCTCTGTGTGCAGGGAGTAGCCTTGAGCCAGAGCACAGTGCAGTACTGTGTGAATCTGCTTACAGCCCCTGAAGTGTGAGCTGCATCAAAGACTTAGCTTAGGGAAGCAGAGACAATTAAAGAGAGAATGAATCAAGGGCTGTACTGAGCACCACTTTGGCAGCCTTTGGCAAGGAGAGGTCAGTTGTTGAGGACCACGGGAAGTAGAGCTTCAGGCAGAGCAGGCACAACCCCCGCTGACTTTTGCTGCTGAGGACATGATCTCAGCCTGTGTGAGAGTGCTGGAGTACAAAGTATTGGTGATTCAATGCTCGTCTTGTCTTGTCAGCCCTTCCTCTGTCACAAAAATCACATATCTGAGAGCTGGGACCAGGAAATGAAAAAAGACCAGAATTTCTGAGTAGCTGCTGGTGATACCTTTGAGGATCAACCGCTACCACTAAAAACTACTGTACATTTTCATCAGTTTTCAAAGAAATTCCATTTAGTTTCTGCTTTGCCTTGATATATCATTTCAGATCTGTCAGATTCTGTTTCACATTAGATCTGGCTTTGATAGTATTATTTCACCATTACTTTTCCTGACTTTTCAACTAAAGAAAAGGAATGTGTTGTGATTTCATTTTTTTGCTTGATTTCATACTCTAGGGCAGGCTTGCTATGTATTTATGTGTTCTTGCTGTTACAGAGTTTAACCCTAATAGAAGAGTAGCCTTTCAGGCTGCATGTCCTTATAGGAGAAGAGATACAACATGAACAACTGCTTTCCTTCCCTTGCATTACTATCTCAGAGTACATACCTTCCATCTCAAGGGCCCCTATTCAATATGGTGAATAGCTCTTTCTCAAAGATTTTTTTTGTCCTGGGCAATTTTGCTGTGCTTGTTGGGATTGTATGAAGTTGTAGAGATGGGGTTTTTCTTGTGGAATTTTCTTAACTGGGTTTTGGACCCAGTTTGCTATCTTCTGTCAAATAAACTTATGTATAGGAAACATGATGCAGGCAGTTCAAATAATCCTACAGCCTTAAGTACCAATTTCCGTCAGTTCCCGTCAAAATTCTACCTTTTGTGATTTTGGAAGGATTTCTTATACTAAAAATGTAGCTGAGCTCTACCCCCATATTGTGCCAAACCTTCAGCTCAATGTGTATTGCTTTATACTTACATGGTGATTTTGCATAATTTTTTGGATTTCTAAAGAGAAGGAGGGGAGATTTCAGGACAGGTTACTGAACACTAAAAAGTGTTGAAATTGAAAGTTCAAAAAGATTACGGGAAATGCATAATCTAAATTGCAGACCTTCAGGTAAGAGGTTTGTTCTTTAGTGGAGTAGGTTTTTGTCACTATAATGACATCCATCAGGTTAGGTATTTTATAAGTCTTTTCACCTGAAGAGCCTTTCCTTTTAGATAATGCAGTTTCCTGCAAACACAAAGAGGAGAGAATTAATACTATTTAAAAATAAAATTTTTTATTTCAACTTGTCTTCTCCTACTTGATATTCTATGTCTCTGTTTCACATTGGTTTTATTTTCTCTGATGTTCAAAATTGCTAAATAAATGTTGTAGCTCTTGCCTGGTTTTAATATGTTGGTGTCTTTTCCAAATGTTAGATTTTCAGCACACTATGGGATCATGCCAAAAGTAATCATTGCCTTTTTCAGTGTTAAGATCACAGATTTGAAATAATTGCTGTTATTGTACAGTCTTTAAGAAGACTTAGTAATATATTTGTATCATGTCATAGCACTTCTGAAGTAGAGCTAAATTAATGGCAAATTTGTGGAAGAGAGCTAACTGGCAAGAGATCTAGCTGGCAGGAGAAACCACTAAAGGTACCAGTCTGAATTACACCTTGGGGTGGATTGTTCAATATGGAGTTCATACACAGCAGACTTAGATGTGCCAGTACCACAAGTGACATTAGGGGTTTTTGTTCAGTAATTATTTGATGTTCAAATAGACCAACTTGATCTGTACAGTTGCAAATTAATTTTTTATAAATGTAATCTGTGTTTCAAGCCCTCACCCCTGATAGCACTGAGCAGTATTGAGAAAGAAGCTCATATTTGAGATTCAGGTTTTCCTGCACCATATTTCTATCAGCTGGGTTCACACTTTCCATCTTTTCATGTAAATGGAGATTCTTTTCACCCACCAAGTTCTAAAAGCTAATCATCTGAAGGGGCTCACTCACCCAATGGAGAGAAGCAGCTACATGAAGTAATGGCAAGCATCTCATGTCCTTATGATGAAATGAAACCCATTTCATATGTGCCTATTTCTCTCATTGAGTAGAGAAGATTAACTAGACTAGAGCTCAGCTAGTCTTGGCTAATCTATCACTGTTTAATTTAGGCAGAATCACTGTATTCTTGATCCCTACTTCCAAGTTCATAATTTGTCACTGAAGGTTTTTAGAAGTGTTGAATGAAATTGCAGGAATGTTTATTAAAAGCAGTGTTTGACCAGTCCTGAAATTGCAAGAACTTCACCATATTACTGTAAGATCATGTTACTAAAGTGAGAGAACTAAAAGGAAGGGTTAAAGGAAAACCAAAACCCTTAATGTGGGTTGGCTGTTGCAACACCTTAGATTCAAAAGAGATATAGGGATCCTGCATAAGCTGGAAACACACCAAATAAGAAAGAAGGATGAGAGCCATCATACATGACATGATGGTCATGCATGATGACCAATATCTCACTTATTAATTATCCTTTGATAAAAGAGTCTGAAAGAGATTTTGTACTTCTTTTATTTTTTCAGGGAGCTACCTGTCAAAGCCTGTGAAGATAGAGAGCTTTGTCAAAAGATTCCTCACCAAATAGTAGTTTTGCTCACATGATGATCTCCAAAATATTTCTCATTAATAAAGTGAAGTATACAACTTAACTGCTGAGGGTGGAGGCACTGCAGCTCTCTACAGATGAAGCCTATACTGAGAAAGAAATTAAGCAGCTTGTTGTAGACTTGTACATATTTTTGAAAAGGTAGAGGTATGATAAGTGTGAAGGTCACAGTACTTTTCCTCAATTATTCTGACAGTTAAAAATGATGGACCCTAAGAAATCCAGGTTTGCTTATTTGTTGACTAGCTAAGCTTAGGATGTTCTTTTACTTGGGAGTCATAAAACAATCTGCACATTGATAAATGGGTAGTGCATTTTCACAGTTGCTTTCTATAAATGAACAAGCAAAGTCGTGTTAAAATATGGCAACAGCAGCACCAAAGTTTTGCAATGACTTTTTTTCCACATTCCATAGCTCTTTTCTTTCAGTAATTGCGTACCACATTGCTTAGTTATGTGGAGAGGAAAATCTTTGTTTCTTGAATATCTTGAGTAGGCATAATTTCATTTGATGTTCCACCTGTCCTGCAAGGTGTCTTTCTAGCATTAAAGCAAGGAAGCTTTCCTACTTTTGTCATATTGGACTCCGTTCTTCAGCTTTTTTCCATGTAGATATTTTAATATTGCCAGAAACCCAACTGCAAAAAATGTTCTTACCTTCAATTCCAAGAAAAAAACCCAAAAAACAACAAACCTGCACCCCAAAACAAACAACACACAAAGAACAAACCTAAAACATCAACTGAGCAAAACCATAGAAAACCATTGATGTTTAAAAGGTTTTCGTGTTGTAACTTCTGGATTGCTTGTCAAGAGACTGGCATGTTCTACTGGGGATTTCAGTAGGTAGCTACAACCAAAATTTAATTGACAGCCAAAGAATCAATCTTGTCAGCTTCATTTGTGTTTAGAAGGAGTTGATATAGAAGATGTCTGTGCAAGGTTAGGGAATTCTACCACTTCCCTTGTTTTTATCCACCATGCAAATACTTTGTAGTGCATCTTCCTTGTCTTTCCAGTGTGGCATTGTTGGTGTCAGTAGCAAGGTCAACCTGAGTTGAATGTTCAACAGAAAAATGTGGGAACAAAAGCATAAGAATTCCTGCCTAGCAAAACGATCCAGCATAAGGATATTGGCAAGCTCTGCATGACATGAGTTGGGATGAAGCTTCATGCAAGGCTGAAGTGTGTCTCGTTTGGTGAGTGGCAGTAGGGCTTTATCATCTCTGTTGCTGAAAGTGTTTTTAAGTGCAGCCTTAATCATAAAAGCAAAATTAATGTTTTGTGACAAATCTGGATTTGATTAAATGTTTATTTACTTTTCAGGACACACAAAGAAGGTGTGTAAGTGGCTATTATTTATCCCAAAGGTCCCAAAAGGTACAGCAATCAAAGGAAAGCAAAAAAAAAGAATATGCTAGATGAAAAAAGCAGAGGCAGTTTCAGCCTCTAGTATTTCATATCCTTCCTTTCAATTCTCTGGTGCTTTCTTTTTTTAGCCTCTTTTCAGCTTTACAGTGATATCTCCATACTCATACCTGGTAATTTCTAGCAGTATTTCCTCATTCTTTTGCTTTCAGTATGCCCTGTTTCAGTACAGGCAGTACAGATTGCTTAGTTTTGGGATGCAACTTCAAGCATGACAACTGGCAGAATTTAAACTCTATTACTGAACTGCCTCCTTTGTGAAGTATATCACCTATAAAAGAGCTAAAGAATATATGAGAGGGTACTGATTATTATTATTATTATTTATTCACTTGGTTTATTATTTCATAGGCACCCTTCTGTGCCATTCAGAAAGCAGCTGTCAGACTAAATAAAAATACATGATAAGGAAGCCCTCATCTTTTTAATTGATATTAATCTAGTTGCATCCAGCCATAAAATGCTCACCATTGATGATATGGCAAATAATGTGACTGCAATTAGTTAGCAATTCAATGTGCCTTTCAGAAAACAATCTCCAAACCTTCCTGAAAATTACTCCCTTCTGCCAGAATGAGGTTTTTTTGAGACATGTGCAACTACTAGGTTTTAATCTCTTCAGATCTGTATTCTGAAAATTTTTATAGTCTTTCTGAAGTTAATGCAGAAGCCTTGGTAGGTGAGGCAACGGATGTTGTTTTCAAAGGGAAATAAATAAGAGTGAATATAGATAAATATCCTAGCTTATAGAAGCTCTTCTGAAAACATTACTGAGGGGAATGCTTACACCCTTTGTTTTTATCTTTTGCCAGTCTGCCAAGTGGATTGTCCTGAAGAGTGGTATTCACTGTAGAACTAAATAATGTTTTTCACATTATTTTAAATGTTCCCATGTATATTGTAATGTCCCCATGATTTCAAGGTAGTCTTCTGTTTGTGTTTCTTTTTTCTTTTTTTTTTTGCTTAGTATTTTGTGATAAAAAGGAACATTAAAAGGAACATTTTATTGCATCTATTCACTAAATTTTAAGCCACAAGTGGTAATCAGGCCATTAGTGCACCACATGACATATCTAAGTGATTCTGGAGCATTCTTTGGTAAAGTCTTCTTCTCTGCTTCTGGCTAAAGATGTCAGATTGACTATTCAGGTTATTCTTCTGGCACTAGATCCATTACAATCAGGATTTAAGTATCCTCAGCCACTGTGCAACCCTACAGAAGTTATTTGATCTGCAGATTATTTGCTGCAGGTTTTGCTCTGTTCAAGTGGAAAAAACAAAACAAAACAAACCAACCTAGAATATAGCAACAAACCTAAGATTAAAAGCTGCAGCTGAGAAGATCACTGAGGTAAGTGGAGTGTGACTACCTCTAGTTAGCTTTCTTCTATTTCCCCACCAACCCACCACATACCTTTCTGTGGTGCAAACAGCCTTGTCATTGCTGTTGACATGATAAGCAACGCTTTATCATTTCCAACCTGGTGCATCTGGATTTAGATTGTTGGATGACTATCATTACCCTTATTCCTTTTTTTTTTCACCTGAGTCACTTTGACTGGTGGGAACCAAAGTGAAACATGAAGGCAAAGCTGTCATTCACCTGTGGTGGCAGCAGATGGGCCCCTCCCAAGCTCTTACTGAAGGATCAAATGAAATGGTTCCCTTTGTAATTTTTATTATACTGTGCTAGAGGGAAATGAGACATTCTACAAAAGGACTCAGACACACAGTTCTCAGCGTGAGTAAAGATTACTCCAGGTTTTATGGATGATTCCCTATCTCACATCAGGTTCTAACAGACCAGCACCAGGCTGCAGCTGATTCCCCTGGTGGGTGAGAGCCTGATTCATTTTAGGCTGGTGGAGGAGCTTGGCTTCTGGTTAGCTCATGGCTTTTGTGCATGTTCAAGGCACCTGCCTTGTCCAGTGTGCTTCAGGGGCGGTCGGGCACTTGATGTAACCCCATTGCAGATATTTTGTTGCTGCATTCATTGGTGTACTTGACAGTCTGCTTATTTACTGATTGTGCCTTGACTGAAGACCATTTCTTCCCTGGTCTCCTAAGGGGGAAATACCATTTGATTACTGCTTAATCTTAGTTAATTTCTGTGGTGGTGTATCTCTACTACAACAAGATTTGGAATTTTTAATGGGAAACTCTAGTCTTTTTTCATCAACAAGGCTTTGCAGCAGAAGGAATATATTTTCATGTTCCCAGCACCCTCTAAGATTTCTTGGGCTCCTGGTTTCTGGTACCTCTAGAATCATGTAATGTTGTTCTGTTGAATAAACAAAACATGGTTTAGTCTATGCATTTCTTCTTAGTTGTCCTTAATTTAATTGTGGTTACGCATGTAGGAGAATATAAGGTTTCCCTCAATTTGCTAAATTTATCTTTATGGAGAAGTGAATGAGCTTTATTAATGTGGTACTATTGCACATTTTTCCTTTTCAAGAAGTTTCTTTGAAAGTACAGTTGCAGGTGTAATATATTACTGTGACTAGGCATAATGAGATATCACTTTTAAGAAAAAATATTTTTAGTTGTCACCTAGTGATCCCTACCTTTAGTGTAAGTACCCTCTAAAGAATAACATGAGAATATTTTTGCCTGAAGGCTATTTCTATTAGTTATAATAAAATTATGTGTAATTTATATATAGCTTCTCTCTTTAATAACTATTTTTGACTATAGGATTTTCAGCACTTTTACATACTTTTTAAATTTATTGATTCATTTGATCAATCCTGATCAATTCCTCTGAATCCTTTGGAAGTCAGAGATAATTAAAAATATTTGAAAGTGTTTGTTTACTTCAATGATCTTTTGAACTGTAGAATGAATACGGTGCTTATGCAAGAAAAAAAATCTGATTATGAATCTAATGAGGATTAAGTGCTCCTAAAAGGCAAGTAATGGATAGCCACAGTATGACTTCTTAACAACAGTGGATAAGTGTAACCAACAGCTTCATTTCTGCAAGTTTTCAACTGTTGAAAGCAATGAGATACTTTCCATCTTTTGCGTAATACAGTGTCCTTGGGTGGAAAAAAGAAAATATGGAAATAGAAGATATTTTAAATCTAAAAGTATGAGCTTTCACTAGGTCAGTGAAACTGTAGCACTAAATTGACTGTACCAGACTTCATATAGAGTGCATTTAAGGGCTCAAAAGTGTGAAACCTTACTGTTTTTATTTTTTTCCTTTGAGATGTAAATAAAAGCTGTTTGCTAATTCATTTGGGTGTTGGGTTTTTTTTTCATTTTGGGTTTCTTGAGTATATTGGGGGAGTCTGGGTGGGGAGAGTTGGGTTTTTTCCCCCTGCAGGAATAAGTAACAGATGTAAAAGAGTATTATTTATTTTGTAAAGCAGAGCTCCTTCCCTCTCCTGCATGGCCCTTAGTGTCCATTCAATGACCTGTTTTGTGTTACCTATGTGGACTAAAAATGTGAGGAAAGAAGCTACAATGTCGGAGTTTCATTAGAATGTTTCCGTTTGTGTTAATTTCCCAAGTTTTCACGGATGAAAAATATCTCTTTCTGAGGACAAGTGAAAGGACCAGAATGTTGATTTTATTGGAGTAACTGCTCTGGTTGAAGACATTATTTGATTTTTTTTTCCTTTCTTTGGTGAATTCTAGTAGTGTGTATTTATTTTAGATTTATTTGACACTTTAAAGAGCACCCATCCAGGGTTGGAAATGCCTTTGACATTTATGGAAAATACAACTTTATTCTAGGCAATTGTTAATTTTTTCCATAATTATAGAGGCTAGGACTCAGCAAAGCATGTATATAAGTAAAACCACATACTTAAATGCTCTGATGAATAGGCCAGCTCAGCTATGTCATGGCAGTGAGGAAGAATGAAATGGAAAGGTCATGCTCTCTTCTCTGTTTGAGTCAATCTGCCTGGACAATGACACCAGAAATTGGATACATTTTGCTGTGTCGATATGGGGCTAGCAGAGACAGATTTTCCTTAACTCTTTAGAACTCCCCCAGAGAGATGTGAAGAGACACATGGCAGAAACCCATCAGCCTGCAGCACATCCTGGGACACAATGGTGTCTGGGGAAAATGAAAGAACAGAAAGAAGAAGACCTAATGTGATTTGTGAGAGCTAAGGAGCTGACCCTGGTCAGGGAGTGGCAAAGGCTATCCTTATCCTTACCTTAAGCATTGCTGAAACAAATGCAGAGTTAGATATTCAAAGGTAAGAAAATGTGTATCACTTAATTTTTTTTTTTTCTGTTTGATTTATTGGGAAGAGACTCTGCACCCCAGTTAAATTGATGGATTCTTGAGACCAGTTTACTGCTTCAACAGCCTTTGTTCCAGTAGTCTTACTTAGATGAATGGCCCAATAAAAACAGGGGAGGAAAAAATTTCCCAGTAATATTCCCTGTAGAACTTGGATTTTCTTAGTGACCTACATATCTTTTTCCACTACTTTATGCCTTTATTATATGTATAAACATGGGAATTCAGGCCTCCTCCTAAATAAGAAACAAAAGAGTAAATGTACTAATTGTCATGTTGCAGCTGTGTAAGGGATTAAAGTGAGGTGTAGGATCACCTAAATTACAGTTTTTAAGGAGAAAAACACAAGTAACACTGTTTTTAGTTGCAGCTGAAAACAGTGACCTGAAGTTCTTAAAACTAGCAGCTCTGTATTCACTTCAAGCTTTAGATTATGAAAAGCATGTCTGAATTGTCAGTAACAATCACTAAATAAAAGCCTGTCATCTGTAAGTGAGGAAACCACAGATTAATCTCACGCTTGTAAGGTAATGAAACCTTCCAGCATGTGCTGTCCAAACAGGTGTTGGGTCCCAGCTCTGACCACTTTTAGTCTAGGGGAAGTTAGGGCTGAAGCAGATGGCTTCTGCTGAATAACTGAGCTAAGCACAGGATGTGTCACAGTGACCCCAAGACTACAGATAAATATGCATCCATGTGGGAGGCTGACATTTGGTTTGGTTCCTCTAACCAGTCTCTGTAGAAAAATAAATAGCTTTGCAATTAAAGAAGGGAAAAGAAAAAGAGACTATAGGATTATGTTCTCATTTTGTTGAGAAATTTCTAGGTCACAGAATCATACAGTAGAGCTGTAGTCCTCCTTGACAGAAAGGAGCCCTTTTCAATTTTGTATCTTTTTGAAGACATGTTTTTAGTACAAAGTTTTACTAGCTTTCAGTAATATATTCAGCTTTAGCCCTTTCAAGGAGAAGGAAATAGTGCAGACTATCCCCAGTTTATAACATCTTGCTAAGAAAAGAAGAACCAAAAGAAAGAAGTGCCTATCACGGATCCTTAATATTATTTTCTGTGGGAATTTCATGACTGAAGATTGCATCAGAGCTGATCAGTTCCTGTTGTGTAATTCTACCTACCCTACATGTGTGCAGAAACACAAATGGATATTGAAATTCCAGCATGATTCCTAGAACTGCATTAAAATGGAAGTAACCAATACCTCTAAAATGATAGTGCAAGTAGTTTGTGTTGGTCTGTCACAGTGCCAGGAATGTTTCTTAGGAATTCACATAGCATGTGCCACTATGGACTGAAGCAGACAGTAAGGATATATAGTCATATGTTACTAAGTATTCAAAACAATAAAATGAGAAATTAAAAGAACTATGTTGTCTTCAGTGTTTTCTTAGAACAAAGATTTTGATAAGGGACAGCCACAGATAATATTGAGGTTGGTCATCAACTACTCATCCAAAAAAAGTAATATAAGAAAGGATTTGAGGAATGGGACTGGGAGCCCTTCAAAGATTCTATAGCTAGAGAAAAATATGAATGAAAAAAAAATATTTGACCTTCTAAAAAACAGAAGTGCATTAAAAATAATAATCTTCCAAATTGGGATAAAATTTCAAATTTTTTTAGTCTTTTCCACAGTATTAGATGTTCTTGGTTTGAAATAGAATGAAATAATTCTGTAATATTGTTTCAGTTTTGTGTATTATTGCATTGCTATAGATAAATTCCCCCACCTGCTAAATGGTATTTTAAATCAAAAATGGAACTTTTCAGTCTAAGTAATCAGAAGTGAGATTCTTAGTTACTTTCTGGAGTCTTGAATGTCAAAAGCTGTCTTCAGAAAACAGCCCTTTTCTTTGAAATGAAATATCTTATAAAGATACGGTGTTGTACCCTAGCTAGATTTGCAAACTTTAGTGTTTTGGAATGAAGCTTTTCTACCTTCATCTTAAAGGACACGGTAGACTGGCTTTATCAGGAAACTCTGCCTCAGGTATTGCTACAATACTTTAATTTGTTAGAAAGCTTAAGGGAACAGGTAGCAACTCAAGCAAAGAATCTGAAATGCAGAGAAGTAAATACTGTATACCAAGAAACAAATTCTGAAAAAGAATTAGGGAGATAAGAATTCTTGTACCAGAAATTTTGTATCTCCAGGCTTTTTCAGTTCAATAAATATAGACAGATGCAGCTTCAATAGTATTGATATTAATAAATGAAGACAACTGTATTCAAGTACACTGAAAGCCTGAAAGTCATTCCCCTCCTTAAAGAAGATATTGACAAGCAAGAAGAAAAGCCTGCAGTTTTTTAAATACCTTGAAATGTTGAGGAGACTCCAGGCACTGCACTTCCATTGTTCATTTAATGAAATAAGCTATTGCCTACACATCCATTAGAACATAAAATAGGAATAACATCTTAATTGTTAGGCAGAGTACTAAATAGCATGGTAGAAGCTGGAACAAAGTGAGAGGTTGACTTAGAAGTTTCATGCTTATGTCAACACTTATTGCCACATGGGGTATATTAACAGAAAACCATTTCTTAGCAGTGTTTCTGCTTGCATTATTTTTTACTCTTTTTCTTCATCTGGTTGGTTCTATTTTTCTGTTTTGTTTTTTTTTTCTGACAGTATTGTAAGTACTCTTGTAATGCTGCATCACTTTTCTGCTGACGTTATCTGCTGTTAGAAGTTCTTATGGTGGGAATTATGCATGTTTTCAAGGAGTGACATTGTAGACTATTTAGATGTAGAAGATGTAAGCTAATCCCTCCCTGGAAACCTAGCTCTTTAGGTCCCTAAAATAGTCTGTATAACAGACAGCTGCAAGTACTGCAGAGAGGTACCTATGTGAAAAAAGGAGAGTAGAAGTATGCCATTCCATTATGTAGAATTGACAGTGGCTACTATATACCTTTTTGCAAGGAGTGTGTTTGTGAAAGCTGTTAAATGGGAAAGTAACTGAGCCCAAGCAGAGGAAGACGTTTATAATGAGCAGTCTGAAGTGATATGCAAGTTTCCTGTTTTCTGACAACTTAGTCTCAGTTGATTCTTTCATGGAGATCTGGCCACTTCTGTTCTTTCAAATGAACAACCCCAAACCACTAAAGGTAAAAAGCTCTTGAAACAGAGAAAATTCAAGGCTTATTGGTCGAGATGAATTAAAATAGAAGGTTTGACAGCAGATATCTCTTACCCCTTGCAGCCTGCTGTGATTGTTGAGTGAATTCTGTCTTGCTGTGATTCCAGCAACTTTCATCACCACTCTGAGGAGCAGCAAATTCTGCATTGCCTCTTCTGAACCTCTGTGAAACCTCTGTGTGTCTTTTTTATCATCAGCTCTGAGGTTTGGCTTTGAGCCTGTACCCTTGTTTTAGGAGCCTCTTTAGGAGGATCGTTGTTTTTGCTGGGTGCTACTGGCTTACTGTGCATTCTGCCTGCTCTGTGCTGCAGACAAACACATCCACTTCAGGATGATCATCTACTCCCATCTGAGAGGCCCCACAGCCCTTCTCAGCAGAGAATGTGCAGTGTACATGCTGCAACTGGCAAATGCATAAATCAGGACGGGGGCCTTTAATCAGCCTCCCCTTGGCCACCTCAGCAATGGGTTAACGTGACAACACTGCAGGCAGCTGCACTGTGAGCTTGAGAAGCCAGGTGGTACCAGGAGTCTGAATGGTTGTGAGGAGAACTCTTAAGGGGAATTACAGCCACTTGTTCAGCCCAGAATTTAAGAAGAGGTGGAAAGTCAGAGAGGATAATAATAGGAAAAAATTAAGGAGACCGATCTGACCTTATGAAAGTCTGTTTTCCCATTGTAATACAAATGTAATATCGTTTGTTTTAAAGGGGTTTGGCAGTCATTCCTGTGGATTTATTGACTGTGAGAGGCAAAGCCTGCTGTTTCAGGAAATGGTGGATGATAAATGGCTACTTCCAGGTAAAATCTTCAGTCCTCAGATGACAGCAGAAAGGACCAGAATAATGTGCAGAATCCATCCCTTGGTGATGAATTAAATAAACAGAATAGTTCACCTCTCTTTTGAAACATAGCATCTAACAAAATAACTGAAAAGCATCTAAATGTTTCTAAGCTTGATTGCTCATTAACACTGGGGATAAAAAAAAGAATAAAAGACTGAAAAAGAGTAGAGCCAACCATTATAGAATAAAGCAAAGTGTGATGAAAAAGATTTGGAGTGAACAAATTTACAGTTGACCAAAGTAGGGCTCCTACCTGTCCTTCAAATAAAGAAGAATGTATCTTCTCAGTGATGTTACATTTGACTAATGTACCAAGGATTACAAGAGTAAATGATGACATTTGAGTAGTTTGGCATATATAAAATAGACATTTAAATACGTCTCTGTGTTGGAGCAAATATATCTTTGAAAACAAATGATTCTGGCTCAGCATTTATTCTTGATTAGCTCCTTTTGTGCCCACCTCTGTTCTGTAGCTGTCATGCTATATGCTATAGAAAGGCACGAGTGTCTGTGCCCCACACATGCTGTGTAGATAAAGCAGAGGCACATGATTCACAAAAGAGCAAAGGGACTTAGTGACTTAGTAAAAATCGATGTGAAAGTGAGTGGGTCACTTTTAGCCATTTGACAGTTCTGACTTTGTAAGTAGGTCACAGCATTGTAATAGTAACATATTACAATAAACTTAATTACATGCAAGAGCAGGATTGTAAGGAAAGGATTTTAACTGTAGCTTCTGGATCTGCATCGAGTTCTATGAGCAGAAAAACAGATGATTGATTTCCTTTCTTATTTTCTTTTGTAAAGGAGCCAAAATCATTTTATCCAAAGTTGTTTTACTTGGATGTATAGACTGCAGATACCATTTTATAGTGCTTAATCTTAATGGTTAGGTGGAGGGTGTCTTGTTGAGTTTATGCGTGTATAGTTGGTTTTGCTTTCTGAAAAGCAAATGGAAGTAATTTGAGAGAAAGATTACAGAGACAACCTGACCTGGACTTCACTCAAACCACAAACCTTGTGGAGAAGATAAAATCTGCGCTTTGAACGTTCTTGCATTAAAATACAAATCTATCTCCCACATTGATGTCAGCAATGAAGAGCTTATTTCACAGAGGTTTCTGCTTTTAATTGTAGAGCACTACATCAAATTCCAGAAGATAAATGAACATGGAATGAATTTGTACTGGCTCTGTCAATAACTAATCTGACATCAGCATTTTAGCTCATGGACAAAGGCAGCTTTGAGATCAGGAGAAAATTCTATAAGAGCCTTTTCTTTGTGTTTAATTTAAATGTTAAATTTCTATCAGCTCAAGCGCTGTTATTAGTTAAAAAAATAAAAAAAAAAAAAAAAAAAGAAGAAAGGAAGAAAAGAAGCTGATGCTTGCTTCTTTTCCAGAATGTGCACACATGCTGTTTTACTGAGACCTTTACAAGCTGTTGTTGGCTAGCCATACACTCCCGAGGCTGTTTTATTATTGTTCACTCTTTCTACAGAAAACAAAATACAGCAAGTTATGCCATGACATTTTGTGACATTTCCAGATATGAACATCTGGGAAGTTTAGTGTGACAGTGACAGCAAAGCTGACAATGATTTTCCGGTGCCACATACAGCCTGGGCATCTGCAGTCATTGCCTTTTCATTTTATTTTCCTCTCACTCCCTCTCTCCTTCTCCCACCTAAATGCTTAATGCAGCCTTTCTCTGTTTTGGCCTTGAAGATGGAATAATATCCCACATTTATTTCAAAGCTGTACATAGAACATTGTACATCAAGTGCATCACAAATCATTTCAGAGCAAAAGGGAAGAGCTTTCCAGCTAGCAAGAGGAAGCGCAGCTGCACAAGTTGCTCTAATTGCAGACGTTGGGTGGATTTGATCATCAGATGTCTACTCTGCATAAAATCGAAGTTAAACAGCTAAACATTAATTACTTCTATTATTGCATTTAGATATTGAGATAAAAGGGGGTAAAAACCCAACAACCTACACATCTTGGGTAGTGAGCCAAAGCAAGAGAAGGAGGGGGAAAAAAATTAAAAAAAAAAAAAATCACTGAATAGTTGTTGCATTTGAAATGAAAAATATCTTGTTTGTGTGACAAAAGGTGCACTGGAGGAAGGTAAAATTTTATAAATGACCCAAAGTATAACACTAATATGGTTAGTTAATAAAATAATGTAAAACAAATAAAGGTACATTGTAACTGTCTAAAGGAATTGCTGTGACCTAATGGTGTGAGGCACAAGCACTTAGTCAATATGCTCTTATGTCAACTTCATTTTCAATTTATATTATTTATTTGCTTTATTTCTGGTCTCTTAGAAATCTACAGAAATTGTGTTTTCTAAGGGATATTCTCTCTGTTGCTTTGAGAGACAGCACTGGGTAGCATTACTAAGAACAAGAATCACATAAGCTATCTAGTGTGTTAGCATTTTCAGCCACAAGACCCTGTTAAAGCCTCAAAAAATTGTAACAAGAAGCCTTTAAAATTACATACTATGTTTCAAAGATAATTTCAAGAATTAATAACTCAAATAAATAACTCCCTATCTTAAAAAATATTCGAATGGAAGATTTAGTATCCACCAAGTGTTTCATGCTGTACAAAGCTGTACTTCAGTACAGGGCAACAGCAAAATCATTTACCTGTAGTTATTGACAGTGGAGTCACTGTTCCTGGAGGTGGATGTGGCACTTAGTGTCATGGTCCAGTGGTGTTGGGTCATAGCTTGGACTCAATGATCTCAAAGGTCTTTTCCAGCTCAGCTGATTCTGTGATTTTGTCATTTTCTGTTTGGATTTACGGCAGTCAAACACTGTTCTATGTTTAACTGTGTTTAGACACAACACACAATGCCCCTTACATTTTTTCCTGTAATTAGTAGCCTTGAAATATTCATGGTGTTATTTTAACAAAAAGAGCTAAGATGAAGAAAACTGTAAGATACTAAGGGCAGCAAGTAATTTTCTTCACTGAGCACTTTGTTCATATTCTCTAGGAAAATTTCTACTCACTCTTTTTCAGAATTGCTTAATTGGAAGAACAGAAACATGGTATCAAGTCCAGTCCACATCTCTGTCCCAGACTGGACAGTATTCCTAGAAAGAGTATCAGCTTTTTTGGAAGGAAAATTGTCTTCCAAGCCTTTATTAACAGATATCCCCTAAAACTCAAAGTTTTACCTTCATTGAAAGATACTGTTTTTGGGAAAATCTTCCTGATAAACTGATTTATTAGAATATTTCCTGAAGGCAAATGCTGAAATGCAAAGGCTATAACTTGTCAATTAAAAACCAGAGAATTGAGATATTGGGCCCATGGAGTAATTCCTTGCTCAGACCAGGAAAGCTGAGGCTCCTGGAGGATGTTTCCATGCTGCTTGCTGGTGAATGTTTGCCTGGTCAAGAGACAGCAATGACTTTGAATAGATGGATGATTTTCTGCTTTCCCCTAGAAATATATATAATGAGTCAGAGAGAACGTCTGGGTTTTATAGACTGCCATTAGCACTTGTCATTTCAGCCCGAGACAATTCTGATTGAAATAAAGTAATTTCCTGAATGTATTAAAATAAAGGAGACTCTTATAACCTTAACAGGAAAATAGTGGGATGAATCAGATTCCACAAAAGGATTCTTTTTCACCTCTTCCCCCTTTTCATCCTCTCCTCCTCCCCCAGGTTTCTCCTCATTGTAAACTCTCAGACATCTTCCATTTACTTTTCAGGATCTTTGTTTTATTTTGCCTTGCCCCTTTTTGTCCTCCTGAAAACCTAAGCAAATTGATAGAGCAAAGCACAAATACAGTGCCAACGGCTTACAGAGAGCTTTCCTTAGAAAACAGCAGGCAGTAGACTTGTATTTTCTGCTTCACAGTACGGGGACGCAGCAAATATGACCAGCTGCTCCATGGAGAGTTTTGGCTCAGTGAAACCATTTTGTACAATGATGCTCTGGCCTGGCCCCAAACTTTCTGTCTCCTAGCTCCCTTATGCAGCATACTGGAGAGGTCAGTTGGCTGAGGGATGCAGTGTCCCAGTTCCCCCCACCCCAGCCCCAGGCGTCTCCTCTGCAGTTTGAGCCACCTGTGGAGAAGAAATATTCTTTCTGTTGCTTTCTGTTGCTTTCTGTTGCTTTTGGCCCCCATGCATCAGGATCAGCAAACAAAAGATTCTTTGTGTCCTCTTCCTTGCCTAGTGGTTGTCTTACAGTGTTGCATCATCCAAAACACCTACTCTGCATTTTTGGCTTGGTTAAGTGACCCCCTGTTCATCCTGACCTTTGCTTCCTTCTCTTGTGGCAGGAATAGCAAATTTAGTCCTGTTCACAGCAGCTCTTTTTTCTCCATTCTTAAGCATTTCTCCTGAAATGTTCACCTTTTTGAGCTAGCAACTTCTTTGCAGCTTCTCAAAAGATGTTACTGCTCTTACATCTATTCTCATCTGCATTAATGTCCATAGATTTATTTTTTTTAAAGGTAAACTCTGAATTAATTCAAAAATTGTTTCTCAGGTTTTTGTGTGAATGTTGCTATAAAAATTCAGCTGTCTCCCATGTGATTCCTGTGCTGTTGTCTGACTGCAGACTAGTTTGTGAAGGTACATTGCAAGAAGTTTAAAAAATCCTAATGAATTATTAGTGCGCTGAATATTACCATAGTCTTGTGTGGGTATTATTGATAATACCCATGGGTGTCCAGGCTGTTGTGCCACTGGCACAGACACAGTTTAAAATCACTTTATTTGCTGTGTAAGAAGTTGCCATCCAAGGAAGAGGCAGGGCTGATGATATACCAGAATTGAATCTGAAAGTAGGAAATCTTGTGAAATAGGAAATACCTCAAGCACTCTGGTGATGGAATCCCAGCTAATCTGCTGCAAATGGACCATGGAAATTTTCGAGGTTAACCAAAATATAAAGGTTAGAGGATTTTTTGGCATCTGACAGAATCTGAAAGAGAGAAGGTTCACTTGTCACCTTTTTGTTACCCCTTGAGGATGCAGGGCACAGTATTTTACATTACTTCAACTCTTTAGCTAGTTTCTGTGCCTCGCTTTTGAGAGAGACTCCCACAGACTTTTGGATTTACCTTGGTTCTCCCTCCCTACCCCAAATAACAAAACCCACACAGACTGGTGCTAGAAGTGGGAATTACATTGCATTGCTTATAAACCTACATAGATTGTGAAGGATATATTAAGATAGTTTAGTTAAAAACTTGAATGTGAATTTTGCAAACAGTTTAACAAAATACATGATAAGAGCACATCAATACTATAAAAATCAGGTAAAGTTAAGAAAAATCATCTGTGGTTTTTCAGCACAAAGGACAACGTGTTAGTTTGGGTTTGTGTGCCTGATCTGTCAATGCATTCATTAGGGGTTGAGCTGCCTTACAAAGCCCCTGCTTGGGACTGCACACATACTGTTACACTCTGATTTTCCCTCTGACATGATGCTAGCTTTCACCCTGAAGCTCAGTATTATTTTATGCCATGTGTTAATTTCCTGCATGAATGCCTTATTTACCTTCATTTAGAGTATGCTGCAGGTGGAAACAGAACAGTACTTACTGGCAATATTTTTGGTGGCAAAACACTGAAGGACAGCTCAGGGTCTTGCATAGCTCCAGGGTATCACACTGTGAAAGCAATTTGGAGGTGTGATTTGTCATTAAGGAGGACTGGTTTCTTAAATACTGGTTCTTCATAGGACTAACCATAAATACAAAGTTTTGCAGTCTCTTCAAAGAGAACAGATCTAATAATTTCTGTTCTCCATTCAAAAGCCTCTCAAGTCAATGGGAGTCTTTTCTGGAATTTCAGCCAGTGTTTGATATGGCTCTCAGGAACATTTTGTTTTGTTTGAAAGTGTCTGGTGAGAACAACTGAACTCTTGGGGATAAAGTTACAGATTTATGTAGTAATTGAGCAGGGTTCTCTTACTAAATTGTTATTAGGTATCTGTAGCTGTTCCAGCTACTATTTTTTCTTTCCTTGTAAGATACAATAGTTACTGCACATTACTCTGTTTTATGAGCATGTTACATGTATCTATACAATTTATATTAGTTTTCCTATAAATCAGGCGCATGACTTCAGTACTTGTATTTTTAGGGCATATTCCGCAAGGGCAGCTCAAAAAGCAAATTCATTAAGACAACTTTACCCAATGCATCAACATTTGTCAAAGATCCATTCAGTACTGATTGATCCATTCAGTCCCTCTACCATAGAGAGGAATCATTCCTTTGCAGAGTTTCTAGGTTTTTTCCTTTGTTACTTGGGTAGGTTTTGAATTTTGATGTCGTCTTCTAGGGACTTGCACTGTATATATGACTTTTTGATTGTCTTGGAGGCTTTCTATTTGCTTTGCTCTTCAGTCAATGGATCCTCTGTTAGTGGGCTTCCAAACAATTGAGCTGGTGGTTTTGAAGTTGTAGGGTCCACGCTTCTTCAGTTGCATTTAATGATTAAATACATGGCTAAATTTGTTAGGCTGTTTCTGCAATGCATATTAAATTTTTTTATTTTTCCACTTTCTCCTTCATTATTCTCTTCAAGGGCTAATGAAACTGTTTTTCTGTGTTTAAAACTGAATTCAGCAATGGAGAGGGCTTAACATTTATGTCCGTGTGAGTTTATGCACTTGTGGTATTGGCTGGTTGTTAGAAATAAATATTTGCATGTATATGAATGCATGTATGCCATAAAACTGTGAGAGAGTAGAAAAGGGATGTAGCTAGATGTAAAGTATTTTTTTAAGCTTTTATGTTATGTGCTTCACTTCTTCTAGGAGCATGGAAACATGGTTTGTGTTTGCTTTGAGTGCAAATATGGGAGCTGCTTAAATTGCAGCCACAAAAACTTCTTATTACCTTTTACATTTCCAGAGCAAAAGTTCCAGAAAATTAAAAGCAGAAGGAAATGCTGTTGAAATTAAGCTTATACAATAATAGTACAGTAATACATTTGAGCAGCATAGAACTTGCTGCCATAAGAAACAATATGAGTCAGAAGTTTAGCACAATTTCTATGGATACTCAAGCTTTGGGGAACTTCACATCTAAATTCAGATATAAGGAGCAACTTCACCTATTGAGAGATAATTCCATAATTGCCAATTTCATGGTTTCTTGCCCTTTTCTCTGATGCTGGTCGCTGTCAGAAAGGGTATTGGACGAGGTGAATTGGTCTGAATCACTATGACAATGGCTGTTATTGTGGGGAAATGATGATTTCTGCTTGTGTCTTACCAATAAGAGCACTTCTAACATGTATGCACTAGACTGAGAAACATTCTGTGAAAACTGAAAAACATTGTGTTGATTTTAGAATGCACAGCTTTAGCATGCAAACTGATCAGCTTGTTTTTTATTGGAGAAAATTATTCTTTGTACCTTTTTAACAGAAACATGATCCAGAGTTCTGCTCAAGCTAATGAAAGTTCAGGGCTAGTCAGGATGGATGCAGCATTTTAGATGAGCAGCTTTGCACCTTTGCAGGAAAACAAAAGTGAAACTTCTCCCAAATTTCAAATTTTTATCACAATTATTTTAGGTCTATAACTTGGGCTTCTAGGTCATATGGTAGTACAAATAATAAACTGTAATAACACTGATAAATGTTATATTTTTTCCTGTTGTTTACTCTTTCCCTAGCTTCAGTAGTAGCAGCAGAACTTACAGTCCTTTTGAAGTAGTGACTAGCACACCAGAGGTGAGTAGATATGCTTCATGGGAAACTTTCCTGCAGCAGGTTACACATAGGACTTCAGCTGCTTTTTTTCCCCTGTATTTTCTTCTTCTGTAAAAACATTCTCCACTAGGTGTCCCAAGTACAAGGAATGTAAGATTAATGTCTTCTAGTTTTAAACTTTGACTATTTTCCCCAAGTTAAGCATTCCTCATACTGAAACATTTTCTTTTATTTTAAGGATTCCTAACTAAAATCAGGACTAAAAGTACGTCTAGAAAATGGATGACAAAAGATGAAAAGGACTCAACATACTTTAAGTAATCTCCTTGATTCCTGCCTCATATCCACTTAAAATTGATCTCCAGGATATCACCAAGTCATCTATAAACAGCTGCAGAAAGAATTTTGTTAGGGCTCTCCTTGAGAACTTAAGAAAAAAAAAACATTCAAACCTTATTTTAGAAGACAAGGTGATTCCTCTAGTACACT
Organism: Fringilla coelebs; assembly: GCF_963513975.1. Taxonomy (NCBI): domain Eukaryota; kingdom Metazoa; phylum Chordata; class Aves; order Passeriformes; family Fringillidae; genus Fringilla; species Fringilla coelebs. The sequence goes on from NC_140030.1 coordinate 51,973,672, forward strand.
TGAATCCAAGATAATTCTTGGAATTTCCAGAAATTTGTGAGAAAGTAAACCAAATTTTTCAAAATTTTTCCATAAGAGTGTGCATCAAACCTGTAGGTTGTTGAACATGCTGCACACTTCTCTGCTGTGGAGAAAAGCGCTTTCATTAATGAGGCCTCATTTTGCAACCTGTAAAAATATCTGGCAAGGACCCTGAATTTTCATTGCAGAGTCAAAGGGAGGAAACAAGGAAATATATCCATGTAGCTGTGTGCCATTTGTAGGGACAGAACAGGCTGATGCAGACTCCTGCTGAGAGGGAGCCAAGATGATCATATCTGCTTGGTCGTAACATTTATTCATTGGCAAGCTTGCAGTTTAGAATGTCAAATTATTAGGTCCTTCTGGCATGTTATGATTTTCTTAATTATAATAAGTTTACAGATTTTGTTGATGAGGTCACCACAGGAGCATAGAAAAGAATTTAAATCCCTAATTGCTGAGGGACAGTGAGCAGCAAGAGCACCTTTAGAAAGAGCTCTAGATGCTGCAGTTACTGTGTTACAGTCCATGGAAATCTGTGTGGTAATGAGCCACTGTCTTCTTGGCTCTGGAGTCCTGAGATCCCAGGAGCAGTGTAGTCATCAGAGAAGGATCCACTGTTTGGATGATGCAGATTAGTTCTGCATGAAAAAGGGCAGTGTCCTTCACACTTTGGAGGATTTATTCGCTATTTTTTTCCTTTCAATGTGTATATGACTGCTGAAAAAGAGAACAGAATTTTCTGAGAGCTGGTCCATGTTCAGGGTAGGAAAAAACCAGAGAAATTTCTACTTTGGGATGGCAGAAGACCCTACTACCTGCTCAAGGTATAATGAAATACTCCATTTCTTATTGATTTTATCTAGTAACAATCATGATAAGTCTGTTTGGAGTTATCATTTTGCCATGTTTGTGGATTTGAGTCACTTTTCCTTGCATTACAAGCTACCTTTTCTCGTTCTTGGTATTGAAATACTCAAAAACACAGACTTCAAGGTCAGAGAATGTTGTAGGTTGCCTCATACCTGTCCCCAGCTGTTATAAATTCCCCTTAGAATCCACTTTTCCTAGAATTTGTTTCTAAAGGAAGTGGATCTTCTCTGTGATCTTCAAGAGGGGAGGAAGTTCCTCATGAATAAGGAAGAGTTTCTTTTCACAGTTTCATGATTTTCCCACACAAAGGAGACCTTGAGAACCCTCCCTACCTTCATTATTCTGTTCTAATTCAGAAAGACCTCCAACATTTTGTTATATTTTCAGATGATAGTAAATTCTTGAAAACACCTACAGATCCATTTGCATTGTTTTTGTACGGCAGGTCTTCTTAACTGTGTCTATGCTAGATAAGCAACATTACCTGAAAACATCTTACAGACACAATTTAGAGAGTTGGCAGTTCTCTCCTTATTTACTTCTGATACAAAGGCAATGCAAAGACATCTTACAAAGACCATGATGACCTGTGTTATGAGATGTAAGCCTCTATGATATTGTCTTTTTATATGATTGATATAAGAACATAATGTCTATAGAAAGACAGACCTAAACTCTAAGTAGCCTATAGTGGTCTTTCCAACACTTTAACAGTGGGAACAGTGCAGTGAAATGTGGGGGGATAGAATGTAAAAAAATAAAGATAGTGCAATAAAGATAATCTCACCCCTGAGAAGTTGCAGCTGTACTAATTACCAAAGATTAGGAACAGGCCTGCCCTTAACAGGCCACAGCTGTGTTCAATGAGGATGAGTGCTATAAAAGAGTGGGTTAGCTGGTTGAGAAGTGGGTTGGAGTTTATTGGCTGTGAGGAGGAAGGGGTAAGTGCTGTAAGGAGCTGTCCATGAGCAATCACTGAGAAGGTATGGAAATTTTGCAATAAGATCACAAGAGTTAAAGGCTGTCCATGTAGCAATACTTTTCCAGAATATTCTTAGCCTTCAGGAGTTGACCTGGAAGCCACCTCAGTTGTTTAGAGCATGGTGGCACTAACACCAGGATTGTGAGTTCAATCCCTGTACAGGCCATTCAGTTGGACTTGATGATCCTAGGAGTCTCCTCCAGCTGAGAGTATTCTGTGGTCTCAGTTATAAATCAGAGACAGCATCTTTATAGTTAATATGTCTACAGGGATTTCTTGAACTGGTAAAGGCTTTCCTGGAATTCCTGGAACTTTTGTCATTCATTCTGTTTTTCTTATCCGGGTCCTGAGTTCTTGCTAAAATATGCATCCCTATAGATCTCATTTCTTTGCATAATTTCACTAAAAATCTGTTTAGGGAGACCCTAATCTTAGTGTTTAGATGCTTCAGTCTTTTATTGTTTAAAAAAAAAACCAAAACAACCCTTCTAGAATTTCCATCAGACTGAATTTTTGTTAAGATGTTTTTCTAAAGATTACCTATAAAGTTTTCAGAGATTATAAAGCAATATGTTAAAGTAACCAGGCTAGAGCCTCAGGGTGATACAGTTCCATCAAGTTGGAACAAGAGCTTTTCCTCTCTCTTTGAGAAGTATCTCACTCACTGGCAGATTTATTTAAAGTTTTATGGACTATTAATTAGGAGTCTTCCACGATACATACTCATTCTGTAAGAGTAGTATTTTGCAGTCTATTTTTAGGGTTGCTCCAAATCCCCACAGTGTTTAGCTGAAATCTCTGCATTTAAGTCATTAAGCAAGCATTACAAACTCTGTATGAGAAAGAAAATCTACTTGCTTATACAGCACCAGGAGTTCTTGTGAATTTGTTGTCTGTGGCATTTATAATAATGCATACCATACTGTGGCTAGCTTTTCTTTCCCTGTATTACAAACCGTGGTGAGGATTGTCTTCTACAATGGGGAAAGACCTGAATTTAGCTTAATCTTTTCTCTTCCAGGCACAGAGATCACCTTTGCCAGGTACTGCAGCATATTCCCTTACTTTAAATCCTGGTAGTATTTAATGGGCTATTTCATCCTTGGGATGAAGAGCAAACATGTCAAGAAGCTGTATTCATCTTTTCTCTTAATCACTAAAGTATTTTGCTTTCCATTCTGAGCGTTTCTTTAATGCTTACCAGTTCAGCTACTTTTGTGATTCTTTTGAATGTGTTTGCACTTGGCTTGACTTTGAGAAAAGTGTGATTGTTTTCTCAGTCCTGGAAATCACTTATAACTTCACATATAGAGGAGTAAGCAAAACCAATGATATGTAAATTAAGTGCTTGTTTTACCCCAAATAAACTGTATTTGGATGAAATATAATTCCAAGTATTCTAATTTTGCTTAATGCTCTGCTTCAGTGGTTGGGAGAGTTAAATGGTATAATCTTCAGTACTCATCAGAAGCTCTGGGCAAGGAATGAACATTTTATGGCTTATCAATCAGTGACTGCCAGAAACCTTGCAAAGAAAAACAAGTTCTGATTGGTTAATGCATGCAATTCTTGAGAATTCTAACCCTCTGAACATAATATATGGTACTGAACAGGTGAGCAAAGTACCAGCTACCACATTAAAACAAATCTGACGCGGCACCATCTACATTTTTTTGTAGAAAATATTTACAGCTTTTCTTTCTAAATAGGCTATATAGAACATCTGCATGAGGAATGGCTCTAAAGTACTCCTGTGCAAATATGTTTCTCTGTCTAGCTAGGTCCTGATTTCAGACTGACTGGGGTATGTAGAACTATCTTTCCCATCATTAATAGCAAAATTTAAATATCTCCTTCAATCCTGTGGAGGTAGCTTTCCAAGCTAGCTTCTGCAGCCAGCACAATTCATGCTAAGACCTCGGTGTTTTGGGGCTGGGTTCACTGGCACTGCCTTCAGCCCCCTATCAAAGCAGAATTTGATTTCTCTGGATCCAGACAGATCTGTTTTAACAGCTTTGTCACTATAAGTTGTAGGAGTAGAACTATCAAAATGACAGTGTGTGGACCAGCTGCACCAGGTATCTGTGCAGTGTGGCAGAGATGGTCACGCTGCTTGTTCTTACAAGCGCCAGCATCTGCTCAAGTTAGAGCAGTCAAGTGAAGGGCCTCTACAACTGAGGGTGCTGTCCTTCACTAGGAGGAGTGTCCTGAACTGGAGAGTACCTAGGCATGGTACTCCCCAACTCAGAGCCCTCACACCACTCACTGCAAACAGCAGTGAGATAAGGAAACAGTCACAGCAGCAATGCTAATGACAGAGGGTACAAGAAAACAAATTATTCACATGGGGGGAAAAACCCTGATAATACACAATGATGGGCTAGGTTAATGCTACATGTACACGGTAACTTTCTGCTTGCAGCTCATTAATATGAGAGGGATAATCTGCTGGTAAGATGTAGTGTCCAGTATCTTCGCCCCACTGAAATGACAAAAAGTAAGTTTGCAAGAGAATATTTGATCCCATTGATCAAATCCAATGCATCCAATATGTGAACTTATTAAAAAAACTTTTAATAAAACATTTTTCTAAAGAAATTGTCAACATGTGAGTGTTCTTTAACGCAAAAGTTTCAGAAGATGAACCTGGTGATTGTAACATATTATTGTCAAGGTTTAAGGAGCTCTTACATGGAAGTACGCTAGCTAGAATTTTTGAAAAAAAACTATTTTATTGCATTTCAGCATAAAATACCATGTAATAGAGTGAAACTTATTACTCAATTTCACCTATTAAGTGATTTACTTTATACAGATAAGGTATCACACTGGAAAAACATTCAGACACTTAAAAAATTAATGAGAAGTTATGCCTCCCTTAATCATTGTGTTTGTGGTTAATATCATCATTTTCCTATCTTATTCTGATGCATTTCAGAACTTATATGAGATAAGGTAAGCCAGAGGTCACTGGAGACAGAAAACTCTTCTGAGTGTGGACATAGGTAATCAGGAACTCCAACTCATTCCAAACTTATTTTGGAGATCCAACTCCAACTCATTTTCCTTAGGAGGGAAGAATGGTACAGCTGTGTATCACATTCAGCAGCTGGTATTTTGGAACTAACCATCCAAGACAAGTGGGATAAAATACTTCCACAGGGATGTGAAGACATGATCGTTTGGAACAAAGATTTATCAACTTTTAAGGGAGGTAAATATTTGAAAAAGAAGGTGGAGTAAAAGGTTAGGTTGAGATGATCTTGTTGAAAATATTTGGAACAATAAAGTTGTGTTAAAAGATTGAGTCTGATGTCTTAAGAAACCTAGAGCCAGATATATGCACATCTTCACTTTCACGGTTCTGTCGTCTTTAATTGCAGCCATCCCTTTCCTCAGTGGAAAATGCACATTGGTAATTGTAAATCCATATGTGATATTATCATGAAGAAAGACAAAGCTGGAAAAGCTTAGTGCCATAAATCCACTGACTCGCCTTCAGTCTTATTTTCAGCAACAAACGGAAATAACTCTTAAAACTTTACTTAAAGCTCTGTTGCTGTACATTGCTATTGTTCCTGGTTCATTAAACACTTTCTTGCTAAAATCAAACTTGTGGATTTGTGCAATGGTTGCTGTGGTATTGGGAGAGAGATATTCTTCTTTGAGTCAGTAAGCCCATAAATACAAACTGTAACCTTATGCTCTTCCATGAGAAGAATCTCTGATTACAGCAGATGAAGCAAGTAAATGCTTAGTAGCTTTTTTTCTACTTTGATTTAGGATTAATTTTCCTTGATTGGTTTTGGTGTGTCTTCACCCCACATTAGCCTAAGTAATTAGTAGCCAAATGTGAAAGTTTTAACTGACCTTTGTTCAGTGCCAGCAGGGGTTATAAATGAGTTATTGTAGGTAGGTGAACTGCTTGTGTGGAGAGTTGTTGCTTGGGTTATTTTGTACAGCTGTAAGTTCAGGTGTTTGAGGAGAATCACTTGAAGGTTAAAAGAAGAGCTAGTTCACGCTCCTGAATCTGGTGAAAAAAGAAGTGTTGCGGAGAGATAGTCAAACATTTTCAATCCTTCAGTGATTTAGTTTCATCATCATCACCACACAACCTAGACTAGTTATCTGAAGGAAAACAGAATCTAAAGGCTATGAGATGCTTCCAGATGGACATGACTAAAAGCTCCAGCAAACTCAGGTTAGTGATTTTCTATGAGGAAATTAGCAAGGTGACATTCTGCTTTTATGGAAGGCTAGCACTGCAATGGTTGTAATGTCATAACTTTATAAAGATGTTTCAGTGGCCAAAGGTTTAAAAAAGTTCAGGTAGTTCTTCACCTCTGGTAAGGGTGAGTGGTTTGTGTGGGTGGGTGAATTAAATTAAATTCCATTGTGAGTTATTCTTCTATCCCTCTTTGGAAAGTCTCTCTTATCATCTCAGGTCTGTTACTCAGAGTGTGTGGGATGATGGCTAAAGTAAAATTGCCTTTTTTTACCTGGATGTAGGAGGTTTACCACTGGATTATTTTTTAATGGTAGAAAGTTGATGCATGGGAACAAAGAGAAACCTGTTGAATCTTAAAGTAAATAGAGAGTTAAGGACTTCAGCAGGTGTTACTGTGCAGTGCTCCCCTATAGACTTGTAGGGCTGATTTGCCACAGGGAGACTGTGTTAAATAGTCTGGGGTAAAAAAAACAGGATGTGAGTGAAAATCCAGAGTAGTAATGGTTACTGGGGTTTTATCTTGTAATGGAAGTTGCTCTTAGTGATAAAGACTAGACTAGTACCCTGATCTCTTGAGGCATGGAGATACAGCAGCTCATAGCCCACACTAGTGGGAAATTCCAAATAATGATTCTTAGAGTCTCAATTGAAATAAATTTGTTTCTCAGTAGAGTGGTAGGAAACAGATCAATATAGGGGCAAGAGGAAGTAGCAGTGAAGTAGTATGTCCTAAGCAAATTATAATATATGCAAATGTGCAAGATTAGTGATCTTTTCCTCTTGAAATGCAGTCTTTTTAAATAGCTCTTTCTCTGTGTATGTATACATTGCATAAGGGTGGCTGATTTGCTTACATAGGCTTAAAAACTGTCTCCCCTGAAGTCAAGGGAAGAAATTTCTCTGACTAAGAGAATTATACCTTTGTCAAATTGCATGGTCTGTGCACACTCAAATATTTAAACACTTTTACATGAAGGTTTCTGTGTGATTCTTAATATAGTGGTGACGTATTTTGAGGTTTGCTTTCAAATATTCTGTTGCATACTTAAAATTATACTACATTGATGAATTATGTTGTCAACTTGTTTTTGCAAGTGTCTTGTCTCTTAATGGTCAGAGTTTACCTATTGGGAGAAGTCAGACTAGACTTTGGATAAGCATAGACAAGGTTTTTTGGGTGACCCAAACAATTTCTGTGCATAGAAAAATATGTAGAAAATCATAAAATATGCTGAGTTTGAATGGACCAGCTAGGATCATCAAAGTCCAACTCCTGGCTCTTCAAAGATGACCCTGAGAGTCACACTAAGTGCCTTTGAGTATTGTCCAAATGCTTCTTGACCTCTGTCAAGCTTGGTGCTGTGACCACTTCCCTGGGGAGACTGTTCCAGTGCCCAGCCTGGAACACTCTGGCTGAAGAACTTTTTTCTAATAGCCAACCTGAATCTCTCCAGACACAGCTTGAGGCCATTTCCTCAGGTCACCACAGAGAAGAGATCAGTTTCTGTTTCTACACTTCTCCTCACGAGAAGGTTGTGGACAGCTGTGAGGCCTCCCCTTGGGGTCCTGTTCTCCTCTTGAACAAACAAAGTGATCTCAGCTGCTCCTTGTATTGTTTTCCCTCTAGACTCTGTGCCATCTTTGTAGCCTTCCCCTGGATGATCTCTAATAGCTTTACATAATTTTTTATATTGTGGCACCCCAAACTGCCCCCAGCACTGGAGGTGAGGCCGCCCCAGTGCGGAGCAGAGCGGGACAATCCCCTCCCTTGCCCAGCTGGCCATGCTGTCCCTGATGCACCCCAGGACACACTTGGCCCCTGGCTGCCAGGGCACTGCTGGCACATGTTCAACTTGCCACTGACCAGGACCCCTTTCAATGGGGCTGCTCCCTGGTCTTTTGTTCCCCAATCTGTGTGTGCATCCAGGGTTGCCCCATCCCAGGTGCCAAATCCAGCAGTTGTTTTAACATCTGCTAGTTTGAGTGTGCTTAAATAATAAGGTGTGTTTTGTTCATTCTATGGTAAGAAATTCCTTGCTTTCAATGTGCATTTGTGAATATGCTATACGTTGTTTTCTGCAAATAAACTGAAGAGGGGCAAAGGACCTTCTTTGCATCAGAAGAAATCTTGTCCTCTGTTACTGGTTGGTTCTACCTTCAAGGAACCACAGAGTAGGTTTAAGTGGCAGGGAAGAAGGGAAACATACATAGTTTGACCTGAGGCTTCATTGTGAGAGCAAGAAGAGATCAATATAGAATTCCAGCTAGGGAATTCTAACTTGGGAAGATGTGACCATGATGTTAGTAGCTTGATGTAAGATGATGATAATATTTTTCATTTTAAAGAAATTGCTCAAAGGTTAGTGTATTAAAAGGTCTTCTTTTAATGAGGAATCACTGGGTGAAATTCCTTGGCCAGTGTTCTGGAGCAGGTAACTCTAGTTAATCACACTCAGGGCCTGCAGAACCAAAGACAGTTTTTCTTCCTTGGGTCCAAGCTAGTAAAAATATTCTTGCTGAAGATTTAGCAAGTGAATAGTTATGTACGGATTTATTGAAGCTATGATTGTCTTTACATAAAGTGGAGAAATAGAAGCACTGGACTTCACATTATTGAAGTCTATTGACCTAATACCTTCATTGCTGGTGGTCTAGAAGGTGATCTAAAGAAATACTTAGGTAGAAAGCTAAATAAAGGAAAAATTTCCAGCTTTATGACAAACCTCTACATGTTCAGAAAAAAAGAAATGCTTCTGATCAGAGTTTTAGAAACAATGGATTTTCTTTCTTTGACAGCAGAAAAGATCAATTAAAATTTTTCATCCTGTACACTTAGTCCTTGACTTGATGCTCTCAATCAAGAAACGTAGGGGTTTTTTTTCCCCTAAATTAGCTCACTGATTAAAGGAAAATTATGATCTCTCCAAAATGCAACCTAGTGTTAGAAAAAGTTAGCAGTCAGCCGATGAAGAACAGCTGTGGAACAAAGAAAATGGGATCAATTGTGGTTGGAAAGATGGTCTTGGTTAAGAACTTTTTACTTTGTCTTGCTTAGCTTTGTGAAATAGAGGCAGGTCTGCAAAATACAAATTTACATCATGATCTATGGTAAAATGGAGAGTGCTGCATTTTGAGAACTTATTTTTGTGTGCTGGAAGACAAAATATGAGGTGGCTCATCTGCTGATCAATCATTGTAATGATGTGGCTCTGCTAAAATCAACTGGTGAAAATCAGTCTCCTGTTAATTTTTCCAACTGGGACATGACTGCTTTTTTTTTTTTTAATTTTTATTTTGTTTTATGTGTGTTGCAATATTTTTGAGAATGTACTGGTTACAGCTGGAGAACATTTTGCAGAACTCTGGAGTTAGTGTTCAATTTAAAAGATATATTTCACATAAGAAACATTTTAGATTAAAAGGTTTTACTTTGGCCAACTAAATTACTCTAGCACCATTTGAATCTGCAGCAGTGTTTACAATATAAAATAAAAATCTTTAGGGTTTTTTGTGCTTTTGGAGACCAAAGCTTCAGGAGGCTTTATAGCAACACATTTTCCAAGATAAAACTACTTTTATAGCTAAATTCCCAGAGTGGGAGCTGCCTAACTGTCTGAATTAAAACTGTAGCTAAAGAACTACAAGAGACAGGAAGAATAAAGTTCTTGGAAAATGAGGATGATTAACAGAGCTACCCTTCTTTGAGTTTGTGCAGTCTTTAATCAGCCTTAGGATACATGCACTTTATAGTGTTACTCAGCCCATAATCATACACATTAGTATTTATAATCTGACAATAATGCAAGATTAGCTGTAACTGAGAACCATTCATTTTAATTGTGACTCCATTCAAATGAGGGGAAAAGCATCTTCCCTTCAGTACTGGACCATGCTAGGTAGCAGTGTGGGCGGTTCCCCTAACACTGTGGGTGTTGTGGCTTTCTGTTTTCCACCTGATTGCTTCATCCTGCTCTTTGCTCCAATTTTTGTACTTTGCTGGAGTCATAAAGTGGTTGCCCATAAAAAGAGGCAAACAGGTAACCTGTTCTCATGGGGCTTTTTATTTTTTTTATTTATTTTTTTTTACGCTTTGCTTTCTGTGTAGGATCAGTTGAATAACTGTTGTCGGCACTTCAGTGCAGGCTGGGAGGATGTGCTTTCTGATGTCTGAAAAGAGAAAACCCTTGTGCACTTTTGGGCTGATTGAAGGTGCCAGAAATACCAGAGAATTGATCCTCAAATGTATTTAGGAAGCTAAAACCTAGCAAATATGATTACAAGTGCTTAAGGCCTTTGTGAAAATCGCAGCTTTGTGATTTGAGACATGTTCTCTCCCAAACACTGTGTGTGTGTGATGGAAGAGGAGGTATCCTGCTTGATATGAATAGGGAAATTGGCAGAATGGGATCCTCTCTGATAACAACATGGTGGGTTGAAGAGGCCATCCATCAACAGATGGAAGTAGAATTAGGGAAGTGGCAGCCAGCAGAAGAGGGCAAGAAAGCAAAGCTGCAGACTCTATTACTTGATTTTTAAAACTTGAATTCCAGCATCAGCTGGAATTCTATGTATTGTCTTGTTCCAACTCCTTGCTCTAGTTAATTGCTTGAGGGCAAGAGACAGCCAAAAGCAAATTAGCTCTCAAGACCAAAAACTTAGACAGTGTAGATTGTTTCATTCAAATCATTGGAAGTGAAAAACAAAACAGAAAATTATGCTGTTATCAGTGCTATATCATCTAAAGCTTCATGCTGTTTTTAGAATTTCTACCTCATCTGCCTTTTCAGAGACAGTTGTGAGAAGAACTGGCAGTCAGGATGAAAAATGGGACCATCAGTGTTTGTGTGATTAAGGTTTTGGAGAACTAGAATTAATGTCAGCCATGATGTTTGTATTTTCTTGGACCATTTCTATTTACCAAACTATTAAATCTGTGATTTTCTTGCTGTCTCTATTGGAGAGGTGCTTGCAAAAGAATGCTTGTATGAGATCCCTCATAAATTTTTGCCCTATTTCCTACTTGATAGTTAAAAACACAAATATCCCTTTGTCTTCTGCTGCTATCACACTATACTCAGCCTGTTGCCTGGCTATATGGAAATTTTCAGTTGCAGTTGGGAGGAAGTTATGGCCCATTGTGGGCACCAATGACATCAGATAAAACAGTCTGAAAGAACTGTGGAAAAAGCATCATTGAAGTTTCCTCAAAATCCCTGACATCAATCTTAATTTCTCATATTTGTTGCCTGCAAGCCTCTTACTGGCTGAGAAAAAGAGGGTATTGTCTCTCATCAACAGAGGAATGTTTGCCAGCACTTTGACTCGAGAGGGGAATTTTGAGCTTTTGCAAAATTTGCAGCTGAGCAGATGGACAGCACACAGGAGGCCAAAATGACACAAAGGGAGCCCTTAGTTTGTAGAGCACTGTCTGGATCTGTCTCTAGATTATCAGCTTTGTGCCCTCTGCAAACAAGGCTGATACCAAAAAAAAAAACAACAACAAAAAAAAATTGGGTCAAGACTTTTAAATGTCCTCCCTAGTTCTTCAATCTGGATAGGGAATGTGAAAATTGGAAGACTCATACACAAGAAGCTTTACTGTGCTCTCTTACTCAACACATGCCTTGCAGTTAGCAAACACACAGAAAGTTTTTGAATTTTTTTCACCAAAAAATGTCGAGGCACATCACTATGACCTTGCAAGACACAGGGTTCCTTTCCAGTACAGCTTTACTTAAGATTTTCTGAGCAGAAAGCAGTAGCATGTGGAATCTGGCTCAGATGTCACAGTGACTCTGAAAAAGTGATTAATGCAAAGGGGTAGCCTTTCCTTTTCAGAATTAGGAGTAGAGAAGAAGTTAATTCATGGGAAGGGGAGGGAGAAGGGAAAAAAAAAATTCAGAAGCACACTAAGGCTTAAGAACTCATTTGGTCATCTCCCTTCTCAAAGACTTCTTCCTTTGTTGGAGGCTGAGATATTGGCATTTGACCCACAGGACTTTATGACAGATTGTTCCCAAAGGACTTCTTTGACACTTTAGTTGAATAGTCATAAAAATTCCAGACCTGCTGCTGGAAAAGTGGGGGGGGGCAGGGTAGGAAATAAGCTGAAAAAGGAGAAATACTAATAGTAAAAAGGAGTCTGATTCTTTCCCCTTAGGACAAGACATGTAGATAAATTCAGAGGTCCTTGAAGGAAAACTTTGAAATGTCAATGATGTGGCATTGAAAAAAAAACCCCACCCAACTGAATCCACTGATTTTACTAAAGCATTGCTCTTCTGGTGTAATATATTAAAAATAAATTTTAAAAGTAAGGATTCAATTGACAGTATATTCTATCTCTCCCTAGCAGCAACTCCCTATTCAATATTCTTCTGGAGATAAGACATTAGCAGTGATCTTGGCAGTGAAGTATTAACCCTGACCCTCAGTGATCTGGTTTCTGCAGCTCTAGAAAGTCAAGGTCCATGGGGAAATATATATGTCAGAAGAAAACCAAAAAGTTTTATGTAACAATAAAAGAATATCTAAAACATGGTATTTTCTTTCTCTCAGCCAAATCATGTAAGGCATGATTACTGAAACACCAGGCAGATATTAGCCCCAAGGGGACAGACACTAGGAAATTCAGTCATCTTTTTTCCCCCTTCCTGTTTTATGGAGAGGCTCCCCAGGAGCAGAAATTGGCCTGCTTTAAGTCAACATCAGATATCATTTTTAGTCAGCAAAAGGAAAGCATGCCCAAAACTGGAATGAGATTGCCTACATAGAAATTAATGAGCTTTATTTTAACATGATATGGAAAGGAGACTTCAACAGTGAAATGACCTGACATCATCAATTGAAACTGATCTGGCAGTAAAATTTCTAGATCACATATAGAGGGCACCCAAGGCTCTGACCAGAGGCCTCATAATAAGATTAGTCTTAACTATCTAGGTACCTATAGCTAATCTAGATACCTACAATGTGGAGATGTGTCTGCAACACCTGTTTTATTAAAAGAATACACAATAAAAATAATTAATTGGAATGCAATTCAATGTATTTGATTATTGTATTTCCATTTGTTTTTTATTGTAATTTGATAAAACGAATTGTTACCAGATAGTACCTGTTTCTCTCTCTGATCTCAAAAAACCCCAAACACGAAACAGCAAACCAACTCAAAACCTACAGTGAGCATCTTAAATGTAGTCAGCTACAATAAACTACAAACAGACTTGTTAAATTTATGTGTTTCTGAGATTGAAGACAGTTATGTTCCTTATTGATGCAGAGTAAAAGCTGCTCCCAAGTTTGTTTTGAGGAACATAAACTTTCATTTTGGGCACTTTAGGGGAGGTATTCAAGGTTCAGCATGGGTAAAATTAAAAATCTGTGCCCTGAAGTACTTGCAGTGTTAGACAGCAGTCCTATCAATGCATCCCCAGCTTGGTAGTTTATGTTTTTGGGATTTTGTGGATGTTTTACTGGTTTGGTCAGCAAAAATTTTCTTAAGATCTTTTTTCCAAGTTGAGGTGAATCTCCATAAATGTACTGAATCTCCATAAACATTTTCTGAGCTTGTTTCATTCTGAGGAACATTCAGTAATGCTTTTGCTGACCTCTTGATATCATGGCCACGTGTTTCTCGAGCAGGTGTTTGTATGCTGGAAATACTAATTTAAATTGATTATCAAATCACTTATCCTTCACAGAATATTGGATACAACTGTGGCTGTTGCAGGAAATTAGTCAACATTTTGGTTGAAGAACCTGAAGAACAGTTTCAATATGTAGTGTGAAATCCTCAGCAGCAGTAATACTGCATTATTTGGCACTTGCAACCTTTGGGTCAGGTCCAATGCTTGATTGGGATCTGTACAATACATCCTAGAAGTTATAGGAAGAAAAGTTACTGCATGATTCATAATTCTTCCTAAAAGTATTTGTGAAAGCTTAGTAAAGTGCTACAGCAATTAAAACAGCCTCTAGGTTTACTAGAAGAAATTAGGTTTATGTGAACTAGGGTTCCATTCCAAATTTCTGCTTTGTTGCTCATAAACTTCTGTAATATTTTCCTCCTTGTCCTGACTTTTTCCAGTGATATTTCTTGCCTGAATGTGGTTCTGGTGGTGTCTTATTGAGGATTTTTAGCAACATTAACAGTTCTACCATTTAGAGTGTATGAAAGCTAAGGGAAATAGACTTTCCTCTTCAGTGACTCTTTGGATTTGTTCTTAAATGTTCCTGTAGTCAGGTGGGGGATAGAAAGCTGAAATAGCCCCTACTGTGGAAAAGCAAATTCTTTTTTTTTCTGGTGAAAACTGGATTTAGTTGGAGCAAATGAGGAGGAAACTGCAAAAATACACACATGCAGTTTTTGTGTATTTTAAATAACCATTTAAATGTGATTTTTATCACAGAATATACTCAAATAACTTTGGGTATTAACCCAGGATTTTGCAATGGAAAAGCTGTCAGTTTTATATCCCAAATAGCACACACAAATACTGAGCAATAGCTTTTTGCTTAGAGTGTTTCCACAGCTCTTATTTTGTCAATGTCAAATAGATCACTACATTTTCAATATGTAGCAGTTCCACATTAACCCTGGATGTAATCAGGCAACTAAACTTTGTACCAGAGGGAAAGCTAATATCCATGACAACATGTGAGTTTACATGTACGCAGTTCTTTGAGCTAGAAAAAAAAAATCTTTATTTCATTTTTGTAAGCTTCAAATGCAACTTTTTGTTAGATTTTTCCCCAGAAAAATATTGCAGGTTTCACAGCATCTCTAAATTGTAGAGTAGCTTGGGTTGGAGGGGACCTTGGAGATCATCCAGTACCACCCCGGTGCTATGGGCAGGGACACCTTTTACTAGGTCGGGTTGCTTGGAGCTCTATCCAACCTGGCCTTAAACACTCAGGGATGAGAAATCTTCAGCTTGTCTGGGCAACCTGTTCCAGCATTTGATCACCCTCATAGTAAAGGATTTCTTCCTAATACCTAATCTAAACCTGCACTTAGCTTGAACCCATTCCTCCTTGTCGTGCCACTAAATGCTCTTGCAAATACTCTCTCTCCATCTTTATTTTAGCCTCCCTTCAGGTACTGAAATGAATTAAGTCACCCCATAGCCTTTTCTTTTCCAGACACAACAGCCCCAGCTCTTTCCTCATGGGAGAGGTGCTCTATCCCTCTGATCAGCTTGGTGGCCCCCTTCTGAAATCTCCAACAGATCCATATCGTTCCTCTGCTGAGGACCCCAGCGCTGGACACAGCACTCTGGTTAGCACATTGGAGGGGCAGAGTCACAACCTGCTGGTCGTGCTGCTCTTGATGCATCCCAGGATGCTGATGGCAACAAG
The DNA here is from genome assembly GCF_963513975.1 of Fringilla coelebs. Taxonomy (NCBI): domain Eukaryota; kingdom Metazoa; phylum Chordata; class Aves; order Passeriformes; family Fringillidae; genus Fringilla; species Fringilla coelebs. Next base: position 51,989,136 of record NC_140030.1, read on the forward strand.
GTTGTAGAAATTCACATGCTTGATGTGAATTCAATCCCTGTGCCAGTGTTCTTACAGTTTTAGCCCTTTGGTGTCACGGGAATTGTAGTGGAAAGGTTAGTCAGTTGTTGAAATGAATATAGTGCTATTAGAAGATACACACTGGTGTTCTGACAGTTGATGTGCTTTCTTTCATGCAGTACATTGAAAAAAGATTTATTTTTTGAGTACTTAAAAATCTGTGTTCTGAAAAGTTAGAGTTTCAAAGTGAGTTTTGTACAACATGGTTAAAGTTCTGTGTTTGAGATTCCTGGTCTGTGATCAGTGGTGTGGTTTTGGAACTGAGATATGAATGCCAAATTAGTGAAAGAAGCATCATTTATCATCTCTCTTTTGGGCTTCTGGTTATGTCCTGGGGTTTCTGATAGTACCAATGACAGTAACATGATTGGTTCTTTTTAAAATGCAACATATTTCTATAAGTCACATTGATAATTGTGTTCAATGTAAAAATAAAATTGTGAAATACTTTATCTATTACCAAGATCTTTTAATGATAAGTTCATTTTTCAAGAATGGGAGGAGGGAAGGCAATGGAAGTGGAGGAAGCCCAAAATATTCTGTAGAAAGAGATGGGTGTATCATATGGCAACATCCATCTTTATTGACCTACAATTGAATACCCCTTGTCTCTCATTAACTTCAAGGGGAAATTGAAACATTTCCAAATGCCACCAGAAATGAGGAATATGAATTGGTTGATACAGTATTTTGAAGAATAGAGTGCAAAGCTGTTAATGAGCTGGTGTGGCTCCCTTCTCTAAGAAAGACAAGTTGCTTTAATCAGAAAGGTCATGCATGTCAGATAGCATTATTGTTTCCTGTGTTCGCTTGACTCCACTTCAGTCTGGGAGAATTAAGCTTTCAATGAACATTATTAATAGTTAAGACACATGTCTGGAGATGTGGACGCTTCTGCATTCAGCTCTGCTGAAATTTCACTTTTGATTTATTGTCATTGCTGTTAAGTACTGCTTAAATACAGCCAGCTTATATGTGTCACCAAAACCCCTAGAGTCATGCAAGTGCTAAATGTATAGCACAGAAAATACCTTAGGGATCAGAGAAGCACAGCTAGTTCTACCTTGGTCTTGAACTCTAGGAGCACTTTCATCATCCCTAAGGTTTAAGTGATAGTCATATCACTTAAAGAGAAAGAGAATGGAAGAGCTGTGATTCACTTAGGTTGAGACTCAATTTGTTTGGGGATTCTCTGTAAATAGCAATTCCCTGCAGGTGGTCAGGCTGTCCCAGAGTTTATACTTGTTCCTTGATCCAGGGACCTGTTTGGAGGGGGTGCTTCAACAACCCTCTAAATACAGACTTTGCTCCTTTTCCCCTGCCCCCTGTTACATTCATCATTTTTGTGGCTCTGCAAGCTGTATTAGGCCTGGCCAGTATTTGTCACTGCATAAAAAAATATTTGAAATATTAAAGAAATTATTAAGTTTAAAAAAAAAAAAGTGTTTTGAATGGTATTTTGTAATAGAATCCCCCAAATAACAGAAAGCTACATGTGGGGTAATTTGAGAAAATATTTTTTGTTGTATTTTGGAGGAGTTTTTATGCTTGTAATTTTTTTTATATATGTGCATGCAGAAAAAAGGACATGTTCCTCCATTAGGAGCTCACAAAACTGCTTTTGCACCCAAAATGGAAAAAAACTGTGAAGTGGGAGAAAAAACTCATCACTGTTCATTGATCCTGAAAATTTTTGGTGGATTGTATCCTGAGGAGTGTTTCACCAGTGCAGGCAGACTATCTTCCTGCAAACTCCTCCAGCCAGAGCAGGAAGACATCTGTCAGCTTCCACAGGAATCCCTGTCCTAGCAGAAACAGTGGTTTTGCTGTCTGAGTTCTCTTGATCTGCAGTGAGCCTAGACTGTGCAAAAAGTCCTTTATCACAGCTTGAGTGGAAAGGCAGGATAGTCATCTTGCGTCTGTTATTTCTATATACGTACAGGGGAGAAAAAAAGAACAAAAAAATGAAGTGGAAATATATTTGGCTCATTGTTACTAGTGTAAGCCTTTTTACTGGGCTGGGGTCAAGATTCTGCTAGAGGAAAGGTTGATAAAGGCTAACACAGGAAATGATTGCTTTCAGAAATTACATAGCAATCTTGCCATATTGTTTCTTTTAATTGTCTGGAAAAGGCTGTGTTTGGGTGTTTTTTTCTTTTTGTTTGTTTTTCTCTTAACATTGGCTATGTTTTGCCTCTTTGGTTCACTTCAGTGAGAAATGGAGGTTGCTTTGCTTTTTTATTTTTTTCTTTTTAATCCTAAAGTTTATTCTGCTCCCCCACCTAAGCCCTTTCTTTAGGTGCAGTGAAAGTTGGGTTTTTTGACTCAGCTCTTGAAAGGCACATTATAGAATACAGTTTGGTGGTTTAGAAAATCAAATGAATGTCCATATACCCAAGTATGAAACAGGGTCAGTGCAGCTGTGTAGGAGGAGTGTATGGACGTACACTTAGAGCTTACTGGGATAGATAAAAATTATAAAATCTTTACCTGTTGGAACTATTGTTCCGAAGTGAGATGTGCATCTAGAAATCACTGAACTTCCATTCAACATTCCTTTTTAAATAAAAAACCCCACACATCAGTCAGCTCTATTGTTGCTGTAGCATTGCCTGTGCAAAGGCTGTGGAGAATAAGAATGCTTTTCAGAGGTAGGGCTGTCCCGGTAAGATTAGTTGGGCAGGCCAGAAGTACAGCTTCTTTTCCATCAAGGACTATGATATCCTAGAGGAAGGCCACTAATCCTTTTTTCTTGGTATGAACTCTTGTCCACATCCATTTTAAGCTGTTCTCAAATATGTTTGAATACACAGTGAAGTGATTCTTCTTCTTCTTCTCTTTTTAAATTCTCTTCTTAGCTAAGCAGTTTGCAGCTCTAATGAAGATCTATATTCTCTATACAAATTTTTATCTCTTTTCATCTTCCCCAAGAAGGATGGGAAAGTAGCTGTGCAGCCACTAATTACTGAGAGATTAAAACAGCCTTTATGATAAGAAAGGAACCTGAGTACTATTTTTTCAAGCCAAAACTGATAAAGAAGCTAGCAAAAAATACTCATTTTTGGATGGCCAAGAGGTAGCACCATAATTGAATGTGCTACTATCTCAACACAAGGGCAGCTATAGGATGTGACAACTCTCATTATGTTGAAAAGCCAACCAGGTTTTAGCATCTGCCAGCTCATTCCTGTTTGTGATGTGACAAATATCTTTCCCAAAGGAAAGCTGGAAATACCTACATTAACAGTACCCAATTCTCTCTCTCCCTAATTGATTTTTGATGCTGAAGAAGAGGAGCCATACCAGCAAGGATGCCTATAGGTTAACTTTTGGAAGCTGAAACTTTATACTATACTGGCCGAGTGAAAACTTGAAGTTTCCCAGTATAAATGCTTTAGATGATGAAGGAGAAAGGAAATCTCATAAACTTCTTCCTCATGATATCTTATGCAAGAGTGGCCTCGCTTAAATACTTAATGAAGGAGAAGACAAGATTAAAAATAGTAAAACTTCTTTTTTTTTTTTCCTTTTCCTTTACTTGCACTGTTTTTTATAAGAGGCATGGTAGCTAAATGAAGGCATTCTATCCAATAGGGTTTCAAACCTTTAGAAGAGAAATGCCAAAATGTCACTGTTAAATCTCTCTAGCCTTCTATTGTGGCAAGACAGATAGAAGCAAAAGCAGCATTTTACAAGTAGCCTAAGAACATCCCTCAGGGCACCTGAGGTGCTACAAGCCAGATTAGACTTGTCCCAGAAATAAAAACTCTGAACTTGAATAAGTGTTAGCACAAGTATCAATCTTGTACCTGCAAAACAGAAGAAGGAATGTGAGAATTTAAAATATAATTGTACTCTCATGTCCTTTGTCTTCAGTGCAGCTATTATTAATAATACACAGGTGCTTATTATATTGAACTATGTTCCACTAGATTAAAAGCTTAAATAGTTATGGTTTTAGATTTCCTCTGATCTCTGTAATTGTTTGTGTTGTATTTTATTACAGTAAAAAAGTGGTAATAATAATAACAACAATAATAATTCTGTGAACAAAATCCTTAATAATATTTCCTACCCAATCAGCTTCATTTATATCTGACTTGTTACTCTTGTCCCTCTGTCATGTCCAGATCAGCTTTAGTGCAGGTGCCAAGGCTGCTGCTGGTGCCAAGGCTGCTGCTGGAGACCGGAGCATCAGGAGCTCTTGGGGCTTTGCTTACCTTCTAGTGGCTTTGGAAGGGCTGGGGGTGGTTGAGGGTTACACTGCTGGCTGACATCCCTAATCCTGGGGGTGCTCTCCAAGGAAGAGGCAAACCCAAGCAGTTTTGTTAGCAGAGCATCTTCCTTCTGCCTTGCGTTTGAAATTGGAATCTGCTGGGTACAGGAAATAGTTTGAATGCAAAGAGCTTTCTTCTCTTGAACACATCCAAGAAAATTCTTTGACTGTAAGGGGGAAAGCTGTTCTTCCAAATGAAATTACTCTTTACAGGGATGCTCAACAAATTAGAAACAGAAAATTGCAATTGAAGGAGATATGAGCATTGTCTTATTCTTGTGTTATTTGAATGTTACTTTAACTTAAGTGACGCAATTTTTTAAACATTTTTGCTTCTGTGATTTCTGTAGAATAATGTCTATTACAATTCATTAGCTGTCTTTTAATTTAAAGTCATGATGAAATTGCAATTGCATCTCAGAAAATTTCCTTAGCTGAGTCACAATGGAGATAAACATTTGTTGCTTTGCCTTGACATGGTATCCTTTTTCTGTAAATTGTATTTTGATACATTTGACTGCTAGAAGTATCTTCTGCCACCCACAATTAAAACTTTCTGTCTACAGTGAGATGGTTACACTCTGATTTCTAGAAAAATGATGAAAGTACCAATGTCATTATGCAGGAAAGTCAGCTGCAGAATAATGCCTTCCATTCATTGCTCTTTGGCACTAGATGCAATTTGTCACTGCTACAGATACTGATAACTATTGTTATCCTTCACTTTTTTTTTCTTTTTTTTTAAGTTCAGTCCTTATAAAATTGATGATGTGCAGGTTGTCATTTCTTGGACCTGTACAGGCTGTGGTCTGTACACATGTAAGTCATACTCTAAAGGACCTTTTTTCAAATAAGTACATCTCAATTTCAAGGTATTTTTAGCCCATTCTCTCTCTGCAAGTATAAAACCTCTAAGCTGCACTAAGCTTGTTTGTAGCCACTCAGGTTGTTTTTCTAGGATGGATGCTATGATTGTGTCTATATTCAAAATAATTTCTAGGTCATTGGAATGAGAAAATGTATTTCATTAAAATGTTTACACATTTTCAGGTGCTCCTTTTGCCTGTAACAGCTAGAATTCTCCAGTATTTGTGTTTATGTGTATGAAGAGATCAGGAGATGAGGTGTTTGGATGAATATTCCCAATAAACAGTTTGCATGCAGCCACCTGTTCAAGTAAGCCGGGAGGTTTTTCGGATAGGTTCCTCTGTGCCAATAAGTCCTTGAATATTTATAACGAGGATGGGAATTGACAGCAGACTGTCTACATTTACCTAGCAAAGAATTGCTTTGCCTGTGTTTAACACCAACAACAAACTACCTGGTTCTCCTGAACCTTGAGATATTCAGTCACTTGTCAGCTTCTATGTTAACATGAGGCTATACAGGAGTAGCTCCTTTGGATAACGTGTTCTAGCTAGGGAAATTATTTTTTATCCTGAGTTGGGCTGGGCTGTCCCTAGTGCATACATGTTCAAAGCATTCAACGCTTTCTTTTTAGTTGTTTTCATCAGATCACCTCTCTTTCTGAGTAATAGGTGATATTTACCTGTGAAATCAAGTGTTAACACAAACCCAGCGTCTCCTGTAATCTGGGGAGCTAATATGGAAATTCAATGGATCTGCATCTTTTGTTTTGCTTTCCAAGTCTGTTGTATGCTTGATTCATTAATAAAAATTCATTTGCATGTTACACTGTTAAATTAGTTTTTGGAAAGAACAGAAATAAAAGTTTGGAAACGTGCTTTATGGTATTGCATATCTTGAAGCTGTTTTGCCTCAGCAATATATTACTCCCTTTTGCCACTGTTTTTCAGAGAGTTTGCTTTTCTTTGTGTGAGACATGATGCTGAGTAAGACTTAATACTGAGAAGAGTGAAGAGATTGGCATGTAGAAACTGAAAAGCCAACTAAAATTCTTCACAATGGCTCTATTACCACTCCTATCATCATCTGAGGAATATTTTCCCTCAAAAAAAAAAAAGTCTTTTGTCAGCTTAGTTAAAGGGAGATGCCTCTTGAAAATTTTTCTTGCTAGCTCTGGTAGCCCTCTTTGTTGCTGTGTTTGCAACATTGGCAGCATCTGCTTGGCTGCATAAGAGTTGGCATGTCTGTGTGAGCTGTAACTGCATATTCATTACTGTGTTGAAGTATTCTTGAACAGATCATTGGAATCATTGGAAAATTACTTCTTGTTTTTGGAGCTATGGGTACAGAAACTTCTCTGTCCCAGGCACGTGTATGAAAAAGCATGCATTTGCTATCAGTAAAAGATGTATAGCAGAGCTCCTAACCCAGTTTACTAGCTTCAAGCAAGTTGCTTGCATGAAATGTTGAATATGGCATCCTGGTCTCTATCAAAAATTGTGTAGTCATCAGGACTGGAGGAGTGCCAGGACTGGCACTGGTGAGGCTGCATCTTGAGTATTGTGCCCTGTTCTGGGCCCCTTAGTACAAGAAAGACATTGAGGTACTGGAGTGAGTTCAGAGAAGGACAATAGGGCTGGTGAGGAGTCTAGAGAGTGAGTTTTATGAGGAGCAGCTGAGGGAGCTGGAGTGGTCTAGCCTGGAGAAAAGGAAGCTCAGGGGTGACCTTCTTGCTCTCTACAACTGCCTGAAAGGAGGTTGTAACCAGGTGGGCACTGGTCTCTTCTCCCAGACAACTAGACAACTCGACAGGACAAGAAGACATGGTCTTCAGGTGTGCCAGGGAAGGTTCAGGTTCAACACTGTGAAAAATTTCTTCACTGAAAGGGTTGTCAAGCATTGGAACAGGCTGCCCAGCAAAGTGGTGAAGTCACCATCCTTGGATGTGTTTAAGAAACAACTGGATGTGGCACTTAGCACTTTTGTTGGTTGACATGGCAGTGTTCACTCAAAGATTGGACTCAATGGTCACGGTGCTCTTTGCCAACCTTAATGATTCTATATAAACCCACTTTACTGGAAGTTTTGAAGTTGGCCTGTGATTCACTGGTGTCCATGTATAATTTATATGGATTTTTTTATATGGTACAAATGTCATTCTCTTAGATTCATTTTTCTGCTTATGAGCTGACCTCTTTAATGTCAGTAGTAGACATATGAATAGAATCATGGTGATCCTAGGGTATGTACATCTTTTCATAGCAATTTTTCATAGCAAATCAATTCCAGCTGGCAACAGAACCTCAAATCAAAATGACAAGAGAAAGGTGATGATAGACTGAGTCTGCTTGGAATAGATATCCTAGCCATAAAAATATGCACACGATTCTAGAAACTAATCGTGCTCTCTCAAAGGAGAGCCTTGGAAGGAGGGTATGGATGAGCATGGAGAGACTGCTTAGAATGCAGTAATGGTTTATAGGGAATGTCAAACTGCACTTAGCTGTCAAAGCTCATCATTTCATTCTGCAGTGGACAGCGCTACTAGAGTTTGCACTTGTGGGGGGATAACAACTGTTCTATTTCCTTTGAAGAAATGTAGAAAAGCATCACATGCAGTGAAACTGAGCCTTACAGGATGCATATAACTGTCATCTTGGTTATAAATAAAATACAACCTAGAAGACAGTAACCTATTATTACTGAAATACCAGTGTTGGGCTGGAGATGCTCAGGGGGATGGTCAGAAGGAGTAAGTTCAGCCCAGTGAGCCGAATCGCTCTAGATTGACCATTTGCTGCAATTTATATTAGTAGGCAAAAGGCAGCCTTCTGTGATTATCTTCCAGCTTGTCTGAGAAGTCTTTAACAGATAACACAGAGAAACCAAGAAAGGAGATAAACTGCACTAACATGGATAGCTTCCAGTGCTGCTGCTTGGGCATCAAAACTCTTAAAGGATCTTCAGTCAGAGCCTCTGACAGACAGAGGGTAACAAACACATTTTGTGCAGAAACAAATTATTTCTTCATGATGCCCTGGGAGCTACCTTTCATACTTTGCTGGCATTACCATCATACATTGCCACTGCAAAGCAGCAGCTTTGAAGGTCAGTGGACAAGAAGTCGAGCTACCAAAAAAAAACCAGAAAAAAACAAAAGCAAAACAAACAAACAAACCACAAAAAAAAAAGCCCACAAAAAAAACCCCACAAAAACCCCCAAACAAACAAAACAAAGCACCAAAACCAAACCCAGAAAACCCTCAAGACTTTCATTGTAATATCTACTGAGCAGTGTGATTAGGTGGGAGGAAGGTCCTACTTGTGTTGTATCCAGTAGTCATTGTACAGAATTCAGATGCATAAAGAACACTTTGTTATAATGAATATTAATCATTGCATATATTGATAGATGGAAAATTTTCTGAGAAGTAAAATACTTATTTAAAGTATTTCAAGCAGACCATGAAATTAAGTACAGCATGTAGTCATCCATGTGGGAAGTCCTCTTGACCCTTTAGGTAAAACTTAGAGTGTCTGTTATTTCTGTGTCAATTTATATGGCACGGCACCTGACCACTTTACGAGTTTGAAATAATTTAAAATATTTCTGTGAACAGGTTTCTTTAGATTTTTAGAGCTTTAGTCACAGTGTGTGTTCTGAGCACAGTGAAGTAGAGAAGTAGAGAAAAATTTGTTTTCATAAGTTGTCTCCACAAACTGTTATTAAAAAATGCTTTATAGAATGTCTTTTAATAGTTTTTTTCTTTACAGGAAAAATAGATTTAATTTATGGCTATATATTTACATCACATCTTAAAATCTGCATAGTAAGATGGGTTTCTTGTTTGTGTTTTACTGCTGGGATTGAGAGTTTAGTCACTTTTAAGACTTGAAAGCATTTCAGTTTGTGAGATGTAAATCATGTTAGTGTTTTCACACCCGCTACATTTAAATAGATTTAACAGCCACACTATCCAAACTGCAGATATTTAATAATGAGGCTCCACATAAGATGGGGTTTTTTTCAATTCTCAGATAAAAAATCATCTTTGTTTATCATCTGATTCTGCATTAACAGGGAAGTCTTGTTTTTTTTCCCGTGAGACAGAAGATGTGGGGTTTGAGCATTTATTTTGATATGTTAAACTAAATTCTCTTGTCATCAGAGTTAGTGCAGGACTTGGCACCTCACAGGATTTGTTAACATAAACCAAAGGAGAGAAGTGAAGATGAGTTGTCTTAGTTTGATCTCTTTTTTTAAATGTAACAAGTGAAGCAAAATTTCAAAGAAGTGGAAAAGCGGGGCTGAAGTAACTTGAGGCTGGACTGTTCACAGAAATTGCTAGCTGGTAGTCTGAGCCATTAAGAGTTAACCAGATTGGAAATCTCAATCATGTAGAAATCTCAATCATCTGTTTGAAGTGCGTGCAAAAGCTTGTAGGCACAAAGTTGGAATGCCTGCAAACCAAAACAACATTTTCCTGATGGCAGTGGAATTCATTTGGGAAATACTACTACATCTACATTTCCTTCACACTTATTTAGAAGGTAGCAGCTTCCTGGTTTGGTTTTTGTATTCTTATCCACGTTTGGGTAAGAATTGGAGTGTACTTCAATGTGCTTAAAAAAACCAAAATCAACAACAAAGACTTCCTAGGAAATAACAGTAGAATTGATGCTGGCATTTGTTGTCCTCCCCAAATGTCAAGATATTCAATAATACACTCCCTGAGAAATCAGAAAGTATAAACTGAAGAAAATAGCAGAACAGACAGTTTCTACAAGGCATTAAGGATAGACCCACAAAAAAGGCCTCACAGAGGTGGGAACATAAATGTCCTCTGAACACAGTGTCTGCAACAGCCTTTGAAAGCCAGCTAGTACATCTGAGCTCTAGCAAGCCATTAGCTGAAAGGACAACTGCATGCATTTTTAATGTGTCTCATTTGGATCCTTCACATCCTGACCAGTGTTTGTGACTCCTTGAAAACACTTTGTAAAGCTGTTATTGCATTTTGTTTAAGAACATTATTTCTGTTTGGGGAGAAGCCACTGAATAGAATGGGAATGTTGTTCAGATCTTTTTAACGTGTTGCAGATAATGGAAGGAGTCCAAACTGGCATTCTCAAAAAGTGTCCAGATACCTCTGCTTGAACCTTACCTGGAAAATAATGTCTTTCATGATGCAGTTTGCAGATATTTATGTGTATGCAGACATAAACATTCTGGGATTTTTTTTGCTGAATGCCTGTGTCATTGACAAAATGTTATTTTATAAGACTTTGCAGTGGTGGGGCTGGGCAGGGGCATAAGTGCAACCCATTTTTTACCATCTTTGTACATCATTAGAAATGAGAAAACAGCAGTTTCCAAATAGATTTACTGTAGTATGACAGAATCTCAACCCTGCTGAAGTAAATGGAAATTTATTAAGATTACAGTAGTATCAGGATTTGATTTGTAATTATCAGTACTTACAGTTTGTTCACACAATGCTTTCCCTGTATGGATTAGTAATTGCTTGCTGCCTCAAAAGTCTTTGTTCAATTATAACTAGGAGAGAGGAGTTCCCTAGAGCAGCTGATATGTGATGAGCTCTTTTACAGAGGCTGACCAGTGCTCCCAAGGATTTCACTTATGCTGTCAGGTCTGATTTTTAAAAGGGATCAGAACCCAGTGTGATAATCATGTTAATATTTGGTTTTGAAATGAAGCTGAACATATCTGAGAATCTTGGCCCGGGTTTGAGTTGCAAACTGTCCTGCAAATTGTTCAGGTGAAAAGACTACCAAGTGAGAGGAATGATCTTTGGGAACTAATGAAATGAAACATTCAGTAAGAAGCAAAAATATCTCTACTGCCCAATTAAAAGGTTTTACTTAAAAGTAATCTTTTTCCACTTGAAGTTAATCTTAAGAACATAGAAAAATTCTTCACAAGTGACAATATTTTCTATATTTAGCATTTTGTTTAATAATATTCTTATTTTCAAAAAGGTGAGAGACATGAAATCCCATCCTGATGAAGTGAAAGGGAATCTTGTTAAGGTTTTGTAGGATACAGAGGTGTTTGGATTTCTGTCTTCATCTTGGACTTTGTTTAAAATCAGAGAGAGGAGAGTGCTTGGTGGGGTTTTTTTGTTTTGGTTTTTTAAAGTTTTTATGTCCTGGAGAAATCAAAGGAGAAATCAAAGTTGTCTGAAAGACAAAATATAAAATTGTTTTTGATCTATTCCAATAACAGCTTTCCTTTCCAGAAAATTACATGCTCTTGAATGTTGAATCAATGAAACCTAAACATGTATGGATAACTGTATATTCACTCAAATGACTCGAGTGGTTCCTCAGGTACTAAATGAAAAGGGGAACATAAAATATTCCAGGCTGGAAAGTTAAAATATTAATGAATCATGAGTTTCAACATCATGAGATGTCTAAAAATATCTTTTATATATATTTTATTCAGGTTCTGTTAACAGGATTTTTGTTAGGAAGCCAATTTCTCTCCAGCCTTTGGTGCTGTCAAAGTAGCTATGAGCATACGTGCAATTTTATACCATCATCACAAAGTAGCATCATGCTTAAACCAATAAAGAATCTTTGCTTTAAATTGCTGTTCCAAATATCTGAGTAATTGTGGAAACTTCCACAGTATAAAGTGTACTTGGGTGTGACGAGTTGGACATGTAGTGTTGAAACTTTTGTTATTACTTAGGGTTTTGTTTTTGCAAGAAGCACAACTGTTGTGAGAGAACAGAGGAATAGCACTGAGGATATGTCTTGGAAAGGGTTGACAGCCCCTGCAGTTTTATACTGAATATGAATTCACAAACCCACTGCAGATGAGAAGGTGCATTCAGTTGGATTATAAATAGACTGTAGTTAGCTTTGAAATGCATCCATTTTATTCTGAGCTTCCAGAAAAGTCCTACTGATATGTAGCTACAGTGAGAGCTCTAATGTTGGTAATAAAGAGAAAATGACAGGAGTTTTATTTGGAGTCTTCTGACAGCTGTAGAAGAAAAAGAAATCCATATGTTGTTGTGGTGCCCTTCCCCCCCCACCCTACAAACTGTGAAGGAATAGATTAAAAAACTTTCCATTCTCAGGAAACAGATCTTTGTTCCCAGGCGCTCAGTGTGACTGGAAATGTATACAGTTCTTGGGTTCTTTCCTTCACTCTTCCTTTCTTGTGCTCAAATGCAGCAATCCCAATGTAATCCAGAAGAAGCCAGGTGCTGTTCTTTCTAGTGGTCTAGGGGAGGTGGAATGGCAAGACCTATGTTTTTGCTTTTGTCAGAAGAGCACTCAAATACCTTGAGGTGATACGCGCCTGAACACACTGGTCAATGCAGCATTTTTGTGATTCCAGCAGTAAAGTCAGGGCTATGTGCTGCCCAGCTCAAATTTGTAAATTTTGTCTTGCAGGGGATGATTAGGATGACTTGGATCCAAGGGTCAGCAGAGTCTGTTTAGAGGACCTGTAGAGTTGCTATCAAAAGAATATTGAACAGTGTATCCCTGTCCTAGGTGGAGTGGAAGTGTATCAAATTAAGGCATGTTACTCTTTGTGTATTAAATAATAATTCTGTGTAATCTCCCCTGATTGCCACCTGGAGCAGACAAACATTTCTTCTGCCTCCTTTTAAGTATGTGTTTTACTGACTGATTAAAGAGTCTGTTCTTCTAATACATATCTCAAATGTGGGAAGTTTAGAATTTGGGCGGTCATTTTTACTTTTTTAGGATGTGACTGAAACAGTCCCATCACCAAACATGAGAAATGGTAATGTGTGTTTTTCTGCTAAATAAAATCAGGGCACAGCACTGGTGAGTCTCCAAGTAATTTCACGTTGCATCAGAAGACAGATGGCAATGATAAACCAGTGGAGAGCTGAGAGTCTTCAGCTTGTGTCAGCAGCATGTTGGTCTCCAGTTTTGGACCCTATCTAACCATTAACTATTTTTAGAGAAAGCATAAGGCTGCAAGGCAGTGCAATTACTGCCTTTGCATAGACTGCAGAGGTCTTCAGCATTTGCACAATTTATTTTCTACCCAGCATGTTGGGTTTCCTCAGCATCGATACATGACTGCTTGCACACTCTGGGATTTGTCCTTGTAAACTTAGGAGAGAAAACAGATACCATATGCAGTCTGGTGTTGCAGATCGTTTGCAGTGGAAGAGAGAAAGGATGAGTTTGTGCCAATCTGGTGGTCAGCCAAGGCCCTTCAGCATGTGGAGGACTTTCAGGTAGCAGGTGAGCTGGTGTATTCCTAGGTAGACACTGCCTGATACACCCTGAATCTTGTGGGCTTTCTGCGGCGTGATATAACCACTTAGACATAAAGTAAAAACAGCTGAGTGCAATCTGTAAAAAGGAGGGACTAGGGGTATTCCTTCTAAGAACATACATACTGTTTAACTGATGCCATGAGAGCTATTCACCCCTTGGCATGATCGTTTTTATAGCTTCTGTGCTGCTCTGGGTTTCCATCATAAATTAACTAAAAAACCTATTTAATTTGCTATATATTCTTTTGTGTTCATGTTCCTTTTTGTTTGTCCAGAGCAAACTGCAAAATTTGCGATTCTCTGGGTTATAAAATCTCTGGGTTATAAAATCTCACTATCATTATATGAATCCAGTTATCAACATTGTTAGAAACAAAGTAACATGAAACATTACAAAACTAATACCAAACAAAACCAAACAATAATTGTCTGTGTTCTTTCACCTCACATTGCCTTCTGAGCAATTTTCTTACTTTTTCTCAAGCTTCTGGGCACTGTTTTTTCTCCAAGTCAGATCTCCATTCTTGCTGGGTATTTATCAGTCTCTGTTCTGATGCCTGTCCCTCTGTCTTGTTCATAACAGATGCCAGAGCTGTGAATTTTTTAAGGCAACTGCAGCCATTGTAGCTGATGAAATGTTTTGGGGCAATATCCAGTCTCACATACTAAAGCAAGAATGTGATCTTCAGCTTTCTTACCTCAAAACACTGAAAAAACCCCATACTGCTATTGCAAAATATTCTACCAGTCTGTACAAAAGGTCATATTAGCTTGAGAGCAGGTTTCTTATAATCATTTCCCCAAATTAACATTTTCTTTTACATACCCATCTTCCGGTGTTACTGTTCTAATGCCATTGTGCCACTGCTGAGTGTAGTGCACATTTATGTAACAGCCTCCCTTGCAGAGTTTACTTTGGAAGCTAGACCAAAAACAAAATTATATGTAAATCAAACACATTTGGTCATTGAGATACAATGAGCACAGACCATAATGGTGCCACTTTTATGGCCACATTTCGAAGCACAAGCACACTTCATCTCTTTGATCCCTTTGTTCTAATGCTCAAAATAAATGTTAGTCACTGAATGAGATTCTATAGTGCCACATGTAAAGTTGTGGTTTTTTTAAGCCAGGGACCTAAGAATCTTGTTCCATTAAACAAAAAAATAGTAACAATTCGACAAGGAGGACTGGAGCTTTGAGATTTTTTTTTTCCACTGTTGCAATAATTAATTGCAGTGGGGCATCAAAGGATTCTATTGTGCAGTTTGCAAGGAGCACTGTTGTCACTCAAAACTTTAAGTAATGAATTCATATATTTACATTGCAATAGCTAACATGACATGATGATACATATTTTCTCTGTAAAAATGTTTGCTTAGCTTCAGAAAACCTCTCCTTCTAGGAAAAAGATCCTCTATTTTGGTGGTCTTTCTTTGATAGCATGCACAGCAAGATATTTAGAAGGAAGTGGATGTCCAGGGTGGGAATGAGAGTCAACAGTTTCAGTAGTGAGATTTTTTACTGGGATCTTGGGGCTTTCACTAATGAACCTTAGACACTTTCTATATTATCCAAACACTGGATGGTGGGAAATCCAACTGCTTTGACTAGTTGGAGTATTTCTCTTCTCAGTGTGTGACTTTTAGAGAATATATTGTATTTCCTATAATTTCCTCTCCCCTGCAAGAATTGTCTTTTTGCTTGTACAAGTTAAGCAAAGCTGACTTGAGTCCACTCATGCACTTTTATTTTTGGCTTTTTCAAGCAAACAATCTCTCATCATATCTGTAGAGAAACTTCACGAAGGAGTCTGTAAAACTGAGGAACGAAACCAAAACTATAAGTGTGGAGTAACTTGTTTTAGTATGCTACATCAGAAATAGAATTTAAATTAAAGGCTGGCTTACAGGTTCATTGACTCTACTTAGCATCTATCATGAGCTATTTTTCTATTATTTGTGTATAAATGCCTATTTCTTACTTAGGTCCTATACTTAGTTTTATTTTAGTGGTGCTAATTCTCAAAATATCTCAATTTAAAACTGAAAGACATCTCTTTGGAGAAGTTTCAGTTCTTTATTTTACACCTCTGCTCACACTTTTCCACCTAGTCCAGCCCCCAGCCAAGCAAATCCAGCATGTGCAAGGCTCGTGAAAGCTTCTCTTAGACTGGGGCTTCTTTTGTGTCCTGTTTCCCTGATTTTAAAGAAGGAAAACTGAAATATGGAGAAAGGTTAAGCTGGTTGGTCAGCAGGGAAAAATACAGAGCAATGCTGCACTGAATTTTGCATGGCAGTGTTGCATGATTTGACAGTGTCGTTTCCTATTGGGTAGTCAAGGCATCATCAACAGCCCTTGATAAAAAGAGTGGAATCTGGTTGGAGTTTTTTTCCATTCTCTCACTTAATTGACACAAACATGCTCTCCTGAACGTTGGTTACCCTTTCTTTGGCTTAGGAAAATTGTAACACCTTCAGCAGGAAACTGAAGCTCTCCTGAAGTACCTGTTGATAGAAACTTTTAAGTCTTCATACACTTGTCTACTCCTGAGCATGCTTATCTTTAAATGTGTGAGTTGCTCAAAGTGATGTTTGCTATCAAGAAGGCCATTTCTGAAATTTATCAATTTTAAACTGTTTATTGTATCTCTGTCCTCTGCCTTTGCCTCATAACCTGTTGTGATTCCTATCATTTTACTATGACTAGGCCAGGAAGGTATGACTTCCTTGAATATTTTTACATGGTTTATGAGTTTGTAAAGACTGAGGGTTTTAACTTCCTTTGCTTGCTTTGTATTTTATCCAGCAGGATTCATGTATAAGGGAAAAAAAACTAGGTCATCCAATCTGTTCACTGTCTCTTTCTTGTACTCTGATATCGGAGGATAATTTTGTCCTATATTAATGTGCAATTAATTTGACTGTACTTACTGAAAAAACAATTATGGTGTTTTTAACCCTAATTGTTGTATATTGTAAACATTGAGTTATCTGAGACTATGATAGAAATGCCTGATGAAAGCATTAAGGAAGTGCTCGGGAGTGTTCTTTTTATTTTCAAGTAATAGGAACGTTCTTTCCATTTTTTAAGTAATAAGGATGCTTCTGCTAGAAAGAGCCCAGCCAGAACTTCCTCACACAGAAATGGCTGGTAGTTAGAAGCAGGATCTGATTTATGCTGGGAACCCAATTTTGTGTGGAGTCACTAAAGAAGAGAAATGAAAACCCCTTCCCTCTCTCCAACCCCCGCTGTGCTTTCTGCGAAGTCAAGAGCAATAAAATATTTTAAAGCTGTCCTCAGACACCCTCATTTGCCTTGGAAAGCTTTTATGGGTAAGTGCCTGCTGGCGGATCCTGTAGTTTCGCAGGCTGGGTTCACTGTAGCACAGCAGACTGAGCAGCGCCCCGCACGTGTGATGTATCACCTTGATGCTAGGCAGCCTGTCTCATAAGCTGAAGCGTTTTACTGGTTGATTTCATAGTTCATTAAAAGACTTGCATTTTCCTCCAACAGCTGAGTGGCAAATAAAAATACAGGGTTGCAGAGACTGTGCTACTAAGTAATTCTAGCCTAACTGGCCATGCCTCTAAGTAAGCAGTAAAATTGTTAACTGTGACAGCACCATTATTAGTAACGTCTCATTCGTCTTGTATCCACGTTCCTTGAATTGAACTGCTTTTTCCTTTGCCTGTTATTTAACATTATTTTAAATTATTCCCTAAAAAAGAAAAAGGAATGGATTTATTTTGTTTCCTTATGAAAAGTTTGATGCTCTGTCTTCAAAGAATTATGTTCTCAAAACGTAGATGGAAGATAAAACTGAATTATTTACTTATTTCTGAAAGGGATTTTTATGCAAGGCTTGATTTACCTTGATTAACAGCAATTTACCACACATTTCAAAATGTGTTGCTAGTATTTGTAGCTCAAAATAGAGATACCTTAGAATTCCCTACTGTATTGAGCACTGTATCAGGGGCTGTAGGAGCTGTTTAATTTTTGAAAATACAATAAGATTTCATTTCAAATAGGTTTAGATAATAACCAGTGAAGTGATTTAGTGTTAAACCTATATTTAGTCTTTTCATTTTTTATAATCACTTCCTTGGCTAACACCTTCAAAATACATTTTTATCAAAGTAGTGTGAGGCTTATGAAGTAAATGTAATTTCCTTCTCTTCCCTGGAAAGGTTTAGGGCTAAACTCAAATGGTATAAGCAAAATGTTGGCTTCATGATGTTGAGTATAAGCATTCGATGCTTTTTCAAAAAGCACAAGTAACAGTCTAAAGCAGGCCTTTTCGGTATGTTTTTCTATAAGAATATGGGGGATTTGGTTGGTTTTTTTTTTGTTGTCTTCCTTGGAAAATCACCACCTAAAATGGCTTCCAGAGATCATAAAAAGAAGTGTTGCTGGTATCAATTTGTAGAATTAAATAGCAGGTTTTTTCTTGTTTTTAATAATTCTACTTCTCCATCTAGGACTTATGGAAGGTTAATCAGAATAATAATTACAGTGAGTCATTCCTGTAGTAAATGATATTTCACCTTAAGGTTTTGAACAATTCTTCTGCAAATATGAAGGATCTTTCTGGCTGTTGTCAAGAACAAGCCATTGACCATCCCTGGAGGTTGTGCAAGGCACACAAGCTATAGTGTGATTCTGAGTACAGCAAGGTTTCAGTTTTTTACACATTCTTAGGGAATTAGTTAGTTATGTCCTAGGGCGACCCTCCTTTCTGAACTTCTTCCTTTTACAGTAAACAAACAAAGTTTGGTGGAATCAGGTATACATGAACTGAGGAAAACATTGCTAGCAGGTTAGGACATAATGGCAGAAAATGTGGTGGTAATTCCTCTGCCTTCCTACCCCAACAACCACCCTCCCATTAACACAAAAAAGAAAAAAAAGACAACAAAAAAACCCAAAACCAACCAACCAAAGCAACAAAAACTAAACAAAACACCAAGCAAACAAGAAACCCCAAAAAAACCAAAGCCCCCCCCCCCCCAAAAAAAAACAAACAAAAAAACCAAAACAAAACAGGCAAAAACCCCCAACCTGCTAACCAAACAAAAATCCTCTTAACAGATAAAAATTAAGATGTTCATTTTGAGGTCTCAAAGGAAGAGAAGAAAGAATCAGACACCCCTGAAGCCTTTTTTCCCTTTTCCCCACTATTTTTCCTTTTCTTTTTTTTTCTGGTTGTTTTGTTTTTGAAAGAGTAAAGAAACATCTTGACTAGAAACACAAGCTGTCATGACACCAGGTACATTTTAGTGGGTCATTCGTTTTCAGAGGCACCAGCCCTTCCACTGTGTATGTGACTGCCATAGAAATAAGGCAGCCTGCTAAGCTGCCAGGTGCCAGGGAGATTGCATGCAGTAGGGGCTGGGTGTGTTTTAGGACCGAGTTATCTGTACCTGCATGGGCAGGAATAATGATTAAGAGCCAAAAAAACCTACTTGATCTCTTTGTTTTTGCTTCCTTAGCATTGGTATGCTTAATAATTTCTACTCCACAAACTTCCATAAGGGCAAAAAAGTGAGATTGACACAACTACTTTGCTGTCTATGGATAGCAGAATTTTAAATGCAGCCCATTCAAAAGATGAGGGAAATATTGGGCAATATGCTTTACAGCAGGTTGGTCTGTGAGCAGTGTATCAGGTTTTTCTGGGTAAAACACAGTGACAACCAATGAAAAAATTTCTTCAGGAATTAAAAATTTACTTAAGGTAGGAGTTGAAGCACATTTCCTAAATGAATGTAAAAGCAGGCACAAGACTGAAGTATGAGAGAGTTCTATAGGAGAATGAATCATATTAGCCGCAGGGTAACTTCAGCCATTCTTTTTGGTTGGTTGGTTTTGTTTGTTTGGGTTTTTTGGGGTTTTTTCTCCCCAATGTTTACAGTGTTATGGACAGATTCTGTGAGGAAAAGCTTTGTTGTGTGAGACAAGGCTGGATATAGAAGTGTCCTGAGACTGCAATTTTTTTAGAGCCTGTAATTTTTTTTTAAGGTTAAACAACCCTTTAAAATGTATAAAACCCAGCTAGCAATGATTGCAGCTGGGTGCTTGGGGTAGTGGCAAGATCAGGGTGCTCTTGTGAGATCTGAAAGATAAGCCAGAAGGAAGCCATATTCCAACCAAACATCATATCACAGAAATGAAATAGCGAACTGCCATAACTTTTATTGCTTAGAAACGATTACACAGCGTGCAGATTCTGTAAGTAATTGGCACACAATGCGTGGTTATAATGGTTAAATAGTTAAAAAAAATATGGGTAATACACTGTTTCTTAGATGTTCTTGGGCTAGGTTTTTTGTGTCTCTTTCTACTGTTGCATATAATGAGCTCGATTTTTTCAGGTTAGATAAGAAAATACTTTTTAAAGTATCCAGGAACATCACTGCTACTGTTTCTAAAGTCTAGGTAGAATTAGAGATTTTGTGTTCATGTTTGTATTTAAAATGCTGTATTGAAGTATGTGGATTTTGTGATAGGGGATAAAATATCTTGTTGTAACACCTTTTCATGGACTGCAATTGCCTTATGAAATTCCCTGTTGCTTCAGTGTATGCTGGATCAGGCTCACAGTAAATAAACTTGGAAAAATATCTATAAAATCAGTCAAACAAATATTTTTTATTTTTAAAAAGAAATAAAATATTTTTAAAAACCTGACATTTTTTTGTTTAGGCTTCAGTTGTTTTGGTTTCCTTTTTTTTTTTTTACTTCAGTATTTAACGGGCATTAGCATACATTCTTTCAATGAAGAACTTAGAAAAAAAAATCCCTCCAAAAATTGCTATCCTGTTCTGTTTTTATTCTATAGTTTGCTACTTCCACTTTAATTAATATAATTTTATTACTATATTGAATATTAAAAGTAAAGTAGGTTTTCATGGTTCCATCCTGATTCATTGAACTGCATCGCATAGTTCACTGTCAATACAGAAAACCTAAAGCTGTTCCTGGGGTTATTCTTTCTTTTCATATGCTCTTAAAATTGTCTGTCTGCAACTGAGTTTTTCTTCTAGAGCTCAGTTGGAGCCACCTGCCTGGGAGATAAAGTGCATTTCCTTAGGCTCAAAGTCAGCTTCCGATAGACTGCAGCCAGACCTCATTTCTTACAATTTTTCAACTTAATTTTTCCTGATGTTTCTCCAGATCACAATTTTTCTTATTAACTCCTCTCCTAATGGTACCACACCACCTGGGGTGCTTCAACACTTCATTTCTACTTGGGCTGTGTATTCTGGTTCAGTGATGCAGGTTGATTCCCATTCATCAGCAGTGCAGTGTAATGCCTTCCTGAACAAATCCCCTACTTTCCTAATGTACCAAATTACTGAAGCCAATTTTGGCTGCCTCTTCACATTTCTTAGGCTGATCAGTGACTCTTGAAACCTCTTTTTGGCTTTATGGAGCAGCAGACCTTCCTATCTGTCTTATTTTCATACAGGCAAACTAAACTGAAAAGGAGCAACCTAGGTGCCTAAGCATGGCATCACGAGGAATACACAACGTATAATCTAAGACATACCAGAGGCTGGGCAGCTAGGCTCTGTGATTAATGGGAGACACTTCAGGACTGGCAGATGGAGAACAATCAGGATACTTTAAAGCACTAGATACATGTTTTTAAGCTCTCAAATGACTCTGCATTATTCCTGCTCTGAAAGAAAGTGTTATTGCAGTTAAATGAAACTAAAACCACTCCGTCCAAAATGCACATTTGATTTTTTTTTTTAAATTCAGTTATTTTAATGGTCGTAGTTACAGTGTCTATTCTAATTGCAATGTGTAAACTTGACAAAATGTGTCTATGAATGGTTAGGTCTTCTGAAAAATCACAAGAAATATTTGAGGTACAGTGAAAGAATTTAAGGCACAGAATGTCAAAAAAGAGCCCTTTGGTTCTGGTTAACATGGAAGAAAAACTTTTAACGCAGTCATTCTTTCTGAATATGCCGTGGTTCTGCACTGGAGAGAGGTAAGAAAACATTATTATAATAGACACACTCATGCACTTTAAGCTTTACTTCTCTTTAAGCTCTCTTCAGCCAGAGGAGTTAAATAGCACTGTACTATTATTAGAGAATTTAATTTTCTGGTCTTTGTACTGCTAAGCCATTTTAATTTCCTGATAGTACCAAAATATAGACACTTTGAAATTTCAGGTTTCACTTTCTTGAAATTGTGGAAGTATTTTTTGTAGAATCCAGGCTTTCAGAGGATGTCCTTTTTTTCATAAAATAAGATCCCAATCTTGAAGGGAGAGTGCTGGCGGAATGAATATTGACTTGTATTAATGTTGGAAATAAAGTAAGGCTGAAGCATAATTTTCTTTCAGTGAAGCAATGAAAACGAGAAGAGATGCTTAAAAAATGCTAATGAAGGACTCAATTATGAAGAAACTTCAAGACTCAAAGCACCCAGGAAATTGCCACTTATTCATATTGCAGTGAAACACATTTGGTCCTATTGGGTATTTTTTTTTTTTTTTCATGAGCCAAAGACATCATTATTTCAACTATTTCATAGCCTTGACTCCCACACACAGCTGCACTGGTATTTGGGGTTGGATGTGCAGGAATAAGCAACACTGTGGCAAATATCCCATCTTTGCCAAACATGGTTAGAAAAAGAGAAGAACTTGGTGTATCTTGGAAGAACGAGGAAAATAAGTAGGAAAAGTTGGACACATGGTGACTTCAGTGCTCAAGGTTTTGTTTATGAGTGCTATCTACCCTTATATGTTGTTTCATCTGTCCTGCTCAATGGAGAGATTACACACACACAAAAAAACAAGTGAAGCCTTATGCTCTTTGGAATACATGTCTGTATTAGACAAAGCCCAGTAACAGAGGCAATTAGCTGATAACTCTATTCTGAGCATTTTCACATCCTAGTTTGATATAAAAAAGCATTTTAAAAGGATGAAGCTACTAACTAGATGATATCTCTAGGTATGTTCTTGCCATATTCTTGAAAAGAGCAGAGCTCTTGTCATTTGTTTTTACTATGGTTCCAGGCAAAGACATCTGAAAAGATTTGGCTAATTTAGTGACCAGTGTTACCTCACACTTGTTCCATTTATAGACTAGATGAAGAACTGTTTGCTAGTGGCTCTATCATTAATGACAAACACAAGCTACAGAAGAAATAAACTTCTAAATTTTTAGCTGCCTGATCAGCAACTCAGTTGGGAATTTCACTAGGTCATGAATGCTGACAGGTTGTCAGGGAAACAGGAATAACTTAAACAACTACCTAGGTTGGAAGATGAAATCTTTTTACATAGTTTTGGTGTCTATTAGCTGAGCTGCATTTGCAAGTGGAAAACAGAGTAATGTTTTTTTTTTATTCAATACAGGCAAATTGAAGAATCCCAGAATGTTTGAGGTTGGAAGTAACCTCTGGAGAGCATCTAGTCCAAATTCCTGCACAAGCAGGTTCACCTAGAGCAGGTTGCACAGGATCACATCCAGGCAAGTTTTGAATATGTCCAGAGAAGGAGACTCCACAACCACTCTTTGCAGCATTAGACAATTTAGGTTTTAATTTAGAACCTTGATCTATAGGTTCTGTTTTGATTAATGAGAAACTCCTTGGATTTTCATCATTCTCCCTCCTCTCTCATCTTTTTTCCTGTTCTAACCATTCATTAAAATATTCCTTTGATATCTTGGCAATTTGCAAACAACTAATAGTGTTACACAGCTCTCTTTAGCTTCCAAGTATGGTGAGCCAAAATTCAAGGTGATTCAGGTGTCATCATTTCTGCTTAGACTTTTATTTAGTCTGCCTCCTTTGCTAGCCATATGCCCTTCAGGACCAGTAATTGGTACTTCCAATGGCTGAGGCAGTTTCCTTTTGTTCTGGGTCATAAAACAACCACCTGGAAGGACAAGCTGAGAATCATAGGCAGGAAAATAAAATGTTGTGTTTGACTTTAAGTAGGATTCAGTCTGGGATTTGGAGAGATGGGGTTGTGATTGGCAGGATGACTTTCCTGCCTGCATTAGCACTTAGGCTGTAGAAAGCTGTGAAATGGATTCTATGGCTCTGAAGCTCTCAAAACTCTCATTGACATGCTCATTAGAACGATTGCTGGTCCATAAAGCTTACCTGCTCTCCTGAGTATTTGCTTATCTGGAAACCACCCTTCTGGGAGAGGGCTAAAACAATTGTTACAAAAGAATATTTGTATTTCAAAACTTTATCTGCTAGGATAACTGGTCACTCTTCAGCTGTTTGGTTTTTTTTTCCTGGTTTTGAGTGTGTATGCTAGCACTAGTTAGGAAGAGGGGCAAAAGTTTTTCACTCACTGGTTTTTCGCTCATTTAGCCCATGACTGGACAGGTAGAGAGTAAGACGATAAATGACCATCAGTGACTATAAATCAGTATTCACCAAATATTAAAGGATCTGTTATTTAGCAACCAATCTCATGAAGTTTTTTTGTTAAATAAGAGCAATCATGCCACTGAACATTTATGAATACTGGTATAGTTCTCAAATCTCAAATAGAGTAAATCTAGATTTTCTGGGACAGTTTGCAAGAAATACAACTGATGGGAAGTCTGGAATCAGAGGGCATGCAATAATCTTTGACTGGCAAAATATCAAAGATGCGGTTTTAAAGTTTTAGCTATCTTCAGAATTTCAGATTTAACTGTGTTACCTTTACACAGTAGGCCCTTATGGTGCCTACTGTGTAGATGTAATTTTCCTGAATTGTCATCATTGTAGATAGAATACTTACCAAATTTTTTTTTTCCTTATTCTTATATAAAGTTTTGCACCAGTCTGATATTTTTGGATTGGACAGATTAAAATACATGGGAAAACTATGTCCTTAGTGCTGATCTTCACCAGTCAAATGTACACTAGAGAAAAGAATACATTGATGGTGTGAATATTCCAAGTCACTGCTTCCCTTTTCTCATCCCTTTATGTACTTCCTTTACAGTTCTTGAATGGCTGAGCTTGCCATCAGCATGATTCTGCTGTATTTCTATGTCTTAGTGTCGCCCTAACAATGGAGAACAACTTGACTTGTTTCACTCAACTGGTTGTCTAGAGCCCCTCTATACTTCCTGGAGGGAAACAAGCACAAGGAAGCAGTTTGTTCATTCCCACAATGTAAATATCTGCTTTTGGAGCAAGTCTGCTGACTTTATGGAAATGCACATTTCCTTCTATCAGTTGAGACAACTGAAGTGTTTAAATCTGGGTCTGGGCAGATTAAAAAAAAGACAAAATGTAGGTAAAAATATATCTTTTATTTGGATAGGAAAATAAAACATTGCTCAATCAGACTTTCTCAGATCCAAAAGAATTTTCTTGTGGGTTAGAAAGCTTGAATAAAATTAGCATTCCAGGTATAAATCTACTATTTCACATAACAGAAATCTCCTTTATTATATATTGTGATATGTACATTACTGGATCCTCCTTCAACTGGATTTCTTTTCTGTTAATATTTTTGGGGTTTTTTTGTTTGCTTGTTTAAACAACCTTATCCCGCCCATGGTCACTAGAAAAAAATTCACTTTCTCCCCTAGACTTCTCAAATCCTCTTCTTCTAGAAAAAGTGTACTTCCTCATATTTTTAAGTGCAGGAACAAATTTCCTTTTACATTTATTAGAAGATTTTAAAAAAATCCCAAACATCTGCAGCTTCTTTTGGTTATATTTTTTTTGTTTGTTTACAAGCAAACCTTTTACATGTAACACCAATAAAATAAACCCTCTACATTGCCTGTTAGTAAAATGGGGAAGCAAAACTATACTCCATAGTATTCAGGATCTTCAAATTCATTTTTTCTCTATTTCAAAGTAGTGGTTTTTAACTGCTCATGAAAGCATTATAAAGATTGGCTTCTGAAGGGGGAATAAAGCTTTCATTTTTTCCACTCACATTCTCTCTGCCATCAGTTTATGGTTCAGAAACACAACCATTTTGCTCTTCAGGACTAAATTAATGTGATGCACTATCACACTGCATTCAAATTATCAAAGTCTCATTCTTGCCCTAAAATATGATATTGAAGTGAGAATACTGATCTGCTTGCATTTCATGGATAGCTTGAAAATACTGAGCTACAAAACTGCAGATGAAATTACTAAGTTTCTTCTTGTAGGTGATTATCTTTTTTCCCTTCCTACCATGTATTAAAGTATTATTTCCCTGTAGGTTGATTGTTTTCCCTCTTTTTATCTAGTCAAAAGCTTCAGATTTTTATTCTCCATAGTGATCACTTCAACTTGGGGCACTGCAGCTTTCAGAACTGAAGAACTGATTTAATATTGTATACAGTTAGAGGAAGCTACAAAAGCCTTGCATACAATGGGGACTCAAAGAAGAATGTAAATATATTTATTCGTGGCTTTTAATGGGACCTCTTTTGGTAAATGAAGATCAGATTATCAAATGGACATTAATTTATTTTATTTTTTCAGAGTAGTACTATCACTGAAATATAACACCTACCATTCATATCAGCCCATAACTCTGGTAACCTTCACTATAAAATTGTGGGTTAAAGACAAGCTAGACTATATATGTATGTGAGAACAGTAGCATATATACAATATGTATATGAACAACAGGTCAACAACTACTGTTTTTTTTCTGAAATCTTCATGATTGTCTACTCCCTCAAGCTTTCTATGCCCTGCAGAGGTATTCCTCAGCACCTAGAGTGACTCAGGGGGTAACTTAGTGTTACTGGGTAACAATAGCAATGATTTCTTTTAACACACACACACACACACACACAAAATATCATTTGTTACTTCAGCTTGCCTCCAGTAGCTCCAGTCTAAAGGGTGAAATGTTTTTGCGCTATGTAAAGTAACAACTTGCATGGCTTCAGTGCCCTTCATGTTTTGTTTCCAGGACTCAATCTCTGTCACTGAAAAATGGCACCTCATTGGAAAGAGAAGAACTCAGTATCTAATTAGAATTAGTGATTTTCAAGGCTGATAAACACCTGCTAAGGGTCAGGAACTACAGAGGTCTTCAGACAACTTAATACCATTAATATACTCACTTATGTGCAGGCAACAATAAGTGCTCTTGTGTCAATTGGTAGTGTCTCTGAGTGTGTGTCTCTGAACCTCTTGGTGGTTTTGGTTGGTTGAAATGTGTGTCCAAAACCAATATTTTTTTGTCAAAAAAAGTTAGAGTGGCTTATTCTTCATCAGTGGTGGCTTATATCCCTTTGCAAAGAAGTTTTTGTTGTGTCAAGTGATACCAACTACTCAAGAGTAACTTGAGTGATAGAAAAGCATGGTAATAGAAAAAGATCATTAAATA
Source organism: Fringilla coelebs (assembly GCF_963513975.1). Lineage (NCBI taxonomy): Eukaryota > Metazoa > Chordata > Aves > Passeriformes > Fringillidae > Fringilla > Fringilla coelebs. Next base: position 52,015,978 of record NC_140030.1, read on the forward strand.
AAGGAAATCTTTAACAGTAATTTAAAGAGTCCTTTTACATGCATTACTAGACCTTGGTGGGTGATGATTAGGGAAGAATTTCCTCATTTGTTTCTGTTTAGACATTTGCTGCAAAAGAAAGAAAACATGCTGTGATGTACAAACTGATGATTTTAGGTCTTGCAAGGTCTGCATGGAAAGCATGATGTGCAATTAGCACAAGAATGCTTTGCATAAGGCACAAACATCAATGTCTGAATTTTGTGTGGCAAAGACTGAGAAGCTGCTCAGATGAAGAGCGATAAAATGAGGAAGGAATGTTTTCTGTACCAGCATATTGCAGAATACTACTTAATAGTTGCAAGTGCTTACAATCCAGCAAACTTTATAAGAACAGGCAGTATTGCTTTTCTTATACTGAAAAAGTGAGTGGTGCTATTAGTTCATAGCTCAAAAGCTGAGTCATCAGCAGCTGGAAGATTTCAAGGGAAAGCAGTGGTGTCTGGCAAATATTTGGATTAGAGGTACCATTGGTGCCTTGATCCATGTGTGCTTACTCCAGAAAAGGCTCCCAAGAGCTTTTTTTTGTACTTGCAAAACTGCTGAAAATACTTTTATTTCTATAGCATACTGCTTAGGCAAAAGAGAGAAATAGGAGTTTTACCAGTTTTATGAGTTATAATTTCCATATTTACAGATTGAACTCAATAATTATGTATTTAGATCATCATCGGTAATTAATTTTTTTCTGCCTAGCATAGTAAAATGTTCAGGCTTGGCATGTTTAATATCTTTTACTTATGACTAATTATCAAAGTGACAATATTCACTTATTTCAGTTTTATGCAGGGAAGTGGCATTATGGCAAAATGCTCATTTATCATTAATATGGGTAGTTGAGGAGGCTGTTTCTTCATTTTATAATCCTTTCAAATTACATATTACATCATATTAATAACATGTTACACTGCTATTCTTGCAGCTCCTTTTGGGCAGTCAGGAGACATCCCAGTTTATAGTACATATACTCTTTGATCCTTGGCACTCACTGAATGACTGCTTCTCTTCCTGGAACTAATTTGGAGGGTTAAAAGGATCAGGATCTTTGCCAACATTTGTTCTACTATATTAAAGGATAAATAAGTGAATAAAATTGTGCTCTGGTAATTTTCAATTCAGACCACTGTGAAAGCGACATATTCCTTGCTTCTGTCAAAGTTTGGAAGTTTTTCTTCATCTCCTGGAGTTCCTCAACTGCAATACACATCTAGGCCAATAGGAAGAAGTTTTTGGACTAAGGCCTGTAACAAAATTTGCTGCTTCTTTTCCACTTTTTTTCTCAGTTTCTTGTATAGAAAATACTATCATGTATTTGTTAAAGACTTTGGGAAAAATTTTTGACTTCCAGTGAGAAAAAGGATTTTTACTTTTGACTAAAGAGGCATTTCCTGGTGCTGTGTGTGTCTTTATTCTTTTTTTTTTTTTTTAATTTTCTTTTTGAAGTTCTAAGAGAGCTTAGCAACCATCAGACTCCAAGGATGTATCCTACTGGGCAATTGTACTTCCTTTTAAATTTGAACAGTTGAGGGCGGGTTTTTTTGTTTATTTGTTTGCTTTTTCCCCTAGGAGGTGAAATTCATAGTTATGTTCTGTGGTACTTACAAAAGCTTCAGTTGGCCTTCAGTTTGGCTCTAGTACATATAACCAAGCTCTTTAGCATCTGAGAGGAACAGCCTCAGGATATCTAACACCTCTGTGGGATACAGTTTGTCCTAACCTCTCTTTTCCTCTATAGATGCCCCTTCAGGAACCTTCTTATATCTGTAATTAACTAAATAATGATAAGGTGGAGTAAAAAAATTAACATACTTGTTTTGCCATGCCAGAATGGCAATACTGAATGGCAATTTCCATAATGAATATACTGTTTTAGGGGATAGAGCCATATTCCATGGACACACATGAAAAGGTAAGGCTCTGGCCCATGAGCTTTCTCTGTTCATCAGAAAACCAGGCTTGGTTCATGGTGGTGGCTGATAGCAGTGAGATATGGACCCATGGAAATATACCACAGTGCTAATTGTTTATTGCAGTCTTGTCAGAAAAATTAAATAATATTGGCAATGAAATTCATACTCTGGGTTGTATCTCTTTGGACAAAATTATTCAGTTTCTACTTTTTGTTATCATATATCTTTGTTCTTGTCTGAACAACTACTGCAAACCTCAGGCACAAGAGCTTAATTCTTTACTGATAAAAAACAGGGATGGTAACCTAGTAACTTTTGTCTCAGAGGCTTAAAAATGAGGCTAAGGGCTAAGTGGTCCTTTTATGGTGGTAGTGATTATAGTGTTTCGGCTTATTCTTTTTAAATTGCATTTAACTAATTTTTAAGGAATCAGAATTTATACAATGCAATGCTCAAAATAACTAAACCACGATCAGGGTTGCTACACAAATTCTTTTCCTTGTTTGGTGGGTTTCTCCCCACCCAATGTGTAAATAGTATGTAAAACATGTTAGCATTGTCATGAAAATCCAGCATGTGCATATGTTCTGTTTATCTCATTGAAAATGCAAGAGAGGACAACACTTAGCTAGTGAATGCTCTCCTTTCTATAAATACTTATATATATATATTTCTAGATATACGCAAGGGATATGGAATAGTTTTGTTGCTGATTCCTCAGATATTTACTTCTCTTACTTGTATAAGTAATTAATGGATTTCTTTGGGTTTTTTTCCTTTTTTCTTCTTTTTGCAAGGGTTGGAGTCTTTAAAAAAATCTCATTCAAGACAACAGCATGACTTTAATGGATTTCAATAGCTACACAGGCTTTAATCAGTATTACATTTTGGAAGAAGCATTCAGATTTTATTGCTAACAAAACTATCAGTACCAAAACTTGAACTACGATTTCTGGCCACGTCCTGTCTTTAAAAATGTTTTGCCAAGTGTGGTGTCCTACAGTAAGGCAAAACTTTTCATTTAGAAAAAATGCATCTTACTATACTTTACTGAGAAAACAGCATTTCTAGGAAAATATTAAAATCTTCCAACAGTCACCTTCACCTAACTATTTTGTTGGGTCATGTTGGAAGCACTTTTGGAGAGATGTGAAGGGAAAAAAGAGAAAAACGCTTTTGAATACTTGATTTTGGGTATTTTTTCCCCTTTGGCCATTGCTTCTTAGACATCAAAATTTCTTCATTAAAATTAATTTTCTTTTCTTATTTACGTGAGTAAATTAACATCATCTAGGAATGAATTAATAGTACTAAATAGAAGGACTGTTGAAGTACAGCCACTCATCTGTGTTTTGGAGCTCATGCCTTGTTTTATTCATGAGTGATGACATGCAAGTAAAGATCATGTTGTACTTCCCAACAGATTGTCATGATTTAGGAATGCTGCTCCCTAATTTGGTGGTCCCACTAAGATTCTCCAAACCACCAGAGCATGCCACTTCCTCGCTCCCCCACCTTCCCCTCCCTCTGCAGGGGGTTGGAGAAGAGAACTGGAGGCACAAATGAAAAACAACATGCATTAAGACAAGAACGATTTAGTGGAATAGTAACAGTATTGATGAAGGGTACAAGAAAGGAACAATTTACACCAAAACCCCCCAGAAACCAACAACACCCCATGGCTTTGCCTGCCAGGCTCACTGGAGCAGAAGAAACCTCTTCTCTCTACACCTCAGTGGACAGTGACGTGAGGTGGGATAGAATAACATCCAAGCCATGCACCCTGGCTGCTGCAAAAACAAACCCCAGTGTGCCAGAACCAGCACACAGATAAAACAAAGAATTACTTCTTAAAGACAAGAAAATAACTTTTTTCAGGACATTTTTGCCACTCATTCATTATCTATCTTATTTAGAAATGGTGAGAGGTTAATTTTCCACACCTTCCTGCCTTGATATAGAAGTTGTATTAGAAATGCTACTTTTGTAGTGTGTAGAGCACCATAAGAGTAATAGATTTTCATTACAGTATAATTCTAAAAGTGATTAGAGAACTCTAAGGAAACTTTATTGCGTGCTCAAAATAATAACTCTAATTTATATGTGTGCTTATAAATGTGGTGGGAAAAGTCTCTGCTTATAGGTAAATAACTTGCCTTCCTAGGCTTGAATGAATAATAGAAGCTGCTGTGACTGTGAATAAAATTAAACAAAGATGTTCATTAACACATGGAAAATAAGGAGCAAAAGTAATTCATCTAGGTCATAAAAGAGATAACCATATGTGGAGAACAGTAAGAATGCTGAGACCAGTAGCCTGATTTTACTTGTGAGACAAGTAGTGTCATAAAAACTAGCAGAGCATTAAGTGCATAGACATGAGAAATATTGAGTTTAAAGCAGTGTGAGATGTTTCATTTATGGAGGGAACAAACCCTTCAAAATCTAGTTGCTTTTTTCTCCTACTAGAGCAAGACTGTGAAATCTTGATGAAACAATATTTTGGTAAAATAATCCAACACTGAACAACGGTAATGTGAATTACTACAAGACAGACCTAGTGATCTAACAGTAGTTCTAAAATACTTTTTTTTTTTTTGTTCTATATATGATACAAAGCTAGTAAATTTTCCAGTAACTTTAGATTTTACTGAAATTATCCACATTTTGCTTATTGGTTTGATGATAGTCCAGACAACAGTACAGGAAAATAGATGATGCCTATTAGCCAGCCTTTGTGTCCTTAAAAATAAAACAAAGACAATTTAAAAATACCGCAGAAAAAAACCACAAGCAAATCTAAAACCCTCTAAAAATTATAGTTTTGAGAGTCTTTTACTAGAAATTTGTATCTTCATTCTCCAATATAAATTAGACATATCACTTCAGCATAGATTGAATTTCATTCTGTACAGTAAAAATACTTTTGAATGAAGACCTACTGTAAAATTTTAATAAGTGAACCAGTAGCCTTACCTTCCAGGTCCTGCAGAGCTCTGAGTCCAAAACAAATTCTGGCAAATAGCTGGGAATCATGGATATTTTAAAGGTTTTGGTAGGGGTTGATTCCACATTAATGATTCCACAGTTCTGGCTATGCATTTTTAAATTTACTAATTCTTAGAAATTTGGGACAATGACAGCGATTAACATGTTTGCCTAATTGTAATTTCTTTTTGGGTCTAGGAAAACAGAGCATACTGTGTGTCTCTTTTTGAGAGGTACATCTTCTGAGTATGTGAGATTATTTCTGAGAGGAATCTTAAATATTATTCATCAGGAGGACAACACAAAAAGAAGTGTTTTCTGTCAAAGGTGTTAAAGGGTTTTTTTTGGTCATATTTGAATTGCATTCTGAAGGCATGATGCTGGTTAGTTTCATGAAAGTTCTAAAGCATAGAGATTTTTGTTTTTGGCATGTATATGTAGTGAAACTTTGGGTTTTTACTTTCTACTAATACATTGAATCTACTGGATGAAATGGAAAGACAGCAATGACTTCTGGGTCATTAAATGGAGAATACTAAGCGAATTAACAAGTATGTGCTATTCTGTCCTCATTTTCCAAGCAAGTCACTCTTGAGTGGTGTCACCTTGACTGTTCCACAAGCATAGCTGCCATCAGGCTTTGGGCTCTGAATATTTGTAATATTCAGGTGACAATGAGCAACCAAGGTTTTTATTCTACACAATGAGTGTGATAAAGGAGGTTTGTGGGCACATACCAAACAGCTACTGAAGTGGGATTCTCAGGTACTAACACAGATAAGCAAATTTAAATATGACTTATCTAGTGAGGGTGTAGGACCTCTGACTGTGTTGTACAAAGCAACAGGGCTGCTGAGATCAGAAATAAAAGCAGGTAATTTCATACATTTTTTAAAATTCTGAAACACAGAATATTTGAAAATTTCTATAAACTGCAGAGGTGAAAGGATCTTTCTAAGGGCTAGATGTCAATAGTAATAGCAATACCAGCAACATAGGTGCAACTCTGTGTCTGTAGGGGAATTCTCTCTGAAACAGTGAGCTAATACATGACGGTACTTCATTCAATGGCAGTATTTTCACTGACTTTAGTGGTTTCAGGATACAGCCTTCTATATCTACCCGAATCTCTGCATTGAATTAATTTCCAATTTTTCTAATTATCTTAACTTTCTTCATTTCAGAAGGGCAGTTCACCTTGGACCTCATGAAGTAATGATTTTGTTACGGATCAAATTAACATTTCCTGTCACATAGCTAGTTTGCTGAAAAAAGGAAAAGTTCTTCTAGGATGAATAAGATCAAATGTCCATCTAACCTACTTTATAGGCAGAAATCTCCTATCCTCAGGCACATTGCAGGTCCTACAGTATCTCCAGACCTTAATTATTTCCCTTTGTATGGGTATGGTATATTTAAGCAACATGCCTTTATTATTTCTCAGTTTAAAATTCATGTGCCACATAGAAATTGACATTTAAGTATTGACAACTTTGCATAGCCACTCCCACATGAATTTCAGCTGGTAGTCAGCAGATCCATAGGGATCCCCATAAGGAACGCTGATCATACTTCTTCATATAGAAAAAGCTCAGTTTGTTGTGCATTCATAAAGTGTATTTGGGTGAAAAGGTAAAGGACTGTAAATGTATATAAGCCATTTGTGCATGTCAGCAGTTCATACAGAAAATATTTCTGGTCACTTTCTCAAACACCTTTTGCTCCCAGGGTCTCATGGCTTCTTGCATTGTGTGAGGCTTGTTCCACCCTACAGTCAGGGCTGGGTGACAGCACTGGTGACACCCCAGAAAAGCACATTTGTAGTACTGGTGCCTTTATCTGAGGGAACTTGTCTTCTCCAGGTTATGTACAGTTAGGATCTGTCCCTGGGTGAAAGCAAGATCAGAAAATCCTGCTGCTTGCAAAATTTTAATCCATTAAAGACATAATACAGAGTTTTCTTTTTCTTTCAGCTCAGAATGTGCTATGTCTAACACAGGCAAATAATAACTGTATCATTAATCATTAATAGGCCAGTAGCAAAACACAGAATCAACTTAATCCTTTTGGACATTGATGAGTGCACACTGCCACTTTAAATAATGGCATAAAAGGCATCATTACTACCCAGTATGGATTTACCACAGTAAATGAGTTAGAGTTACTGTATATATTTTGCACTCCATACCCTGTTATCAATAATAGTCCTCATGCCTCACAAAGGGCAACATGAGCAGGAAAAGAATAATTGCCATTCTGCATGGAGGCAGTTTATTGATGAGGTGGACAGAAGTAATATTTTTAGCCTGCTGGGTGTCCATCTGTAAGCAGTTTCCTGGAGCTGCCACTTCTCCTTTCTCTGGAAACTGTTATGGCTTTTTCTGTCCAATGAAAATAATGAGATCCATCTATCAAACAGAGAACAAACAATAAACTCTATACCTTCCAATTAATTTGTTTTTCACCTCTGTTTACCAATGTGCATGCAGTTAACTATCCACGGTATTATATGCATGTAAAGACTACATTTCTCAAAAGGTTGAATCTATTAACCGTTTTGCTAGCAAAATATATCTGCATGCCCTCCAGCTAAACAGGAGACTTGAAAAAAAAAAATCAATCCTTTTGAAGTGCCAGAACATAACAACATAGTGTGCTATAAAATCATACCATCCAATCTAAAGTCTGTATCCTCTATTATGTTCATAACTTATAGTCCATAAAAAACCCTTTCATGGCAAAAAAATAATGCATTTCAGTCAAAATATGCAGTAGTGAGTCATTTCAGGATATAGTATGTTTACATTAAATGTAGAGATTCCTCAAAAATGCATAGCTCTGGTACTTGAAGCTGGAGGGGCTTCTCACCACATTGTAGTAATTTATTTGTCCTAGCTGTATTTCCCTCTCTTGGATGGCTTTCTACTCTTTCTGCACAGTGATTTGCAAGAGCTGTAGGATTGGCTATACCACATGATGACCGAGCTGTGTACTCCTTTTGGCCACTGATTGTGTGGTGATTGTGTTGTTTCTGTCAGTGTATTTTTTGGTTTTGAGGTGTTTTCAGAACGTTGCTCTGTTTAGGGACTGTTTTTGTGTCTATAGTGTTTCCATTTGTGTCATTAAGAGGTGCTTGAAACTGGATGTTATTAATTTCCTTTAAGAAGTCTGTGTGCTATTTCCACGTGTAAAACATGTGAGTTCAGCTTATCAGGACACAGATGGCACATCAAAAAAGCCTAAGAAGCCAACTAGACAGAAACACTGATTTGTCTACCACCACACAAGTATACACACACACACAAAACAACTGAGGAAATCAGCTCCAAGGTGCCAATTTTTTCGCGCCTAAAAGCCTGGAACAATGAAGATGACTCACAACAGTACAGTCATCCTTCTGAGACTATGCCTGAGGAAATTCTTAGTGTTAGAAAAGCTAGAAAAGGAGTCATGCTTCAGATCTTGGGAACCTGCCTGGCTGACTATGAATAGTTTTGTATGAATGGCTTAAGCACATTATCATTGCCATTAGCTACTTTCAAATACAGTAAAATTACACTACGGAAGAACTTTCTTCCTTTTTGAAAAAGAGAGGAATCTGTTGTGAAAGAAAGGGTTAAAAGGCTTCAGAACACTTGTGGCAAAAGAAAAATAACATGAGAAACAAAGAAAGCCAAGAAGAAAATATCTTTCTATGTATTTCTGTCTAAATCAAAGCAATTTCTAGCTGCCCTAAGTTAAACAATTGTTAGATGACATTTTATGCAGATGAATCAATGTGCTCCCAATTATAGTTGTATATTCAATATCTAACACACAGTCAGCATCTTAACTAGTGTTTTTGTCAAGCTGCTCTGAGCTCACCCACAAATATGTCATAAAGAGAAGTCTGTACTTTTTGAATAAGTGTGAAATAGAAAGGCAGATATATAACCTTGGAAAACTTGTAGATTCGTCTTTCTTAAAAATGGATGTATTCGGCTACGCTGATCAGGATTGTTCTTTGTGCCACAAGCCATCATAAGCATGATAATAATCCAGAAATGAGCCCAGGTTCACTAAGAGATCATATGTCGAACTGGTCTTGGCCTCGGCTGTTTGAATTGGTACATCTTTAAGGAAAGAATATCTGATCTGGTGCTGTTCTGTTATTTCTGCCCTGATATTGGGCAGCCACATATACTTAGCTAGTATAAATTGGCACAGAATTGTTCAATTTAATGTTTTCTTAATAATCTGCATTTAAAAAGAGCTACAACCAAAAATTTAAAAAAAATTAAAAAATGAAATAAACAAACCCCCAAAAAGCCAAAACCAACAACCCTCTACAACACAAAACATCTATTAGTCATTAATATGTTATTGAACATCTGATTTATGAAAAGTTCTCCACTTCTCTGCATTCTTTCCTTTTTTTGCTCCAGTCTGGTTGAGGTTTTAACTTCTATCATTTATTAATGCATTGGTCACTACTATCACTCTGCCTTTTTCTCTTAGCAAGTTTGTATAAATAAATCTGCTACAACATTCCTGGAACCCCGTGTGGTTCTTCCAATCTGAATTTCAGCACAGTTCCTTTAAAGGCCATCCATACAAAATCCTTTCCAGTAGGATCACGCTTATTTCAGTAGGGCTGGAAGTGTTTGATGACGTTGATGTGTACATACAACTTCACTCTTCCATCTCCCATACGTAAATTGCAATGTATGTAATGTGCCACAGAGGATTTTAACATTCTTTGCTATTGTGTTTTTGTGATATCTCCCAGGGTAAAGGTTGCCAGTAACACAAAGTGCATGAATACTCTAGACTGACAAAAGGCTATTAAGCTCACTAAGACTGCTGTGAAAAGGTATGTTTTCAAGCAATATGTTTGGAGCATCCAAGTACTTGGGTCCTAGCATTTCAGTGTCAAATGGGATGGATGTAATTTACTGAATTTGCTTGTATAAATTTTATATAATGTGTGAATTCTCATAAAATGAAAGCTAGAAAGTAAATATTGGTGGGACTCTTTTGCTTATATAAAAAACTACAGCCAAATTAGCTAAATCTTATTGAAAATCTTGTTCAAAGGAAAAAGATTTTAAGACCCAATTCTTAGCTGAAATAACAGAATGAACTTTACAGAAGCCTGCAGAAGATACATGAATTTATACTTTCCTGGAGTATGAATTACCTTTCGTAAAGGCTTAGAATAGGACCTGGTGAAATAAGAATTTGGCTAAAAGATATTTCTATAAGATTAATCTGTTTCATATGGCCAGCCTCTTTAAAGCCAGAGTGTTTAACAATTCAATTCTCTTACTATTTATAGTTCACTTCAGACCATGAGCCATCAAGTAAGGACAAGAATTTTTTCTTGAGTTACTCTGAACTGACTGGTTGCCAAGATATTAAAGGGTTTATGGCACTTGATGAAATTTTACACAACATGTTTTATATCCACTGCTCAAGAGTCTGACTAAACTTGCATGCATCTACTCTTGGAATGTAAAATTACTAGCACTAGATATATATTGCCAGAAAGAAAAGAGTATTGGTGTGATTTGTTTGAGGTTTCTTTGTAATTCAAGATAATTTAAAGAAATAGTGCTTAATAGGGCAGAAGTGCTTCACTGCTTCCTAGAGACAGTATGGAAAAGCACAGTATTTGTATAAGGGTTCTCTAAGGAGAGAAATGCATTAATTTGAGGAATCAATGCTTGTTTCTGCAAGATTATTATGGTAGAGGCTTTGCAGAGAATTTTAATACATGTCACAGGCTTTCCAAAAGAAAGCAAACTGTGATTGACTGGAATAGCTTGGCGTCTCCCAGTACTGTAATGTTATGCTGTGGGTTTTTGTTTGTTGGCTTTTCTTTCCCCCTTAAGTGCTTCAAATATTTCGTATTTGAATAATACAGCTACTAAACTTCATCAAAGAAGTGTGTAAAAGAAAGATTTTCAAACAGACTGTAGACTCTTCAAACTGTGCAGGAGATAAGCTGCCTGGACACTGACCACTTAGGCATTTGTACTGCTTCATACACCTAGCAGTTCCCTCACCTGGTGTTTTAGGCATGAAATCACTCGCATCAGGAGGAGTACCTGGAACTTAATTTTATTAACTTAACATGCTTGTTTGCTAGATTGTGATAAATTTTAGGAACCAAGCCCAAAAAAGTGCTTTCTTTAGGGAGAGAGTTCTCTACTTTGGAAGGAGGATATAACCACATATTGCTCACTTGTCTTCAGAATAAAATAGAAATTTTGTGTGGATGCTACAGAAAGAATTTCTGTAGGAAAAATAGATCAACCGTTAAAAACTGGAATTATGGATGTACGTGCTGTTTTTGTCTTAGTTTGATCTTTTTATAGTTTAATTAGTTGCTCTAAAGGATACCTTAAAATGTGTCATGAATGATCCTTAAGCAATATCTATCCACTGTTGCATGATTAATAGGAGATTAATCTAGAAGATTTAAACTAGAAGATTAGATGTGGTATTCAATGTGTGATGAACTGTGAATTGTCAAGAAAGAGTATTTTAAAATTAAAAGTGCAAAAAAGAGCATAATTTTGTTATGAATAATATTCAGATCTATTTCAGATAATATCATAGTATATTAAGAAAAAATGGATTTACAGCCATCTTCAGTGACTGTTTCTTTCTTTTCAAGTTTGTTTCTTGGAAATGGAAAATATTAACGTGTTGGAGAAATGCTTATATAGAAAAATGCTTATATAGAAAAAATAGATTCTTCTATGAACATGGAATCTGATTCTTATCTCCTTTTTAGTGATGGTAATTGTAAAATGCTTTACCCAAGTGTGGACTGTCAAGAGACACTGGAGAGCCATGGTCCACAGCATATTTGCAGGAAACTGAGGAAATCTAGTGAAAAACACAATAATTAGATAAAAGGTTTGTTTAGTGAAGAAAATCTTTACACATTTTGTAAAAATATGTAGATGTGTGGAAAGTGTGACTTTTAGGAGATTTAGGGAAAAAGTTCAGGCATCAGATAAGGTGGTAGCAATATAGGCATTGCAAGATGGAAGAAAATCTGTAAAGAGCCACAACTTTGTAGTCTTTTGTAGTGCTTTGAGTCTCCATGTAGGTTGATACTCATACATCTGGAAAACAAAATCCAAAGTGGAGAGTACTTGTAAAGAAAAAAAAAAAGTACTTCAGACATAATAGTAACCCTGATACTATGTATATGACTTAATAAACCAGGTCAGTAATGGAATTAGGAGCTGTTACATACCTACATACATCTACTTTTGGGTTTAGATATTAAATTGCTTTTCAAACCATATAAAAGTCATTAAGTGCAAGTGCTCACAAAAGGATATGTGAACATATGGAAGTATAGAACCTGAAATTCACATTTTGCTGATACAACTTTGTCAGGTAGACAAGCCCTGTCTAACTTTGTAGTAGAAGTTAAAATGACATGGTGGGACAAGTTTTGTAGCTGTATGTTCATCACCTTTTAGGCAATAGAGGTTATTTTCAAATCAGTCCAGGCTGATATAGAATGGTTAGCACATTTTAAGAAAAAGTCCCAGGAGAAATGACAATGCTTAGCAGACAAGTGGAAAGTAAGAGGTCATAAATGCAAAGACAAAGTAACATGTATTTTTTAAAGGACATTAGAAGCAGGAGGGCAAGGCAAAGGGCTCTGGTTAACAACTCTGCACTGTCCTTACTTTTTGTGCTTCATCATTATATCTTGGAGTAGCCAAGGCTGTACCTTACTGGTGGTGATTCACCAGTACGTCAAAAGAAATTGGTTACAAGGAATGAAGAAAATAAAGTCCTATAAAAATCCACCCCAATGACAGTTTTATGCATTACTTACATGGTCAGAAGGAGCTACAAGTTGCACATATCTTTTAATACTTTTTTTTAGACATCAACACTTGTTGGCAATGAAGAGAGATGGGGAGACTGACTCAGGGATCAGAATCTGATTTTATTGTGGGTTACAAACGCTTATATACCTTTTCAGGGAGACTAGTAATGTGTACTACAATGGTTAGGTTAAAATCATATACACAAACTTATGCATATAACAACATCTCTTGCTTGCAAAATTTAATAGGATTTTCTTTTTCCAGTAAACCAATTTGATTTAATCTTCTTGCTATCTAGGTCTAATTTTCAAAGTTCTGTTTGCTTTTGCCAAGGCATCCTATTATCAAATCTCTTATGATACCTAGGTCCAAAATCTGTCATCTGTCTTGTGTACCCCAACATTCCAGCAAACACTTAACCTAGGAATCAGGTTATTTTGAAGTTTACCTCTGTATTTCTGAAGGTGTTAGCAAAAAAAAAAAAAAAAAAAAAAAAAAGCCAAAACATGATTTTCATAAGAGGAGAGGAGGAGAGTAAAGTTCTTGAGTAATGGAACTATGATATATAAAAATTACCCTGTTCAGATTAATTTAAAGCAAGTATATTTATCCAAGTTACACTAAAAATAGAAAAAATTATGATGTGAGTATGACCAATACTTACTGCAATAATTTCTGTTGAGGAGAGCAGAAGCAAAACAATTCTGCACTTAAAGTTGAAAACGCAAGTGCATAACTTCCTGTGAGGGAGATCAGGTCTAGTCTCCACAGCTGTTGTCCACAGATATTAAAGTAAACAGAGCTTGGTTTACAGGCGCATAATTTGTGTTTGTTAAAGAACATAGAAATCAAATTTTTCCTTTGGAGGTGTTAAACTTGGCTGCTTGGTTAACAAAAGTGAATGCCCCTGCTATTCCCACCAGCGCTCAGGCTCCTTCTAGTCACCTCTTGAAGTAATTAGTTTCTCACTTTACAACTGAGACCTCATCTGAGCTGATTTTCTCCTTGCAACATCCCTGTTGAGATCTGGTGATCCAGACCTGAGTTTACCCCCAAATCATTTTAAATGTTGTTGATCTGCAGGAGCCCTGAGAGACTAATCCTCCCTTCCCGCATAGAGGAATCACACTGCTTTTTTTGCCTGTTAGCTTTGATGCATGAGAAATATGGCAAATTTTACCCATAGGGTTTGCTTCTTTACTTTTCAGAAAAGATGAAAACTTGTTACAGAGCATATTTTAAGTCATTTTTCTATCCTTTTTCTAAGGTAGACTTTTCCTGTACAAAGCAAGGGGCAATAAACATTTTATCTTGAAAGCATGAATGCTGTAGATGTGAAACAGTGCCAATAATGTCAGCACTGTGTTATAAGGTTTTGAAAAATGAAATCATATACTCAAAGCAATTAACAAACATCAAATTTTTATTCTAGAGGCTGAATGCGATTAGAAACTGTAAATGAACAATTCTTCATTCCAGATGTTCTGGGAGCAGGTTTTCATGCACCATAGCCACCCTAAGCATAACTTTACTGCTATTTATTTGCACAGTCCATCAAAACAGCATTTTGATTAATAGGCTTTACTCTGTTAGAGAATCGCCATTATAAACTATGGGTCTCTTTATTAAAACAGAGAAGTCTAAATCTGTAATGTAAAGTAAAAGCTGTAGTGATTCTATTTGCACCAAGAAAAAGTCTTTGGAAGAAATTCTTAATAAGCTTCTATTTAGGAATAATGTTTCAAGGTGCATTTTGGTACTTTGTTTCACAGAATAGACAGTTTTTATGTGTATCGCTTACAGTGGTAATTGCAATAGGAGCTAAAGTTTATTGCCTTTCAATTCTCCAGCGCAGTGTGTTTTCACTCATTTAAAAGTGGTTTGTTTATTGTTGTTTCTTTGTTTGTTTGTTTTTGGGCTTTTTTATATATCACTTTCAAACCCTACTAAAAGAAAAAAGAACAGCTTCTGGCTTTTTTTTTTTTTTTTCATGGTGAAGAGTCTGCTGACAGTACACTGAAGAAACTGCTTTTAGTAAAAAATTGAGGAATGTAGCAGTCTTTAAAAAAACCAAAAAAACATGGATAAGCTTTTGGCATTGCCTGAGATATTCGGGTTTTAGTGCTAATCTACTGGGAATCTACTGATTCTATTAATTACTAGTCACACTCAAGTGATAAAGTCATGGTAGTTTTTTTATGCTGTTTTCTTTCCTGTTGATTATGTGATACTTAAACTACCAAAAACTATATTCCTATTTAAAGTAGTGCTATGGGTTTGGAGATGGAATTAACGGTTTTGCTCAGAATTTTACTCCATGTACTTTTTATTCATGTTAGCTGTATAAAAGAGCTTTGGTGCGAATGTGCTTCCAGGATTTTAATCATTCACGGGCTTGCTTGGAAGCAGCAGCTTCTCACTTGATTATGTATTATCCAAGTGACATGAAGTGATTTCCATATTAGCTTTTCCATTTGCTTACGATGGTTTTATGAATGACTGTTGTGTTGATTCTCCTTTGCCCCTTCTCTCCCTTCTCCCTTCTCCCCTGCCCCTTCTCTCCCTTCTCCCCACCCATCTTTTCTTTATGCACAGAGGTTAACTGGGAGCCTGCCTCCTAGCACAGTTGTGCTGCTCCAGAAAGAAAGCGAGGGCTTCCCTTGCAATGGAAGCTAAAGTTTTATGCCATTAACTGTTTCTGCTCATTGATAGATGCAATGAGTAGAGAATTGAAAATGTGTTGGGATATCTGCATCCCTTTGTGCTTTGTACTAGGTTTATTCTTTGTTGTTTCCTTCGTCATCTGTTATAGCACTACAAATAGAAAAGATGTACCATACAGATGGAAAAAAAAACTTATTTAGACGTGTAAAGTCATAGAAAAGGGGATGATTGACACTCATCAAGTCAATCATTCTGTCCCTGGAAAGCATCATATCTTCATCCATCTTACTTGCAAGATCTTGAAAGGCTCTGTTATAACATTTCCATGTAATCTGTTTCAGTACTTCGGTGTGTTTGTCAGCAGGACATACACACATGTATCTATTTATATCTGAATATCATCATTTATCCAGGCAACTTAAAACTCCTTCACAGGATTTACAGTCCCTTTGCTACTTGTCCACAGTGGATTGAGAGAGCAGTTAATTCTCCTGAGCGATGCAGCCTTTTTACATGTTTAAAACTGTTGTTTTATTTCCCATTGACATCTTATGAACTGGCCAGCCCCTGTCCTTCCGTCACAAAGATGGAAACACCAGGGCATATTAGGTTTCAGATTATGAGGTTTGTTTGTGTTTTAATCATTATTATCACAAAGCTGGGGGGTGTGGCCAATCCCCCAGGGGGCTGTGCAGTCCTTCAGAAGGACTGCAGCAGGTCAGAGAGATGAGCAGAGAATAAATGTTGAAATTCAGTAAAGGCAAATGCAGGGTCCTGCACCTTAGGACGAATAATCCCAAGTGCCAATACAGGCTGGGGGCTGATCTGCTGGAAAGCAATTCTGCAGGGAGGGACCTGGGGGTCTTATGGCAACCAGCCGTCCATGTGGCAGCAATGTGCCCATGTGGCCAAGAAGGTATCCTGGGCTGCACTAAAAGAGCATTCCCAGCAGGTCAAGGGATGTGATCCTGCCCTTCTACTCAGCCCTGCAACAGGTTGCCCAGAGAGATTGTGTCCACAGCCTGTCTCCACAACTGAAGATATTCAGGAGCTGCCTGGACACAGTCCTGTGCAATGTGCCCTAGGATGACCCTGCCTGAGCAGGGAGGTTGGACCAGATGACCTACTGTGGTTCCTTCTAACCTGGCCCATTCTGTGATTATTTTAGTACTGCTTTAAAAACAGTACTATGTTATAATAATTTGTTTATTTTTAAAACATTGACAAGCTATTGGGAAAATTTAACTTCAGAAGTAACAATATAGAGGTTAATCGCATTGATCAAAGATCTTGGGGTTTCTTTAAGAGATTCTGCTTGACTTGGTTATTGTAATTAAATTTGAAAAAAATAGAAATTTAGCACAGAGAATAATTATGGCATTTATTTATGCATACACACATACATACAATATGGTTCACATTGCTTCATTTTCATATTGAGTTGGACAATTAGTGAGTCTGAAAAGAGAGAAGCATAACCTATGTGCTCCTTTCTCCAAAAGTAATTTATATCATTAAATGCTGGCTCCTTGCTCCAGTGGTGTCTTTGGTGAGTGCAGCAGATGAGGCACCAGACACTTTATGGGCATGGGGTTTCTGAGCTCATTTAAAGCATCTGGTTTCCTCATCATGCCCCTTCTCCTCCTGGGCTTCCCAGCTCTCCTGTGTCTGGGAGCCAACAGCAGCAGAGTGAGGGGGTGTCAGTGGTGCTGGGGAACCATGTCTGGGAGGTGGAGGAACAGAGCACAGGCACATCACTGCTGTGTTTGTACACCTCAGCACCCACCTCTCCCCAGATGACAACCTTTCACTGTGTGAAGAATTATTCTTTAGAGGCTTGCCTTTCTTATGCTAATCAACAGAGCTGATGTTATATTCTCCCCTTTTTGCTTTTATCATCATCTGCTTAGCTTTTTTTCCTCTAGCATCAAACTCGCTCCAGCTTTAATTCTTCTCTCACACAGATAAATCGAAAGCTGCAATTATTTACAGAGTGAGAGGAGGAGGGAGGAAGCACATTAATTTATAAATCTTTTTAAATTTACTATTCATTGAAAGTGAAGTATGAGGAGCTCTGGCCTCTATCCACTCAGCATGACCAGAAAACAGACCTGTTTAGTCAGAAATAGTGCCAGCTATTCCAATCTCTTACAGCAGCCTTGTTCTGCAGGGACCATCTGAATGATGAGGTCTGCCTTTCCCTGACCCTGCACAGTTTGTGACTTTGCTGCTGGAAAAGTCAATACCTCCTCTAGTTCTTACACTGATGCTTTTTTCTTTCTAGGGGACTGGGTTATGACTGTCAGTGTGTTTTGCCCAGATCAGAGAATCCCCTCAGTGTTGCTTTTGGAGTGGAAGGCTGGGGAGTGGTGGCCAGGAGACAGACATTGGAATATTTTTTATAGGGTAATGAAACTGCCTGTGGGGTTGCTCAGTGGAAGTGGGAGGTGGGGGGAAGAAATTAGCACATGTTTTTAGACTGTATACCATCAAATAATAGAAGACCAGATGAGTAATTTTCTGAGATAAGCAATATGTAATGAACATGTGTGTAAGGGAGAACATGTGAGTACTAGTACCAAGGCTGTGGTTAAGGTATAAACCAAGGAGAAGAGTGGTAGGAATGGCTACCGAAAATATTTGTTAAGAGCAGGTAGAAGAACTACTTCAAAATTGCAAGCAAATTTCTTTGTATTGGGTTTGTGTGGCAAGGTTTTAGTAGTGGGAGTGCTACAGGGTTGGATTCTGTCAGAAGCTGTCAGAAGCTTCTCCAGTGATTGACAGGGACAATACCAACAAGCTCAAAGATGGACCCACTGCTGGTCAAGGCTGAGCCTGTCACCAGCAGCTAGAGTTCTTCAGGGTCAGGGAAGAAGGAAGGGGGAGAAGCTGCTCCAGACTCTGGAGCAGAGAGTCCCCTGCAGCTCCTGGTGCAGACCGTGGTGAGTTACCTGTTCCCCTGCAGCCCATAGAGGTCCATGGTGGAGCAGAGATCCACCTGCAGCCCATGGAGGACTCCACACCAGATCAAATGGATGTTCAAAGAAGTCTTTGACCCAGGAGATGTCTATGGGTCAGGATCTGTGGGCCCACGGAGAGAGGACTCCACATGGGAGCAGATTTGCTGGTAGGACTTGTGACCCCAGGAGGAACCTACACTGGAGCAGTCTGTGGAAAACTGCAGCCTGTGGAAATGAATCACACTGAACAAGTTGGTGGAGGATTATCTCATCTGTTAGGGGCCCCGTGCTGGCATGAGAGAAGCATGTGAGGAGTCCTGCTGCTGAGGAGGAAGGAGAGCCAGAGCCAACACGTGATAAACTGACTGCAACCCTCATTCCCATTGCCCTGCATGGCTGGTGGGGAGGAGGTATTGAATCAGCAGTGAGGTTGAGCCTAGGAAGAAGGAAGAGGTGGAGGCGAGGTGTTTCATGGTTTAGTTTTTATTTCTCAATTTCCTGCTCAGGTTTGATTGGTAATAAATTAATTTCCCAAGTTGAGTCTCTTCTGCCCATGATGGTAACTGCTGAGTGGCCTTTCCCTATTCTTACCTTGGCCTGTGAACCTTTCCTTATACTTCTCTCTTGCTTGTCCAGCTGAGGAGAGCAGCTTTGGTGTTCGCCTGGCATCAAGCTGGAGTCAACCCACAACAGTCCTGTCACATATGGAATAAAATTACAAATATATAACTTGCATGTGTGAGGAACATAGGTGGATTGAAGTGAACAGCTGTTTTCCACCTGGGTTTCACACAAGCCCCAGAAGACATTAAGAAAGATGCAGCAGAAATAACCATCAGCTTGGCACATGCAGTATGCTTGTATCTGGATAGATGTGTGGCCTTGAGCAAAAGATCAAAGAGTTTCATGCCACTTTTAGAGAAAATGCCAGGAACCTGTGCCCTTTTGGCAGCTTTCTTAGACTGGGTCCTGGTTCTGGCAGCAGCTGGGTGCTGGAGGCGGGGAGATGTCTGCCATCCCTACACCCTGCATGAGCACATGTTGTGCAGTCAAATTGCAACCTTGAAACATGAAAATGCATGATAACAGCTCTGGTGTTACTCATGCTGGTGATCACTGTCACAATCTGGTTCCTTCTTCCCACCTTTAGGTCTATGCCAAAATGAGTTTTAATTACTGTATTTGCTTTGGGGTAGTCTCTCCGATGGCAATGCGCCAGAATCCAGGCTACCAATGCCTATCCAGTTTTCCAAGCCGTATTCTAAACAATTTTTTCTGTCCCAAACTTTCATGTGGCTGATGGTGAGGGATGGCCAGGGCCATGCTCTGTAGCTGTTAAAGCTAATTTTTAAATTACTTGGATTTGCAACATTTAATCTCTAAATAAGCTTAGAAATTAATACAGGGACAGGTGTAGTCTTCAAAATTCAGCTGTGTTCACTGCAGACAATACTCCCCAGCTGCTGGTTGATGTCAGTGCCTAACTTTTACCACCCTTGGAGCTCTACAGTTTAAAATTAGCTGATCTGGTTCATTTGTGTCTGCTGATAAAGTAGATGAGGCGTGCTGGTAAGATTTCTCCCTGCAGAGTTGTGAGTTGCATAAAGGACCTCTAGAAATGAGATAAAAAGGCAACAACACCTTCTCTCTCTTTAGTCCACGTGCCCTTATGATCTCCCACTCAGATGTGGCTCTTGGTAAGCAAGGAATTCTTATTGTGTAACTGAGGGATGCTACTACACATTTGTGTCATGTGGTTCTGGTCTTTTTTGGACTGCCTAGAAGGTGTGCAGATGCTTTTGGGGATCATCTTGATACTGAGACTTACTGGTCACTGTCACTGAATCAGTTCTATGAAAATTAATTTCTGTGGTATGGTCATTATAGAAGCCTACTTGCCAGCTGTACTTTAGTAACTATTTTCCTCTCTTCCCATCAACAAGAGCAAAATATATAAACAATGCTCTGGAAAAGGGAGCAGTGGATTCTGTTGGAGATTTAAGCCTAGATATGTAGTGCAGGAAGAGAGCTTTGCAGCTCAAACAGGGCACCGTGCTTTTCTAGATGGGTCCCTGTAGTGTCATAATAGGAAAAGAATGACCTGCAGTGGACAGCAGGGGTTTTCCATGAGGTTTAAGTACTGCAACCTGTAACTAGAGGAATTTTTAGAATGCTGTTGATCTCTGTGAGAACATTTGCATGCTTTAAGTACAGGACTTAAATATCTTGCAAGAGAATAAGGGTCATATGCTCAGCAAGTAGTAATTTCAAATCTTGGATCAGTACTAATAGTACACAAATCCTTTTGTTTGGTTTGAGTATTTTGAGCTCCAGACTATTTCTTTGAGGATATGAAAGGGAAGTAGTTTTCAGCCTATATTTTGGGAACTGTGGGTTTATTTTAATAACATGAGTGCTGGGGTGCATTTTCACTTGGAAAGATGTAAGTAAACTGATGGGGGAAGTCAGAGTATTTTCTTAATTAAAGTGATGTTTTATGCTGCAAGCATTTAGTGAAAAACCAGTTAATTCTCAGCTGACCAGATTAGAATTTCTATTGAAAAATGTGCATCAGAGGGTGTATTAGATTGTAGTTTTGCTGCATCTTATTTTATAAATAAATTACTAATGCTGGTCATCTTATAAATGCTGTTAGGGAATTGATATGGAAACATTGCTATTATTATTTTCTTTCTTTTAGATGGCAATCCAAATAGAACAAATTATCAGCCATAGTCTCCATTAGAGACTGTGAGTGGGGAGGCTACTATTTACATGCACTGAATGGGCTTTAAAAGTTACTATATTAGCTCTCATTTTAGCTAGTCCACCTAGACCTGGAAGTTAATTAGGCCAACACACAACTGATCTTATAAGTATACAGTGATGCTTCCTGGCAGAAACCTCAGGACCAAAAACATTCTTTTCCATTGTAAAGGAAAATACTTCCTATGGTTTTATATAAAATCTGAAAATCTGATAAGATGACAAATGTGAATGTATTGTGTTTTATAACTAATTTTACTGGAAACATCAGTTGTACTGAAGTGTATTGACAGAAATCACTAATTGTCTGTGTTGATAAAAAGCAAATTATAACATTTTTAAATGTCATGAAATTCAAAACAGAAATCTAATTGACAACCAACAGCAGAAACTTCAGTTTTAAAACACTGAACTATAAATTCTGAAGAAAAATTAATATATATGGAAACAAAATTGTTTACTACAGGAACTAATATAGAGAGTATGTCTTGTAAGAGTTGCCTGTCAATGCTAGTTTTTTATCAGTTTTACATTCTGTTTCCACAAACTAATAATAAATGAAATAGTAAATATTCACCATCCAAAAACATCCCAGTTTTAAAAAAATTATTAGAATGAAACTACATTTTTAAAAATGCTTTTTAATCATATTCTCTAAAGGTTTTTTTAAATCAGAACTTTTAACTTAACATTTTGCTTATGCAGGCAAAACCAACAAATCTCCTCCAGAGTGAATGCTAACTGTTAAAACTGATTTAATATAACCATTTAAACCTGCTAAAGGGGGCAGGCAAAGCTTCTCTCTCTCACTGCATCAATCTTACACCTTGTGGACTTCCCCCTTGCTTGCTCTGGAACTTCTCATTGGCTTTACTTGGTACAATTCAGCTCACTAACTTTTTTTCAGTTTTTGTGTTCAATATTATTACTGGATGAGCTTTAAAGTTTTGTTTCAACACAAACCATTCTGTGACCTTATGAAATTCTGAAGTTTAAGAAGCTGTATTTTAGGGGGTTGCCCTAATTTGTTCCCTCTACCTTTATTCTTCTACCCTTTCTTTTCTATTACCATATAGGTGCCTAACTCTTAAGTGCTGCTGTCTGCAGTACAACTCCTTGGTCTTCTGAAGCATCTCCAAATTTGAGGCACCAACCTATATTCCTTCTGTAGGCTTCCTTGACCTACTATGGCTGTTCTGTCACTTGAGCTGCTGTATTTTAATCTGATAGGCATAAGTAGCATTTGAAAGAGCATCTCTGAGTTTTGAGACTCCTTCCTGGGGAACACAGGCTCCATGTGATACCCCTTTCATGGAAAGGTTTCATGAGACACTGATCTGATACTGGCTCATACATTGCTCAGCTGCCTGAATGACTGGCTGCCAGCAGAAGAAAGAAATTTCTCTTCCCACTCCTGTCAAAGCTGTTCTACCCAGTGGGCTGTGCAAGTCCCAAAAGAAAAGCAGGAGAAATTCACCCGAGGGATTGTGGCAAATTTTGGGGGTAGATGGATACATAAAATTCAAGCACTTTGTTAAAAAATAATAGATAAAAGCAAGTGTCAGTTAAAAAGCAAATTTGTTGAGGTACAAAGGTATAAGGAGTAGAGTGGGCAGGTGAAAACCAGGCAAGGTAGTTTTCCATGGTACAGAGCCATTAGTTCAACTTCAGGAGACGCTACAGCTGAAAAGAATGTCTGTGCTCTTGGATCTCCAAAGCAACATTTTGCAAGGTAGAGTGTTCACTGTAGCAGGATGCAAAGCAATCCAAGAAGCACCAAAAAGGAAGAAAATCCTGCAAATTAAGTATTTCCTCTATATTTATCACTCTGATGCATTAATAATAATATTTTTTCAGTGTTTGCAGATACTCACTCTCCAGTCTTCTTATTCATGCCTCACATGCCCTGTCTGTACAGTGCTTTCTGTGTAGAACTTATACTTCAAGTAGTAAAAAGACATTCCTTTTGGTTACTGTCTTATCTGAATATCCCACTAGCTATGGGGACTTATTTTAGTGAAAGTATGAGGAAACAGCTGGGAGTATTTGTGTTCTCATTTCCCATTCCTCTCAACTCTCTCTTTTTCTTCTTTTTTAAAAAAGTTTTGATGATCGTCTGCTGCTTTAAACTCATTCACATGGCCAAGATTTATGTGGATTGTGCTCACCCACTGTTAGTATTTTTCTTACGTGAAGGTGTGACCATCTGGTGAATCATGTCCATTGTTCTATCTTGGGAGACAATGGAGCACAAGATATTTTGAAATTTAGGTAATGCAATACTGCCAACAGAGAACCTTGAAATAGAGGTGACTCTTAGAAAGAAAAACAGGGTTGGCAGTTTTATTTTACATGCATATACATACATTTCTGTGTACATGTGCGTTTACACACCTACACAGCTTTTCAAATAGTATAGACATGAGCACCATACATGTCGACACAGGGCTGCTAATTTGTACCAAACCTTAATGATCTGGCATGGTCAGCAGCTCTTAATATAACCTCCAAATCACACTGGCTGACCTTCTGACCTTGCTCTTCTAAAACTGAAACAAAGAAAAGCATGTTTAGAAGAGAAGGCTGCTGGCATTTTCAAAGGAGCAGTACCTCTTAAATTTAGAGACTGGAATAACTTATGCTTTTCTAATGATACATTTGAATTAGTTTAGTTTAGGTATTTGAATTGGAATATTTGTCTTAGTCTTCCTTTATTTCTCCAAGATATATACTAGCACATTTTTCAATTAAAAATGAGTCTGAGTATCTAAATTTCAGCATAAATTTTTTTTCTGAAATTATAAGCCCTCAAAAATAGCAAGGGGAAAGATTATAGCTATCTGACACTACCTTATCTATATAGCTGAGAACAGCATCACTACAATAAAAAGAAGATAGCAGTGTCTCCCATTGATTGTTGTTTGATGAATGTAAAGCAATTTACTGGAATGCAATTAGCATTTGCAATCGCATTGCCATGGGGATTTTTTCTATGCTGGCTCTGAATTGAAAAATCTATACATTTTCTGTCCATGAGTCACTTCTTAGGAAGCTTCCTTTCATTTGTAAGGCTGTGCATTGGTGAGGAATTAGTTTTTCAGAGTTTTTATAAGAAGAAATACATGTCTTGGAAAATAATTGGCTTCTAAATAGGAATATATTAGCAACCTTAAAATAATTTTATCCATGTATACGTTAAGCTTAAATAAGTAAAGATTAAATAAATAAAGCAGTGTCCTGAAAGAATAAGACCTGTGTACGATGGCAGAGTAACAATAGTGCTAAAAGTAACAACTTTTAACAAACGTTTAGATTGCCAATAAGAAACGTGCATGCATGCAAGTGCTCAGTTAGACTTGCTGTTCTGTCTACACTCTAAATCGGTGTAAATTTAATTATTTTTACATCACGCAAAGTATAGAAAGATTTTAGAAAAAAAACCCACTCAAATGTGTTGATTCCCAGTTTGGATTTTCTGTGGACATGTAAGTGAATGATTTTCAGTCCTTCAAAAGGAAACAATCCCAGCTGATATGGAGAGGGTATAAATGAAAAATGTGTGTGTGCTGAAAGGGATATTCAGCATCCTCTTGATGTTTACACATGCATACAATGGCAAATATGATCTCTAACTTGCTCTTTAATGGTTTCTGTATGTTATAAACCAAGGGTTGCTATTCTACCTCAAAGAAAAGCACAGGGAATTATTTCTATAGAGATCTATCTGGGAATGTCTGTTGCTTTAAAAACACACTTATTTTTAACACTATCCAAAGTATTCTTCCTGTAGTTATATATAGTGCACCATAACCATTTTAGGAGGAGTTTCTCTCTTATGTGTTTGACCTTAGAGGTCTCACAAGGTCCCATTGTCTATTGCATCTTGTATACCTTAATTTCTGTCTAGAAAGAATTGCTACTGAGTTCCGAGAGACTATATTAGCTTTACCAGTGGGACATTATCTTCTGAGCTTTCTAAGGATTTTTATTTATTTTTAAATGAAAACCTTGAAAGAAAGGAGAAACTCCTTTGTTCCTGTTCCTGTTATGTCTTTATACATATAATAAAATGCTAGACCCAGTCAGTTCTTTTTTTCCGCTGAAAACTTCCTTCAATTTTAATGGGTACAATGGCATTTTTAACTGAGGTTGGCATAAATATTTTAGTAGAGTTGGAATTGTCTGTGTGCCCTGTCGCTACTTTGCTTAAGAAAAAAGTTGTTGTCCCCATTTATCCACATTCACTGCTGTGCTCATGCTGTGCACTGGCATGCACATTTAGGGAGAGGCTGGAGGCCTTGGGACACATCTTGTGCTGGTAATAAGCAAAGCATTGCATTTCCACCCTTCACTGGGGTGGCAATGCAGTGTCCACTTCCTTCAGATTTTACTCTGCTGCCCTTTCAATTAGCATCAAGGATCAGTAAAATACTTCATAGGCTCACATTTTTTCCTTGAGGAAAAAGACTGGATACTCTTGGCACATTGATACAGGCTCAAGTTTTTTGTTATTTTTATGAAGACCTAAATTGACCAATATGAAATGCAGGATGCAAGGAATGAGATAAAATTTTGACTGTATGAACAGAAGTATTATAATTTTCTAGAAATAATAACAAAATAGATTTTCTGTTTCTCTGGCTGAAGTACCAGAGGCTTAGTATTGCTGAGTTTGAAGGCTGGATATGTTCTTAATAATATAATTATTACAGCTTTCCTGAGGAGAGAGATTTGTATTCTTTATATATTAACTTCTAAAGTTAACCTCTTTATGCCTCTCCCCCTCTGCATTGCAGTTTTCTTCAGGTTGCATTGCTGTACCCTTGGTTGCCTATCCAAAGAGTGCTAAGGCTAAAAGCAGATAGTGGCTTTGTCCAGTATGGAGCAAAATGTTGTTCTTAAGTACTGTTTTGTGTTTGTAAGGCTGACCTGGCACTTTCAAATATATTCATCTAAATTCTCTCGGTATTCATCTGCCGTTCTTCTGGAACACAAGTGTTTCCTGGGCTTTAGCGGAATTCAGTGTTTGAGCAAGAAGCTGCTGGGACTGCGCTGTGCGTAACACTGGTGGTTTAGTGCTGGGTGATACCTGCCCAGTTTCCAGATTAGGGGAGATGCTGTGCCCGTGGTTTTTCTGTTCTATAAGCAGTGACATGTAGTGGCAAGTGTTCCAGGCAGCTGTTGAAGTTACTGTGCTCCTGCAGGATCAATGCCTCCTGGTTCCTGCTAACTGACTTCCCAGGAACCAGTGCGCCGCGGGAGATAGGAGCCACTGTTTGTTGTGATATTGATTATTTGATTGCTGTTGTCTTTTCTCTGTGAAGGCAACACTTCATGTTCCATGAAAGGATGGGACTTGTGGTTTCACACAGAGCCTTCTCACTGGGGCAGAGGCTGGTCTGTGGTGCTGTATGCAAGCCCGCTGATGTTTTGGGAGCCTCTGGCTGTCTTGAAGGAAGTCAGGAATCAGGAGTAGCCCAGAGCCATTGCTTCACATGGAGGCAAGAGTGTTATCATATGGGAGGCAAGCAGGAAGCAGGAGATCCTTCATTGCAGAATTTAAATGATTCCAGGAGCTTATAAAATGCCTTCTCACTTGCGTGTGAGGCAGGCATCCTCCCTTATGAGGGCCTAGTGTCATTTTCCTTCCACCTGTGCCGTGCTCTTGAATCTTTCTGAACAAGGATCATTTTGACTTTTTTTTAAAGGGTGACAGCTTGTGGTGCCCTTGTAAAGTCTGTGCTGAGACAAGGCAAGCTCTTTGCAGTGTTTTGATTTCACTTTGACTCTGGTTTTAAAATCATTGGAAAATGGTCAGAAGAAATAATGCATTGTGGAGGTCTTACCCCTCTCTGCCAAATACTTCCTGCTCAAGCCAGGGAAGGCTGTTATACAGGCAGTTACCAGAACAGAGGTATTTAATGTGGAAGCTGGAGGATTTTCATTCAGACTAAGTGCTCAAAACAGGCCAGTGAGTTTGGGTGTTTTAAGAAAAGATTGCAGCTAGAAAGGTTGGATTTAATCAAATACACATGAAAGACACTTAAAATTTAGTGAATAGAAGAATTCTAGGGGGTAGAAGAATTGCTTCTAAAATCCTACTGGGTAGAAGAATTGCTTTGTCTGCAGCTTTGAAAGTGTATTTGGTTTTCATAGCCAGGTTTTGGTAGCCAGGGGGCTACAAGGGTGGCTTCTGTTAGAGTCTCTCAGGAGCTTCTTCTCTGTCTGACAGAGCCTGTGCCACTTGGTTCCTGCCAGGTGGAGCTGTCAGTGCCAACCCCAACATCAGTTGCGGTTGTGCCTCATGGAAAACACTTTACAGAAGGGGGAGAAGTTATTATACTGCATTGGCAGCAGGAGAGAGGACTGATAACACATGAGAGGAACAACCCCCCACATCCTTCAGTCAGTGAAAAAGGACGAGAAGTGTACCAGGTGCTGGAGCCGAGATCCCCCCGCAGCCCCTGGAGCAGCCCGTGCTGAGGCAGCTGTGCCCCTGCAGCCCAGGGAGGGCCATGGGGGAGCAGAGATCCACCACAGCCCACGGAGGACCCCAGGGCAGAGCAGGTGGGTGCCCAAAGGAGGCCGTGACCCTGTGGGAAGCCTGTGCTGGGGCAGCTCCTGTAAGGATCTGTGGCCCCGTGGAGAGAGGAGCCCACAGCAGAGCAGGTTTGCTGGAGGACTCGTGACCCTGGGGGGCACCCGCTGGAGCAGGCTGTTCCTGAAGGATGGCACCCCAAGGAAGGGACCCAAACTGGAGCAGGCTGTTCCTGAAGGATGGCACCCCAAGGAAGGGACCCAAACTGGAGCAGGCTGTTCCTGAAGGATGGCACCCCAAGGAAGGGACCCAAACTGGAGCAGGCTGTTCCTGAAGGACTGGCCCTGTGGAAGGGACTCAAACTGGAGCAGTTCATCAAGGAGTGGATGAAGCCTGTAGGAAGCACTCACATTTAAGAAGTTGGTCGGGGACTGTCTCCTGTGGGAGGGATACCATGCAGGAGCAGGAAAAGAGTCTGAAGAGTATTCCTCCCTCTGTGGAGGAAGGAGCAGCAAAGACAACACATGATGAACTTATCACAACCCCCATTGCCCAAAAGAGAAGGTTACACACCTGAATTGCCAGCTGCTAAAGGGTCATAGAACAGGTGGAAGTCTCTTAAGGAATGTTACAGTAAACAGAAATGCTAGAACAATATTGCACAGACATGAAGGGGGGGCAGTGCCATAGCAGAATCCTGCAACTCTATTTAGTCTTCACACATTAGGTGTCTGCAGTGGATGTGGAAGAGAGTCCAAGTGTGCTCCAAAAAATTGAGGACTTTTTTTAGGAAATGAGTTAATGAGTTGCACTGAGATGTCCTTGAATACTTTTATTTTTATATATACAAATGAAATCACTGTTACTCACTCCTTCTCTGAAAAAAGTTGAATGCTTGCTTGATTTTTCAATGAATTATCCGTGAGTATGGAAAGATGCAGTAGTATAAACATATGAAGGCTCTTCAACAGGATGTGCAGTTTCAGAGGGTTTAGGATTGAGTGTCATTAGGAGCAAAGGATGACTGAGATCCTGTTTGGCACAGTACTGGTTTTCTTAAGGTTTCCAGGGTAAAAGTTCCCAATAAAAATAAAATAATCAGCAGACCAATATAATCAAATTTTTGTATTTGAACTTGAAAATGTGCTTAATTCTCAATTTGTATTGGGTTTGGAGTTTTGTTTGTTTCTGCTAGGGGTTTTTTATCTCTCAAAAACTTTTCACAATTTCAAATGTTTTAGGGTTTACTTTTGTTTATTGTAAGGGTTACTGCTTTAATTCCAGTTTGAGCTGTATTTTATATCTCAATGACTGAAAAGACACATGCCTTAGTTGTTCTTGTCTGAGTAGTATGAATCATATAAATATGTAATATGAATATCACATGAATTTCTGTAATATGAAAATATCCATATCATTATCTGATATACAATAAGATTGATCACTGTGTAGCAAAAAATGCAAAGCACGCTTTAAAGTCCACATTCTTGAGCTTCTACATAGCTTAAAATAATAACTTCTACCTTGATTATAAACTAGAAAATTCTGGTTCCTTTGGGGTTTTATACTTCATTTAAAATAATCTACTTCTTCAAGAGTATAAGATGATACCACTTGAATGATGTTTGGCTTTTGGTTTTGTTCAGGTTTTTTTCTGTAATATTAAAATTGTGCTTAGGTGTTCTGGGGTTGATTTGAGGGTTTTTAATTTTTTATTTTCTTTCCTGATTGGGTTTTTGCTGTTGTTGTTTTGGGTTTTATTTGTTGTTGGTAATATTAAAAAAAAAAAATCTTTGTTCCCTGGAGAAAGAATGCATGGGCTTTTAAAGAAAAGGTTTAACATGTGGAAACTTTTTTGCATGCAGAATGTGCTATGAAGCTGTTTAGTGATTTGAAATGTTAAAACATTTCTCATGGGAATGAGTGAATGAATGAGCAGTTGATTTTATTGGGCAGGTAGGAGACAAAAATTGTACAGATGTGGTTAGTTGTTCTAAATGCATCCATATCCTCAAGCATCTACTATCTTGTTATTGCCTCTTCTTGTAAATTTGCACTCTATTGTTTAAGAATGCCTGCATATTTTACTGAACATTCCCTCTTCTGTAAGAGTAGTATGAGAAGTGTTCAGTCTGTCAGTATACAGGAAACAGCTGTTAAGAACTCCAGTTTTATTCTCTTCCTTTTGGAAAAGGTGTAGGAAGCGATCAGATCCTTCAGCAATCTGCTCTGTATTAAACATCAAATTCAGGGGTTCCCAGGGGTGCTGTTAGGTGTGCTGTGATAAAGGCTGCTGTGCCGTTGGAAGTAGCAGTTGGTGAAGCTGCCACGTGTACGCGGCAACGTGAACGCTCCTCTTGGTGTGACTGCTGCACACTCATACCCGCGCAAGAGCGTTTGTGAAATCTCTGCTTGTCCTTTGGTCGTATCCTTTCACAGGGAGTTTGTGAACCACACAAGATCATTTGTAGGAGCTGGAAATGCTTAGTTTAGGAAACACAAAAGAAAAAGGAACACCATCACCTGTGCCACTCTCACCCCCCCACCCCAAAAAAATAAACTCAAATGCAAACCAAAACAAAACCTCCATGAAACAAGTAAATGATTAGCTAATGAAGTAAACAAGGATGTTTGCATGAATAAGTCATTGCTCTGTCTATTTGTTAAACTGATTGACAGAGGAAATGAAAGTGATATACTAGAGTTGCAGTTTTCCTGCTACGTCTGATGTCTTACAGTACTCTGCCTTGCTTTAGATCATGATGGATTGTAATCTTGTCTTTGGAAACTCCTAACTCTTGCAGAGGTTGTTGTCTGGACTTAAACAATTTAGGATACAGAAAGTGATAAGCAACTGTGTAGCACTACCTGTCAGTTTTTTCAATTTAAAAAAAAATCCTGAGGACTAGGCAAACAGCTCATGCTAGCATACATTCACAGCTATTTTTTAAATGGAAAATTACTTCATGCTAATTGTTCTGTTACATGATAGGCCAAGCCAGTTGCTTGTTTTACTGCAGAACATACCATTTCTTGTTCTATGAACTTATGTGTACGTTTTCTTTGTCATCCAGGATTGCACCATTGAATTAAGAAGAGTGTCCCACCAGTGATACTTTTGCTCAACATTTCTTTGAGTTCCTAAACTGTAGCAAAAATAGCAGGTATTTAAGATCCATAGAAACGCTTTTCCTAAGCGGCATGGGGATGCTTTCTGACATGGACAGAGATTAGACGTTCATCTTCAGATGCCCTCTTGAATATGGGAGAAAACTGAGAAGAAAATATAGGTATAAGGCATAATTCCATTGGCCTGGATAAAGGAACGTTTTCCTACCCAATTTCTATTGCACGTGTGTTTTTTGCAGTTCTATAAAGCCTTTCACTGAAGGAAAAATGTTTGACCTTTTAATAAGTGGATACTGACCAGCAGTGTGTGAAGTCTATCAAAGGCTTTTATGATAATCAGTGATAAATTTTCATACTTGTTAAGTATAAAATGAAAGGGCATCAATCCATTTAAATCTGTCAGATATTTGTCTAAGTATTCTAAATGTTTAGAAAGACTAAGTTGTTTCTAGACAACTTTATCATGGCTCATTTCAAGACAACTTTGCCTAGGTATAAAGAATTCTTTTGGATTTTGCAAAGCATTCCTGAATTGGCCCCAAGCTGAGAGTGGAAGCACCTGGCTTGGTTTCACAAAGAACAAGCTGAAAGATACCAAAAGGCTCCCAAGTATTCAATACTGTTCCATAAAAGAGAAATAAACTTGTAGGTAGATCATAAGTAATTTTTCATACTGACTTGCTGTCTGCTGATTGAGACCTGTTGAAAACAAAGCCTTGCAGATCTTTTCTGCTTCCAACTCATTTTCCAGTTGATCCAGGCTCCCGTGTTTCTGTCCATTCCCAGGGCCATCTCACTACTACAGGAAACCTTTTACTTCTCAGAGCAGTGTCCCAACACTGACAAAACAGCACGTTGCCTGCCTCCTTTTCCCTTCTTATCAACAGCCCCGTAGGCTCTACAGGAGTTTCTCCCAGTCCAATATGCTCAGTTTCTTTCAGAAAAGAGGTGTTTTCCTTCTCTCACTTGGAATGTCAGCCTAGCAAAGAGAGATGGGAACAAGGTAAAAGATGGCTGTGCTGCCTTGTTGCATTGTTTTAAATAATATATAGCTAATCAAGAACTTGTAAATTTTGCACTGGATATGAAACAAATTTATATTGCACCAAAATTTACCTAAATGTGGAGAACATGTTATTTTTTCTTACCTGGCTGTCTTTATCATTCATCTACTTGATGGTGGTGTTCAAAATCCTATGGTGTTCTTGAAGGTGGTGTTCAAAATCCTTTGACAACTTCCTTAGCCTGCTGTTTTCTAAGAACAGCATGTTTTACAGTGGTAGTGTGATCTTGTTCCATTTTTCTATGTCATGCATCTCTTCTTCAGAGACTATCACAGTCATGACAGTGTACTATTTGGGGCAGGGTTTCTGGAAAGAGTCAGGAGTTTTAGTTTTATTCCTATTTAATGACGATTTTGTAAGCTACCTAATTTGTAATTTTTTTTTCTCATCTGCAGTTGAATTTGTTTACCTTCATATGCTTTACGAATGTGTCATCATCTCATTGTAATCATTAATTGAACAGTTAACCTGTAACTGATTTTTTCTTCAGAGTATCTGAGGTTTTCATGCTGGTTTCTTCTAGATATAATTCATTATAACAGGACCACTGAACAGTTTGCATTGAAAAGGGACCTTAAAGATAATCTAATTCCCACCTTCCACTTGTCCAGTTTGCTCTAAGCCAATTGGTCTTGAATACTTCCAGGGTGGGACATCCGCTGGAAAAGAAAGCTGATATATTTCTTTAAAAAGTAGAAAAACATGGAGCTTCTTCTCTCAAGCTGTGCCAGCTGCAGATGAGGTGTGGTATCACTCCACGATCCATCCTCTCAGTTGTGCTGATTTGGTGTTCTCGTGCACCGTGCTGGGATTGCACCAGCAGTGGCTGTATAGCAGAATCTACAAGCAGCAGGCAAACCAAGTCTCAGTGCTGGTAACTCCAGCTCTAGCATATATATTCTGTGCTGCACATCTTAGTCTCACTCATGTTTTCTTGGTATGGCAACTGTCTGATTAGTATAATTAGTGAACTGAATTTGAAATTATAAACATTGTATCATTGAAGGGAGTTTTCATTTTCAAGTAACAGGGCTGCCTTTGAGGTGTCTCTGGTGGTTGAAGTGGCTGTAACAGCCCCTGACACCCTGCCTTGCTTGGTTCTTTCCCTGGAGCAACAGCTGTGCTGCTGCTGCCATCCTCAATGGGGGGGCATGTTTTTTGGGCTGATTGAAGACCTGTTTTCGCAAAGAAAATGCACTAAAAATCTGAAAGCTGTTTGTCTCTCTTCTGCACCTGGTGTTTTAGACTTCCACTGTGTAAATTGCAACCTGTTTTTGCTATGTCATTAATTTTTTTCCTCCAAAGGCTTAGCCTTTTGAATTTGAATAATAAAAATCATAGAACCAATTTGCCAGTGTCAGAAAAAAAACCCTGTAAACTCTACAGAATATCTGTATTCTGTATATGCCACCTCTAATTGCATAAATTAAAATGAGCATAACTACTGGTAGTTGTACTAGTAAAACAGTCATTTTGCTATAGTTCAATTACTATTTTGAGTATTTGAGAGTTGTGTTGTCTTTCAAGTTCACTCTTTGGGGGGATATTAATGCTATACTTTAAGAGTAGTACCTATAATAATTACTATAGATTCACAGCCAGCTTCTCTGCTGTTTCAGAGATTAGGTTAGAAGAAGGCATCAGTGTGCTTTCAAGTTTCAATTAAAAACCTATGCTCCACCTGTTTCAAAAAGGAACAAAAATAATCTAAGGAACTCCAAACCTATACCTAATCCTTACATTATACTTGGAGATTACAGTGAAAGGCTAATTTTCAGCTGGCCTATACAACTTTTCCAAGATATCCTACATCCTTCATAAATAATACAGAATCACTCCCTGATTTCTGTGTAGAGTTGCTCTCTGCCTGTGATAGCTGTACTTGGGTTTTATTTTTATTCATAGTACAAACCTATGATCCTTGTGAAGTAACAGAGATGCTGTGAAATCTGTGAGCAACTGGAAATCCTGAGTGAGTTCATTTGTACTGCTTTTACAACTAGACTAGAGTTTTTGTAACTTATTTAAATGATGGTTCATAGTTTATTTGGGCAGTGTTTTAGTGATGAGAAAGCTTTTCTTCCTGATCCGGAGATGGTACTGCACTAATATGATTTCATGGAGCCTCTAACTGGATAAAGAAATGCAATCAATTAATTAGACCAACAGAATTTCAGCTGTGATGAAGTTTTGAGAAAAAGGAAAAAAAGCCTCTCTCACCCAAAGCATTCAAGTAGTTGAAAATATTGGCGTAAACAACTGCTAGAGGACAAAAAGCATGATATACTAGAGCCATCAAAGAATGGACATCTGAACAGATGAGGAGAAAGAGTAAATGTCACTGAAATAGAACAGATAATGGCTTTTTGCTGCTGCATAAAGGCTGAGGCCACAAGGTGAATCAGAAGAAATTTCAAAACAGGCAGCATTGATCCCGTGATAACAGTCCCATTACCATGATTTCATTTCTATGACACTGCTTGATAGATACAGATGCAATCATTTAATTTCCCATTTGCTCGTGCAACAGAAGGGTCTTTCCTTAATGTGTGCACAGTACCCCCTTCCTCGCACAGTCAAAGCTCCCACTCCTATCTCTGTACCAAGGATAACACAGCAGGACACCGCCTGATGAAAGAATTCATCTGTATTTTGCTTTGAGGCAACCATGTGTAATTGTTTGTTGTGTTTTTAGTGCATATTTTTGCAGCCAACCTAGATGCTTCCTGAAGTTTCATAATCCTTAAGTTGTACTGTTGGTAAAATATGGATGTTCATCTACCAGTATGAAAAATCATAAATACTGAAACTGCTAAGAACTATAATGCCGTCATTTTGTCAAAGCCAAACCCAAAAAGGAATGAAGAAAGAGTTTTCAAATGGAGGAAGCAAATTAAACCAGACAATTCACACCAAGCTATTATGTTTCATTTAAAAAAAAGTTGTGTTTGGAGAATATTTTATTTTTATATTTTTTCTTCAGAAGTCCAAAAGTAAGTATTTTCTTTCTAAAAAATGTTATTGTTCATCATGAAAGCAATAATTAAACATCTGACAAACATTTTAATGAAACGTGGATTGTGTATGTGTTAATGTTTTTTTGAGTGAGTAATTTTGTATAGCTGTGATAGTTTAATGATGTAAGTGAGGAAATGCCTGTAAGGAATCTATATTTTATTAGAGCAACTGATATAGTTGGAGGAGGGAGTCAGACAAGATTTCTGGCTCACAAACCCTTTTTCCTGCATATGTTTCTTCTGTCACTCAGAAGTGCGGTTCAGAGACTAAAAAATATGCCATATATCTTTGCCAAAGTGGTTATAGTTTTTCTTTAAATTTAATTTCTCTTAGATTTTAAAAATATTTCAACTTCTGAAGACATTCAAAGTATAAAAGACTTTTTCAGTCTTAAAAGAATTTATTTCATATTTTGCCTTATCAAAATGACTGGTAAATATTATTTTAAAAAATATATACATTGCTCTTGTGCAATTATTCTGGAGCTCCTGTTCATGTAGTAGTATTTCTTGAATATGTTTTTCCAGGCAGTCTTGCTGGTACTGCACTGGAACAGACTAGGAGAAAGAGATAATTTTTTTTTACCTTAGTATAACTCAGATATAATTCTGATGTCTCTGGATGGCATCTTAGGACCAACGAAATCACTACACTAGGGACTCCCTAGTAGCTTGATAGATAAAAAATCAGAATAAATAACAAAATAATATGAACCACTAACTTATAGGTGATGTTAAGTGTATCTAGTTTTCCACACTTCCAATATTATAAATGAAAAATGGCATTAGACAATTAGAAATCTATATTTTTTCTCCTTTTTTTCCCTTGCAGTGGGGAAATGCTTAATTATTGCATCAAAGGTTATGTCTGGATTAATTTGTTAGTAATTATTCAGTTCTATAAAGACTATTATTCATAATAGCCAAGCATGATACTCAAGTTATTTAGCATTTCTGTTCACTAGAACATTTACAGAGATAATTTATTGTGAGCACATATGGTCACTTTGAATTAGTTCTCATTCATTCTGGACAAACCAATCAATGAATGGAAGATTAAGGAATTTGATGTGTCAGAAAAATTTTTGACGCTTTCACACAACAAAGTTGAAGCTAAATCAGTCTGGATTTTGATGTCCATCTGTTCTGGATGTTTGGCACCTCAAGGACTATTTACATCTCAATATATTCCTGGAATTCTTGTAAAAGAGAAGACATTTTTCCTGTTCCAGAAAAATGTATACCCCATGGTTTTAATTTCATGTGAGGCCTCACTTGCTCTTGTCTTTTTGCGCATCCCTGATATCTAAACTTTACCTTTTTATACAAATGCCAATCTGACCTCAAAAATAAATATGATATTTTGAAGATAGTCTGCATTATTTTGTCACTGAATAAACCATCTCTGCTTGCTTTATACATATGTATATAAACCACTGACCAAACACTAAATTGCAATGTCATTGGCACCTTTGTGCTACCATCTTCCCCCCCCTGCTTTTTGTCCTTTTCTCCTCTACATTTTTGTAGCTTATTAGAAAGAAAATTTCCTGTAATTCCACCTTTCTCTAATCTTTTTCATTCCTTGAATAAGACTCCTTCCAGCACTACAGATCCTTAATAACTAGGGGGCATTTACAGATGCCTAAACCGAAGCAAAAAAGAGCGAGTTTTTTTCCATAAGTTATTCTGACTGCCCTCCGTTCTTCCAATTTTTATCTTTTCCCTTCATCTGTGTCAAGTGCCCTAATCCCATTCAAGACTGTCTATGGTCACAGAAATTTTACTTCCATTTAATTATCACCCTCCACAATCTCATTAGTGGCAGTGTGAGTGAAGTGGGGACAAATCTCCTTGCCTTGCAGCTTTGCCCATTGCCTATGGTTGCTTGCATGGGAGAGCATTTGAGGTTTGGCCCTATCTGAGATAGCTGAATCACTAATACCTGCTGAAGTTATCAGTGGTGAAATTTGTTTTTCACCCTGTTGAGTAACAGACATTTTGCTTAAAAGCTGGTTAAGATTTGCCATATAATTACTAAGTATTAATAAAAGGCTCTAACAAGAAAATGAAATTAAAACAAAGCGTCTCTTTTTGCCTCCTATCATAATCAAGAAACTTTCTTTTAGTTGAGCTAAAGATTATTATGGCCCTCTACAGTAAACATTCTACCTACAAAAATGCTATTCCAGATTCATTTTTCATTGAAACTGACTTCTTAGTGTTTTGTCGTATTCACTTTTGGAATTCAATTGAGTAACAATCTCAAAATGAATTCATTGTAGATTGTGGGAGGGAAAAATCTGAAATACTTTAGCTGAACCTACCACAAGAAATCAATTAAAAATACAAGTAGCATCAATTTTCCTTCAATTTATGTCTTTTAAAAGATATAGTCAAACATTAATTTAAATTCATGTTCTATGTTTTTTTTTTTTTCTGGTAGAATCCTGAATTTATCCTTCATCTAACTGAAAATTTGAATAGATTCTGAGGCATTTTTCTCAAGACCACCATGTCCTAAAATGCCCTTTGCATCATTGTTGCTATGGCAGTTTTGGGGCTGACATGAAGTCCTTTGGCAGAAATAGCTAGAGCACATTTATAAAAGGCACTTTATACAGATAAGAACAGGGTATAATGTTGAATTTGGTATACTTTTTCAAAAAAAAAATTCTGTTTTCTAGAAATAAAAAGTAATATTAATTATTTGCAGCATATTCATAAGGAAAATCACTGAATCCCCAGATAGTGTTCCAGAAAATTCTTGTTGCCATCTTCATAGACGCATAGAAGTTGTGTACCCGTTGCTTTGAGGTTTGCGTAAAATGTGTGATTATTTTCACTAATATTAATGGCAAATATAAAGAAAAAACACCTACATCTCTTGGAGACAAGACTCTAAACATAATGCAGGACCTGCAGGCTCAGAGTTAATGCAGTAGGTACATCTGTATGTTGCACAGCATAAGCTGAATGTGATAAAAGCTTGCTGAGGTTTCATCTCATCAACAGAGGAATTTTTGGAAGGAGATGAAGCTTTGAACTAATATCAGAGTATGTTTTGCATGCTTTAATAGAGAGGGTTAAGAAAAAACAACCATGAAAAGAAAGTTGAAATATTTCTGAGGTACAGAAATAGAAATACACCAAAGGTATTTCTGGTTTTAATGACTTTCAGTATATTTTCTGCCTGATTTTTAAGACTGATGCTGTGTTTTAGCAGATGACAAGCAAAACAGATATTTTGCAGGGCATTATTACAGAAAAGAATGAAAAATATGTTGCCAGGACTGCTATAATTTGAGATAACTCTTCTATATGAGATTTACGTTTTTCCCTGACCGCCTAGCCTCATATGCTGCTCAAATACATAATAAATGGAAGGGAGGAAAATCACCAAATTCATGGTATCTCAGTAGCAAAGCTGTTTCAACTTCTAGGCCATTGTTTCATGAAAACAAATATAGTGGGGAAATAGGCAACAATTTTCTCATAACTGCAATATTTCAGAGAACTGGTAATCCTTAATTTGTTTTGCCTGTTTTATGACAAAATCTGAGGACAAAGTCACAGTTAAACCAGTAGAGAAATCAATCTAAAGGCAGACACAGTGGCGAGACTGCATATGGATGCTAAGGGCAAAAGTCATTGGTATAAAACCTGCACCTCCTCAAGCTCACTGTGTTTTATTTGTAGTAGTCTCTGAGAAGAATTTGTAATGTTTTCCTATAGTTTTAGTATTGTTAATGAAATAATAAAAAGAATTAACTCATTTAAGTCAAGGATTAAATTTTTCAACAGCGCAAGAAATTTTTCCCACTAGTCATCATAGTACTGTATTTAACAAGGATATATAAAATAATTTTTATGCTGAATGTGTTTTACTAAGACTTGATTAGGATGCAAAACAAGATCCCTGTTCTGCAGATATTTTCCTTTTACAATGTGACCTGTTGCACTGGTTAAGAACTCAGGTTGATGGGTTCCTTTTTTTTAATTGATTCCAGGTTTTAAAGTTATTATTTATATGGGATATGCTAAATGGATGTAGATGCAAATCCAACTAAGTAATGAGGCATGCATATATTCTTCTTAATAATCTATATTTAAGATCTCCTTCGTGAAGGCAGGTTGCTGTATTGCTATTTATAGTGGGGTTGAAAACCTATGAATATTCATGATATCTAATATGTCTTATATCTGATTATTGTGAAAGAAGTACAGTTCCCATAAATAAATATTTAAATAAGCAGATGAACTGCAGTAGGAGTATAATGCATATCTGTGTTCTCCAAATAACAGTGAAACAGACACTTCTAGTGAAAGATAAACCTCTGAACAAAACTTCTGTTTTGACACTTTTTCTGAGCAGGATTATGACTGTGAGCTGTTTAATTAAAAGGTGAATATAGAAAAATAGTCTAGAAACACATAAACAGAAAGAACAGAGATATTTCCTGAAAAGCCCTAAACTTGTTTTTTAAAAAATCTATATTCACTATGATCTATATTGTGCTTCAAGCTGCGTCATAGTTTATATCATAAGGAGGAGTTACATGGATTTTTTGTACCTTAATAGGCCCTAAATGCAAATATTCAGGACTGAGTGGGAGATGATCTCTGGGACCATAAACTGAAAGCAGATGAATGTTTTGAAGTATAGTCACAAATAAAAATAAAAGGAGCTACCCCTATGGTTTTCTCATTCTAAAATAGTATAGAAAGCCATTTAGGAACAATTTAAACTGTCAATTTGTAAACAAAAATTCAAACATTGCAAAGAAAAATGGATCTTGAAAACCTGAATAAGGCAATTATGTTCTTATGGGTGTTCTGACTACTTAGGGTTCTAGTAGTGCACTACAAATTCAACTTAAATGTAGTTCCTGTAGATGCTTCCAGATCAAACAAACCTGAACTAATGGAAAATGCTAGTTACTTTCAAAATCCTTTCAATGATAACCATGCACACCACACTTAAAATATAAAAATTTCTCCCCTTCTCAGTACTTACTTTAAAGGAGTGTTTGGAAAAAACTGACGGTTTGATTTTTAGCTTCCAGTGACTTAAGCACATTCCTTTTTGCTCTAGCAACTGCAGCATGAAGCACTACAGTAACTAAGTTTTTGGGGTGTTTTGGTTTTTTTTCTTCAGGGAAGGAGACCAGGTTTTTTGCTTTGTTTCTTGTCCATTAAATCTTGTGAATGAGGTTATCGCCAGGGATGCCGGTGTCTGAATTCTCACGAATGGTTCACCGAGGAGGAGCAATTTTATTGTTATTTGTGCTGAGTTTGGGCTGTAATGCTCCTTAACATTCTGCTGCACATTTCTGCTGACAGTGATAAGAGGAAACTAGAGAGTGTGGGGATAGATGCCCACCAAACAGCTGGCTTGGCAGCTCCTGTGGTGACTGCACTCTTCCAATATCCCTCTCCCAAGCAAAGTGCTCCTTTCTCAGTTGGGAAGTTAGGGTGCTTGTAGGACATTTCTTAAGAGTCCTCCTGTCTCTGTCTCATTTGACCCAGCACTTTGTGAGTCTCAAGCAGAAACCTTCTCTGCAACTACCAGTTAAAAGTGCTTAGTGCACATCCTGAGCAAAAGCCCTGGATATGTACAAAAGTAAATGTAATGAGTTAAGTGTTGTGAAAAATCCTTGCTACTGGTGGCCAGATTGGGCTATTGGCTGATGTGACATCTACTTGAATTTTCTTTTACTGTTAGGTTGACACAATTTACCTAGTATCAACTTAAATATTTCTGCCAAATATAATAAACAAACAAAAAAAAAATCAGAAAAAGTAGTACAGTGGAATCTGATTTTAGGAAAACAATAATTTCTTTATATTCAGAGTAGCTAAAGGACTTGTTTGTTAATTTGAGTGAAAAAAATTTCCAATACAAGTTTCAGGCAGGTTTTATGAGAAAAGTATTATGCAATGGAAGAAGTGATCACTGAACTTCTGATGCCAATAAAAGCATCAGATTCTTTGTTCATCTCTTCTGCTCTGTTGCTCCTCTCTGCATTGGACCATTTTTTTGCTAATATGGAAAGCAGCACTTTTTAGACTTTATGTCTGTCTTTGTTTTGTTAATGTTTAAGTCTAGGTCCTTGATTTCTCCAAGGTGGATCAGCAAACATATTTCAGGATCATATGAAACAAGCGTCACTGCCTTGTGTCTTCTCTGAAAATATTCCAAATAGGACTCACTCATTTGATCTTTATCAAGTACCCCAACCTAGTCCTCTAGGCAGTGACATATTGTCCTTTTTGGGTACAGAGAGAGTCCAGAGGTCAGGATTAAAAGAGATGCCTCTCTAGGAGAGCTGAATTAAAGATCAATCTCTTATTTTTCTACAGTACTCGCTCTTTCCTGATGAATCTGACTTGTAGTGTAAAATACTGACATGTAGGGGTAAGGGCAGCTCATTTTTATCCATGGAGGTGCTGTTAGGTATCAGGCTTCTCTCCTACATTTCAGCTCTCAGTAAGGCTCAAATGAAGAACACCATCCTTTCCTTTAGACTGTGTTTTTCACACTTACCTGTGTTGTTATTGTTAACAGCAGAAATCTAATTGTTCTTTTAGCTATGGTCCCCAAGTGCCACTACTGCTGTAGCATCACTTTAGTAACTTTTTTAACATTTAATTGTTAATT
Source organism: Fringilla coelebs (assembly GCF_963513975.1). Taxonomy (NCBI): domain Eukaryota; kingdom Metazoa; phylum Chordata; class Aves; order Passeriformes; family Fringillidae; genus Fringilla; species Fringilla coelebs. The sequence goes on from NC_140030.1 coordinate 52,057,558, forward strand.
ATTTGCCTCTCTTATTCGTGCATCTCTTTTTTCTCACCACAACTTGCCTTTTCTACTCCCTGTTTGCTTACATCTGTTTTAAACATGGCCACAATATTTTGTCTTTTTTTTTTTGTCTTTTTTAATGCACTTGCATTAAAAAAGTAACATTAATGGGTCCTCAACATAAATGTAAAAAAAAAAAAGAAACCAGTTAGAATATCTTTCTTCTCTTGCTTAAGATTTTTTTTTCTTTTTTGCCACTTGATTCTGTGGTTCTTTTAATGTATTATTTTCTTGCTTTTTAAAGATAAATGCAGCTGTCTAATAGACTATGTTGCCTTCTCTTAGTACTTTAATTGGTATTATACCTCCTTGACCCAGAAGAACAAGGGCGCTTTTTCTAAAGCAAGCAAATTATATACTTCAGGTTGTGTAGCAACATGGTGCTGATGAGCAACTCCTTTAAAGCAGTTCTGCAGAAAGCATTTTGAAATTACAATATACTGGGATAATAAAATCTACATTTTCTAGCATGTTTTTGTTATGTTGCTGTTAACAAAGAAAATCTAATCCCATTTTTAAAATCATTGCATACAATAGTCTATTCTTTAATTTAGATCTATAACATTTCAAATAATTTCCAAAATACTGCAACAAAAGTAATTATTATTAATCTGTTATTTCCATTCTTTAAAATCTTTGGGTATATTAAGAAAGTGCAAGATAAAGCAAGATAATAATAATAATGAAAAAGGACAATTAAGTACAGAGACAAAGATAGCTGCATAGAACATTTTATAGAAATTATCAAGTGAAAGCTCTAAACGTGTGCAATTGGGAGTGGAAATTAATGTAAATTGATGCTTCTTATTTATTGAACAAAAGCAATGTTGGTTAATCCCAAAATTTTGAGGTGGCTTAGCAGCAGCGTGAGAGTTCAAACCATGTCTTAAATTCCATGGGGATCAGGGCAGTAATTAAAGTCGCCTTCCATCCCTCTGAGGTCTAACCATTAATTCCTCTTTCTTCCTAGCAAAGGCAAGATTCTCCTTCATGTTGCTCCTAGGCAAAGACCAGCAGAGCTTATGGTCTCTGCAACCAGGGGACGGGGATGTGAGAAAACAAGGGCTTTGGCAACGGGAATAAATTGCCTGCCAGCATGGGACTGTAATTGAAGCACAAAGCTGGACAAAGCTCACCTTCCCTCTGCCCAGCAGAGAGTCATTTGCAATGCTCTGTGTCAACTAGCACAGGCGTGGAAGAAGACGTCCGCTTCACCTTTGTTAATTAGGTGCTGAAGGCTAAAAATATTCTCCTTGTGTGCGATGGAAAGACAAGATAAGGTACACATTCTGACTCCCACGAGCTGCAAAACTAGCAAGGCTGCATTTGCTGAATGGCAATTGAGTTAAAAGTGGGAAAATTTAGCTTCAATGCAAGCTTCAGAAAGGGAAGCCGGAAAGAACGGTACATTTTACTTGCATACAGAAAATTTCACCTCCCACACAATGAGCTTCAATGGCAGCAGTGTGTCCTGGTCTAAAGCTACAGATGGGGTCATAGGGTTCTCTTTAGCTCTCTCCAACTGCAAACCATTGAGAGAGCTGAATAATACCACAAAGGAAAGAGAGCTATAGTTCTGTTAGCAAAGGCTTTCTGTCACCTTTTGAAACTACGTCTTCTGGTAGCAATTCAGAGACACTTGAAACTGGGAAATGGTATGTATATTTTCGAAGGAATTAAAATTTCTAAAGATGCATCGCATTAGGCAGCTAGCAAAAACTCCAATGTCTCAGATTTTTAGAAAAGACCAATATAATTGTGCCTTGGAAAGTCACTTGGCAGAAATGCGTTTAACACTTTCTATTCTTGCTGACTTTTGTCTAGTTTAAAACCATCTCAGCTACTCTGTATTGAAAAGCACTACTATGGTTTAAACTTGAGTGTTGCTTTATTTGCATTCTATTAAAAAATGGCCTAAATCAAAAACAGTGGAGAAAATACTGAGCAGAGTAATTTTGAAAAAAAACAAAATCCAAGCCTCCTTCCCCCACCTCCCTCAAGTTATTGATTCCTGTGGGAAACTTAAGCAAAGTTATGAAAAATTTAATGTGTTGATGGTGATCTTTTCCCTTTTCTGACACTAGCTGTCTGGTTACATCAGTGTAGCTACTCTGTCTGAAGGATGCTGAAGTGTGTGATCTTTCAGGTCAGCTTTCCAGCAGATAAGTGATGACATTAGCTTCAATGGTCCTTTCCTTTAATATTTTAAAACATTAATATTTTATTTACACACAAACATCTGTGTTTGACCAGAGGTAGCCCATTAGAATGCAAGGCAATAGTGTCATCTGGTACATCCACATTATATTAAATAGTCTTGGACACTAAAGCTAGTAATAAGTTCTGGTTTTGCTATATCTATTCCATGCAGAACAGCATATAACCCAGCTAAAAAACAGCACATGCCTTCAAGGAGGAAACCACTAAGCTGTCAAGCAAATCAACTAGTTATCTTCATGTGGTGTCACATCCCAGATCAAATGTTGCAGACCAGTGTCTACAGGTTGTGTTTCTCATGGGAATGGCTGATATATATTCAATCCCTGATGTATTTTCTACCTTTAACACTTAGTAAGGAAAAATCCCTGAGAGAAATATGCTTTTCAGGCATAAAAGTAGAAGGATTATTTGAAACTGGATTTATACTGATGCTGATCCTGATGTTAGTTTTGTTTTGAAAGGTTTTTTTTTTTTTCAAATATGTGGTAGGGTCCAGAGTTGGATGGATTAGCACAGGAAATTCCAACGTTTACGGCTAAATAGGAAGTGAAAAGCAAATGTAATCAGATATCAAAGATTTCAGATTAGAGGAAAATATCTCTCTTAGGGCTCAGCATTGGTTTATTTGTGTGAATTGCTGTTTCTGTCTGTTTTCAGTAACATCTTGAGGGACTTCCAAAAAGATCTCTATCTTGTCCATATACTTAACAGATTTAGTTTTTTCCTACATGACTGCAAGTTCAAATTGCAAAGTACCTGAATCTATCTGTGGTGACAAGTTCTAGATACATTCTAAACCTTTTTCCAATACTGATAGTTCCACGTGCTTTGAATAAAAAATGCATTTGAAAGCATCTTTAGCTGATTTTGTTTTCAGTGACGGTCACCCATATGATAGTAGGATTAAACCCTTCAAAGTGCCTGTACAAGGTTTTCTGATTGTCTTTAACTTTCAGCATCTATTAGAAATATAACTAGTTGCACAGTCAACATTTTTTGCTACATCACCTACATGTCCTTGTGTCATGGAGTCCTTCATGCATAATAATTAAATCTTTTCCTTGCTGGTTATCTAAATACTTGTTCTCTTTCCACTCAAACCTTCTTTGACTAGGTGATTTTTTACAACAAAAATAAGAAAGTGTTTAAAATTTTAAAAGAGATCCATAGTTATGAGGAAAAAAGCAACATTTCAAAACATGTTTTATTTAGAAAAGTTTTCTTTTATATACAGATTAACAATAGTACTTAGGGCTTAAAATGAGTTTTTCAAGAACCAGAGAATCTTACTTTAAATTATCTAAGAAGTGGAAGCAATATTAATAAAGGGGTTGCTGTCAGTAAAAGGCTAAAGTGAGGATGTTCAATGCCACCTCATTTATTCAACACACAGAGAGAAAGGAAAAAAGGTGCTGGAAGGATTTAGAGATCTTTCAAGATGAACAATAGATTTTCCAGTAATTGGAGGTACATGAATTATAAAAAATTCATATACTTCATAAGATGATGAATGAAAGATTGTAGTTGAACAAAAGGATGCATATCATAGGAAAAGAGTATAGATTTGCACTCAATAGCCAAAACAAAGCAGACAAAAGAGAAAGGAGCAGGAATCTGATGGAGAGGGAGAGTGTTCTAGTCAGATTGAAAGTTTGGTATAGAGGCTAAGCTATTACCCAATGCAGTAAAGAGAGCCCTGGCAGGTTTATTAAGGAGTGTTCAACTTCAATGTAAAATTTATCTTTCGGAGTCTGAGTGCAGCACCACTAGATTTTTTAAATTTTCATTTTATTTTTTTAATAGGTGCTTAAAACTAAGTCTTAGACAGAATTGTTTAGAGGTGTATGGCCACTGAGAAAGTCAACTGGCTGGGTCAGATTCATAAAGAGAATTGTGTGACAGAAAACTATCAACTAGAAGGCAAGTCAGTAAACTGAGATTTGTGATGAGATGAAAAAGACAATCAGTCAAGGATACCTGGAAGAAGAAGAGTACAAGTGCAAATGAAGAGAAGTTAATGAAATTGATCACCTGTCACTCAGAAAGAGTAGTGATAATTAAACTATTGTCCCAAGATCTGATTTATTGCAGCAGCAAATCCCTGAGCAGTTACGTTTAGTGATCAAAATAATAGTTAACAAAAGTAATGTTTACCTTTAGGAAATGATTGCCATAAATTATGTAATGTCCCTCTTGCTGCTTGATGCAGCCTTGCGTGTCCTATATCCCATCATGCCAACATCCTTACATTGTGTCTCTAATAGTGTCTGGCAACACCTGGAGAAAGAAGGACAGTGTTGATTCATCATGTTCTGATACTGTTCTAGGACTGTATTTCTATATTTTTCGTTTGCTGGCAATGTACGTGGTGCTAGTTGCTGGTCTTTGGTACAGAAGATGAATCTGCATCCAGCAGATGACTCAAAGTAGATTTTATACAGCCCTCCCAGATGACTGTCCCCATTGCACTTGCTGTTACTAAAAGAAATCATGCATATGGATTGAGTACACTGCTGGAAACCCTCTGAGAGGATGTGATTTTCTCCTGAGGAAGGCATCATCTTGTTTCTTAGCCTGTGCGAATCACTCTGCCCTGGCATTTTACCTCAGCCTTGGTTGCACCTCAGGAGAAAACATTTCAAATGCATTTCAAGATGCAGTTAAGTCCATACCACAGGGCTGTATTCCAGATATAATGCAATGCATTCCTGTTACTGAGTGAGTGAACAGGATGGTTCTAGTGCACTAAGTGGGTTATGTAGATGCACCCTCTGCATCCCTCCTGCACCACCCCTTTCTTTGGCTTTTTCCAGACCTGCCAGACAGATTAAGCTCTGAATAAATTTTGGCTTTAGAAAATGTTATGATTGCCTACAGAATGCAAGTTTTATTATTTTTCTGACAACAGGCCAATTCCCAGTTTTACATAGTTTATCTTTATTATCCCGTATTCTACTTTTTCTACATTTTACCATAAAAGTCCATCCAGTGAAGTGTCAACACAAGATGAAGGACAGATTTATTCTTGGTACACTAAACCAGATTGCATCTACAGAGATATGTGGATATGGGGTGGACTCTCTTTGGCACATGCAATATTTAGATCAGGATAGCTATGAATGGCAACTTGAGCATATAAACATCTTATATATGATCATTTCCATCTATGGCATGACACAGTTTTCAAAAAAAGCAGCACATATTACCAGAGTCTTAAGTATGTAACTGTCCTTGTTCATTTCTTGGATGAAATCTTTTAAAGTGTGTGTGCTTATAGTGACTATTCCACCTTTTCCAGGGCATAATTCATATTTTGAAAGTAGCACTGGGCAGAGGCAGAATCTTGTAGGCATAGATGTATTTAAGCTGGGGAGCAAGTTTATTTGTATCAGGTTTATTTTTCCCCATGGTGTCTATCCACCATCAGTGATTTGTTTAATGAATGCATTTTAGCTGCTGCTTACAAATCTCACAGGATTAGAGTTCTTAAATATTTTAACGTCATAAGCTACCACTGGAAATCTCAGTGGAATTCTGAATAAGATAGTTGTACCAAGGTGTTCAGTGTTCTTTTCAGTCATAGATATTTTTCCTGAATATGCTTTTTAAGGGGAGTTTGACTTCTGCTACACATTAGAAGCTGGATGGCTTTCTCCTCAGCTGAGTAACGTTCCTTAAGACAAAAGATAGTAAATGCTGGTTGCAATTACCCCTCTACAGTACAAAATAACACTGCCCATGATATTCCTATCTTTGACAGCACAGAGCATCTTGAGATGATTTGTTTCACTGAAGGATTAAGAGTATCCACACCAAGGAGATCTCTCTGACACAAAGAGATACTTGCACTGATATCTGTGCAGGTTAATGCTGTGGATCATCTTCCCAGGGGCTTTATTTTCCAATTCTGCTAGGTTTGAAGAGAGTTGTCTTTCTTCAAATCAGTAGAATAAAAGGTTGAAAACAGCTGTAGTTGCAAGAAGAAGGAATAATGTGTCTATTAATCAATCTTTAACCATGGGGATAATATTCTGTATCTTTACTTGAGGGGCTGAACCTTTCCAATGGGTGATTTTTTAGTCTTCACAGATGCCACGATGGGGGTCATTAAGTTCTCTGTCTTTTTCTTGGGGTTATTTTGGTTTTGTTTGTTTGTTTGGGTTTTGTTAGGTTTTGTTACTGGTTTTTGTTGTTGTTGTTTTGGATTTTGTTTGTTTGTTTTTGTTGTTGGGTGTTGTTTTGGTTTTTTTTTTCCTTGTGGTTTTTGTCCTTAGTTGATTCAGAAAATAATTTGGGGAGAAACAAGGTTTGCTTTTCTTGACTTTTAAATACCAGATAAGTTTCCATGGCAAATTGTCTCGTTTGACTTAAGGGACTAGACATCCTGGTAGAAGTAGTCTTCATGTTCTTTTTGTATCATAGTGTAAGTTCTTCAGAGCTGTAAAGACTGGAATTCTTTCCTCTAACTTCATTTGTGGAAGAAATTAGAACAGGGAGAAAAAGAAATCAGTATAATTAAAAAAAAATTTGCTGTTTGCTATGTACAGTTCTGTAAAAAACCTTTGACAGTTACCTGTAAACATAGTACTGGACTGTATCATTCTTTCTTTCTCTCCCTCTTTCAATTTATAATATATATAACAAAAGTAGGGATACCTTTCAGTTTGACTTTTGTGAGAATAATTGATCAGGACTGAATGCAATATTCATAGTTTAGTCCAGCCAGTGCCTTGTTGACTACCTTTAATATCTCCTTTACCAGAGCCAGAGTAGGGTTTAATTTCCAATCTTTGTGCCCATATTACATTTATCACTTATAATTTACTAATCCACCAAATTTTATAATCTTGTGTTTCTCTTAGATTTTGGATTTGTCACAAATTTTGTTAGTTATTAGTTGATCTTTTTCAGATTGTCATTTCTATTACTTCTGCTTTTGGTTAAAATGATTTGTCTCATCTGATACAGAAATTCTCCTCTAAATGTTGTTCCTGTTGTAATTTTTACCAAAACTGTAGGTCTGGGAGAAGGGACACAAAACAAGAACAAGAAAGTAAGTGACTCCAGATGTTCTCTGGCCTGTCTTCTCTGAGTTGGTGTCTATATTTTGGTGAAGAGGGTTTGAGGAATGGTTTCTGCCATCTAGAGAGCTTTTTTGATAATGCACAATCAATATGGTAGCTGCTTAAAGTGCAGTAAATAATTTTTTTGATACAAGGCAAAAGAAAATCAAGAGTGAAGAGAAAATCCTTGCTGTAGTCTTCTGAATTCTCATTTTAAAGTTTTAGTTGAAAAATGATACTATTTTTTAAACTGATCATGTTGTTGATGATGAAGATTGTTTGGCATGTGACAAAGTCGATGCGCTTGTATGCACTTAATATTTCATTTATGGATTAACTTGTTTTATTTAATTACTTAAGCTCTTGTATTCATACCCCTGAATCAGTACAATGTAATGTTTATGGAAGTGCATGTGACCTTGGAGATTTACTTCTAGCCATTGTCTTGTCTTCTGAGAATACAAAATCCATATGGTGCCATCCAAAAAGAAAAGAGTTTATGCTGCCTTAATGTCAAATTAGGTGTCATTACATTTGAGTAAAAGGTGAACAGTTTGGGGCAGAACTAATTATAATCTATTGCTGCTTATATTCTTTATGCAAATTGGACATTTACATTTTTAATAGCAATGCAGAAGATCGAAGTACCTCTTTGTTAATTTTGCTCATTATTGCAATCTATGCTGGTGTCATAAACTCTGGTACTGACAGACCCGCTGAAAAAATAGCTAGAGAGCTAATTGCTTGAAATAGGTTTAATGAAACTTATTAGGTGGTGTTGTAGTTACCACCTCTGAATGCATGAAGAGAGTGCTCTATTGGACCATTTTGTTTTTGTTGAAAACTTTGTTTCTCTTGAAGAATAAACACAACCTGACTGAAACTGTTTACAAATTTTAATAAATTTTTAATTTAAAAGAATTCATTGAGATAGTGGATAGCTTACATACAATGAAAGAAATATTTTCAAAGTGCATTTTTAAAATGATAAAATTTCTTCTCAAAAAAAAACTTCCTCCTCCTTTTGAACCTACTCAATCAAAACAATATCACTAGAATAGAATTATATTTCATAGACTGTGGTGTTCATAGAAGAAATGTTAACATCTAAGAATGCATTTGAACAGTAGTTTTAAAATTAATGTGAAAATTGGTAGGAATAGAAGGCTGTAGGAGATTGCTAAGGAGATCTTTACATTGAGTACTCTACAACATCAGACAGGCATTAAGCAGCTACACAGATAATGATGATCTATAAAACATCTGCCTCTACAAAACTGGCCACAAAGCATTTTCCACGATCTTAATTCCAACACTTAAAGGATTGAAGATAGAAATTAAACCAAAACCAAACCAAAAAACCCCACCCAAACAAACAAACAAACAAACAGCCCCAACTAGTGTGCCCCAGAGGTAAAGAAGAGAATAAAGGGCATTGCTAGTGTCATAACCACCTCCCTGCATGCCTGCAAGTGTGCTGTCCTCATCATGCTTGGACTTTGGAGGCAGCCACTGACTTGACAAATTCCATCCAATCCTCAAATCTGGAGATCAAAGACCCCAATCAAGTGATCTATATGTTGACCAGATAACTCTAAGAGCTGAAATCATGTGCTCTTTATTTTTATATGCTCTTTATTTTTATATATCTGGTTGACTGATAATCCTGGAGAGCTTGATGCAACTCTCCCATACCATGGTGTGTAATTGAAACAAAAAAAATCTCAGATTATTAGAATCCTTTCTGATCATGCTGGTAGTCTTAAATATTTGGGAGAATCAAAAGGATAGAGTGGAGTTTAGTGTATTTCAAGATTCAGACAGGTATTTTTGATTTTTTTTTTCTATTCTTGACTCCTCTCTGGCCAAAAGAAAATTCTTTTTATTGACATTTGAAATTATGCATTCAAGAGTCCAGGGCCGCATTTCTAGGCTCTTAATGTCCATTTGTGGGTCACAGAGCTTGAAAAAGTTAAATTCCTGTTTTCAATTTATTAAAAGTGTGGCCCATGGTGACGCTGATGACCAAGCTTTCTCAGAGGTCAGTAGCTGACATGCTGATTTTCCCTTGAAAATCCTCTCTTGAGTATGGCAATCAGAAAATTCTGCTGGTGGTGCATTCTGCAGGATGTACACGCTGGAGCTTCCAAGCAGAATTCAGTTTGAGTGGTTTTTACTTGTAAGTGGGCTCCATCAGAGGATTTGGAGGCTGTGTTATGATCACAGATGGTTTCATTACAGCTATGTTAGTGATGAGTAGACATGCTAACCTGTTTATGTGTGCTTTCACATTAGGACAACATATTTCTGGAGGGAACTATGGCTGGACCTCACTGTTTTCAAGGAGCTAAGAAAATTTTCAAGCTGAGCATATTTTGTGAGAACACCAAATAGTCAGCTGCCAAGTAATGACACTTTAGCTTGTAAAACATAAATAAGTATGCAAATAAAACCAGAATATTCTTGGTAATATTAAATAGCTACTATCTTGCTTGAGCTCCTGAAAGCCACATTAATATCTTTTACTTGTAAAATATGTAATTGGATTCATTCTTAATATCTCAAATACAACCTTGTAATTTAAATGGATTTTTTAATGTGTATTAATTTTAATGAATGACTGGGAGGTTTATTGGAGGGAGGTAAAGTAGTGTCTCTGAAGCCTCACTGGTTAATCAAATTGCTATAAATAACCTTTGATAGTCTAAGACTCTATTCCTAGATGATTTCTCTCATCATTATCCAAGATGTTAAAGAACTGACACCTGCAGAGGTTTGCTTTCAGGTGCTGGTAAAGGTCATGAACGTAAATCCTTGCCCCACCCTGCCCCCCAAAAGAATACCTCTCAGTAGAGAGTGTAACTGCTGTGTAGTATGTCAAATCTTTGCTCTGTGTGCATTTGGCAGTGAAAAGTCATCTTATTTAGATTGGCATTCATGGATCCACTTCAGTATCTCTTGGTCATGGAAGGAAGACTGAGGGAAAAAAGTGTGTGACCTCACCCAGAAGCCTGCCTTGTGCTTTCTCCATGAGCAAAAATAGAGAAATTTTCATACAACTATCACAAGGATTCAAAGTGAATGAAACAAAAGGTGGGATATTTCAAAAGCAAATCAGAAGTACGTGGACTAGGAGACTTCTTTCTTCAAGTGAATGTTGCTTAAAATGGTTATGAGCCCCTTTACATCAACTCTGACCTCTTTTCTTCTTTAAACTTTATCAATACTGTAGTTCAGTTTTTCAGCAAAAAACCTAGATAAATGTACTGCAAACCACCGCAGTTGCAGTTTGCATTTTGAAACCAAGAAGTTTATTCAGTTTTCCAAATTAATGAAAAAAACAAAAAAAAAAACAGTGTGAAAGCTCTCCAGGAGCAGGACTCAGTCCTAGGTCCTCCAGATTCTAAACAACCATCTAAATAATTTTGCTCCTAGTTTCTATAGGATTTATCTTGGACCATTCTGACAGACTGCAGCCTGGTCCTGTTAGATTATGCATTGTTCTTATCACATTTGTGGCAGTCCATGACTGACTTACTCCTACTTTGTTTTATTTATATGGTCATGCTTTCTTGAAAATCTGACTAAGCATATTAAATATGTGTGTGCATTTACATGTGCATGTGTATACATACACATTTTTCTGCAAGTACAGAATACTGGGAATTTTGGATGGATTGCAGCAAATTCAGAGTAGGTAAAATTAAGTTGATCTTTTGTGTTTGTATGACATTATTTTGCTAGTTCAGGACCTGAGTCATAAAACTCACTCTCATTTTCCACTTTTTTTTGCTTGTAGTCTTGGCTGAGAAATTGCTTATCAAGTAGGATGCAGAACAGAAATTACCTATGCCTACTAGAAATTCCAATTTAAAGATCAAGATATTTTGTATTGGTGAACAAATGTGAGCTGATTTGCAGCAAGAAGGCATGTAAAGGCTGTTGTTCAGTTTGCCCACCATCTTAGTATAAATTGAGCTCTTAATGGTCCACACTTAAAGTTAGAAAACAGTGTCATTGTATATAGACAGTTGTATTTATCTGAATGGGAGAGAGAAAGCGCAAACCTGTTTTGTAGTTGTCTTTGTGACTGCCTTGGGGTTGTAACTTTGAAATCCACAGTTCCCTCTGGTCAACAGAACACTGCATTTCCAAAAAAAAGGTTTTGAGAGTAGGTTTTCCCTGGTGTACCTAGTTAAATACCTTCCTTCTCATCTTGCTTTGTTGTGCTCTGGGCTGCACACCAAATTGGCTGTATTTCAGTGCCACCAAATGTGTACAGTTTGATAAGCACGTTGTAGCAAATCTTCAGGACCAAAGTCACTATATAAACGTCAAATTATTTACCCATTTTAAAGCATTTTATCCTCCAGAGCTGTAAATCCAGTACCATTTGCTAACACAAAATTAGCTTTTTAATGCTGTGGGACCCTCTAACACTAACACATATAACAACATCCACATCCTTGCTGGGGGGAGGAGGGGAAAGCAAAAGTTGATGTGTCTAGGTGAAGCTTCAGCAATTCAAGTGCTTTATTCACACTGGATTTAGAATCAGATTAACAGGCCATACTAGGTCTCAGTTCAGCAATTCTGTCATCCTGTCTTTTCTTATGAGCAGCAGAGACCAAATATTCTCATGTACTCACCACTCACAGAAATCAGCAGGAGCAGCAAGCAGGCAAGAAAGGGAGGAATGGGGCACACACGTGTGTGTTACTATATTTGCTTCATAGAAGATTTATTACTTCTTTTTTTGGCAATTAGTTGTGGTCACCTGAAAACTTGAAAGAATTGTGGAAAGCCTACTTGTGTATTTCCAGACTGGCGATGTATTAAACGCTTTGTGTTTTCACTTTGTTGGTGTTCCACTGTGAATTCCTCTTTTTTTTTTTCCTTTGGTCAGACTATTTTCCTCAGCTTTCTGTTGCCTAAATTTTTCTTACTACTTTCACATCCTTTTCTTAGAAGAAAAAAAAATCAATAAGTGCTTTTAGTACTGGCACAGCACAGTGGTTTGCTGCAGTGTAGGGGCTGGTGGTGCCAAGACTGCTGACCTATATATTGGGATTTTGGTTAAGCAGCAGATAATCCTATGGTGTTCTTTTAATATTTATCTTTATCTGGACATGTTTGGAGCTGGGCTTTGTTAATACATGTTTGATTTTAGGTTTTGAAAGAGGACTTAAGACAGAATTTTGTTAAACTTTTCTCAAATGCTTCTCAAACACTATTTTTTTTCACATATAAATTTCTATTAACAATATAATGCTGAAAAACAGGGGACGGAGAAATATCAAGTATGCAAACACATTCTGTCTTAAATGGATTTTTACTTTTATTGATAGTGAGCTAGGATATTACTTTATCTCCCTCACTTTAGACCTGTAAATATGCTTCAAGTTTTGGGACAGGGTCCATTTCCCATTCAAGCAACATGCATGAGATTTAAAAATTGTAAGATGGAAATGCTAGAAAGAACTTCGGATGAATTAAGAACTCCCAAGTCATAGTCAAAAATGCATCCTTGCTTGTCTCTAGCCCTACTATTCCTACCCCCAAGTAAGTGCGGTTTGGCAGAAAATGAGAGCCTCAGCTACATTAGTGAGATAAGGGAGATAAGAGTCAGGCTGGGTTTTCCTGTTGTGGTGAGAATCCCATTTTTTCTCTGCTCAGTTCATTCTCTGCTGTTACACCTTTTTTTTTTTTTTTCTTTTTCTTTTGCTATAATTATAGCAGCCAAATATCTTTTGTCTTCCTTTAGTGTTGTAATGTCTGACTGAAATTAGGAGATGTCAGTCTCCAGATGGTTTGAGATTTTCACAGGCCTGCGTTAAGTTGTAAGAGAAAGAAATTCTAAAAAATATTGTTGTAGAAACACAAAACAGAGTGTAGTGTTACTACATCAGATAGAATTCTTGCTCTGTAAGGAAGATGTAGCTTGTCACAAAGGTGTGAGAAGAAGCCTCACAAATTCTAGAGTTTTCATGTTCAATCTTTTTAATTCCTTAAGTTCCCTGAGATTGATGGCTATAGAGGCCAACTGCAGAAACTAAGATGCTGAATGGTAAATGGGGGGTTTCAGGGAGGTTCCATGAGGAAATCTACACTCTCTTTCTGGAAGAAAACACATCACAGTTATTCAAGTAAAAATGGCTACCTGAAGTCATCTTTTAAATACATTTGATAGTGAATATGAAGTTATTTGGGAGATTTTTAAAATTTTCTTAATATTATCATTTTGCCTTTTTAATTCCCAGCTAATGAAGATAGCTTGACTTTAGACATTTTAGTGAGTGCTTTCTATGCAGATATATGGGCATACAAAGAATTTGAAGGCCTAAGAGAAAGGAAATGCCTAATATAGATAAATGCAGAAAGTGGTGTTTTGCATTTTGCCTGCTTATTTATTGTTCACAGAGACAAGTAAAGGGCATCTTTTGCTATGCCATTATAACCTTGGCCTCCTTGGTATCAAAATGGTAAATATTGTAAAGAAATTTTTCTGTGTGATGAGGATTTTAATTATAATACCTCTTTATGTTTTCATTCTAGCACTAGTCCATTTTCTTTCCACACTGAAGTTTTCAATAATTTATTCATGACCTTTAACTGCTTTAAAGAAGCATAGATTGGGAATTATTGCTTTCCTTGCAATTGGAAGTGCCAAGGCAGAAATGCCTTGAGAAGCTTCATGGGATTTTATTAATGAGATACACATCTCAGAATAAAACATCTGAAGCTTCTGGGTTTGCTCATCCTGGTGTTATCTGGAGGATCAGTGTTTAAAGTCACATGGAGACTTTTGATCCAAGATAAACAAGTGATCAGACCCCATAAGGGTATGCAATTTATGATGAATAAACTGGTTTGTTTAGGATTAATCTTTACCCTTGAGATTCTGACTTCCTTCCCCCTAAAAGGTGAGTTCAAATAAGAACAGCTGAGTTCAAAGCCTGAGTAAGAGAAGGAAAAATTCTGCACATGTATGTATGTATGTATGGGTAGGATTATAAAGCATATCTACCCTTGTATATGTAATGTATGTTCAGAAACACAGATTTTAAATTGATTTCTTCCCAAAGTGCCTTTGTCATAGTGACCACTGCAAACACAAACTTCAAAGAAAGATTTAGAAAGTCCATATTAAGAACTGTTAAGACTTCTACATAATTAATTGTATCACTATGCAAAGCTGGACAACCTGGTGGCCTGACTGGAATGGAAAGATCAGGAACCCTGTCTCCTTTATGTTTGTATTACTTCCCATACCCTCATCTACTCTGAGTAGCTCCACAATCCTCTAGTGGAATAGACTTGGAGACAAGGGGAAAAAAAGGGCAGGGAGAAAGAGATTGATTCCCACTGTCTATGTGAAGACAGAGGCCATGAGAGGAGGGAGGGAGATTGAGAAGCAGGTATTCAGTTCATGGTCCAAGACTAGCAGAACGAGCGCTCAGGTCTTCAGAAAGGTGAATTTGCGTGTGTCAGATTCTTTGGCATTTTGATAGGTGTTGAAAGCACCTTCAAAAAATCTGCCACAGCTGTGTTCTCCCTACAACTGCAACTCTTGTCATGTGCAGGAGTGCTAGGGGCACAGGAACTGAAACACTGGGATTCGTGTCCCTTAGTGTTCTCTGCAAGCTCTCAGTCTGCATACATCAGGAAACAACTTTAATAGGATATTGCGGGATATACCAGATTGTGGTTATGAACCTGCTTTGAAATAATGAATTCAGATTAAGAAGAATCTAAGTTTACATCTGTGCCTCTGATTGAGGGAATGGCAGTGGGAGGATTTCAAAGTTAGGGTCCCAGAAATATCTAAGTTAGGGTCCCAGAAAAGGATGCCAGAAATAAAAAGTGAGAAAGAGATCAGGAGGGTTAAGCAAAGCACATGCTATCTCAAACCCTTTATGTTAGCAAATAACTGTGAACTATTGACAGTGTGCACATTTCTCAGAGAGAATGGTAGAAGATGGCAACCTCTTGGTTTACTTTGTTCCAGCAGAGCATTCTCTTGTGGGTGTGTACTAGATAACCACTTTGGTGACCTGCCCCTCATATGCATTATTTGAGTTTGTGAAATTAGTATTTTATCTTTGGTGATCATAGCGGCATTTAGTAAGATCATCAAGTTCAATTGTTAACTCAGCACTGACAACTCCACCACTAAACCATGTGCCACATCTATATATCTTTTAAATACCTGCAGGGATGCTTACACTACCAAATCCCTGAGCAGATGAAAGAAAGGAAAGATTTTAATTTTTGCCAAATGCAAGTTCAGATCTCTAGTGTTTAACACAGTCTGTAACTGTTAACCCTATTTAATATACTTATTTTAATAATAAATGCTTTTTTACATAATTTGGTGTCTGCATTTTGTATAGACAAATGCAGTTAACCTGCCTTTTAAATTTATTCTTTTTCTCTATCTACTCGCTACTCTGTAGTAATGTATAAAATAATGTTTCAGAAACCTCTTCAAGTCACTTCAAGTCACTTCAAGTTTTGTGCAAAAGTTTACTTAGGTCCTAAATTTAATTTACTGCTTAAAAAATAATGTACTTTTGGGAAGGATTAATTAAGACTTATGATAAACTCAGTTTCAACCTTGTTTAGGGGAGTGGGAGATACCCCTTGTTTAGGGGAGTGGCCTGTTATGGTGGACGTCATGAGAAATTCACATCCTATTTCTTTTCTAATGGCAAGGAGATATGCTCCTTGAAAACAGACAAAATATTTTTTAGTATAACGTCCTGTGGCTCAAGTAGAGATTTATTATTTTTTTAATGTAAGATGTGATACAATGGAACTGAAGGATAAGATTTTAATCTCAGCAGTATAAATTAATGAATGTACTGTAGAAAGTAATTTACCTGGATGTGATTTATTCTCTAAATATTTGTATGGCTTCTCTTCACTTATAGATTCTTTTCACAACAGGGTTACCTTAATATCATAACAAGTTCTCGAACAGTACAAGGCCCATGTGATGCATGATATCACTAACTTTTAGATGTAGCTGCAAAATTTAGCTTGAACTTCCAGATTGTCACACTTGACAGGCATGCCCAAATCCAAACTTATGTCATTGAATTGTTTTTACACAGTTTTTACTGTATTAAATACATGACCAGTAAGCATTTACCATTAGATACCTGGCACTTTTAGACCTTACCTCAAAGAAAATCTCATTACAAGTCAATTGAACTTGACCCCTGCCTGTCTACAGTCTCCTTGCAGGTAGTTAGAGAGAATTTGGCTGCTGTCGACCAACATCCCCAGGTCCTTTTTCTCTGGGCTGCTTTCCAACCACTCTGCACCCAGGCTGTAGCACCAAAGGGGGTTATTGTGGCCAAAGTGCAGACCCCATCACTTGGTCTTGTTGAGCCTCATGCTGCTGGTCTCAGCCTGTCAATCCAGCCTGTCCAGGTCCCTCTGCAGATCTCCCCTACCTTCAGCAGACCAACACTCTCACCCAGCGTGGTATAGTCTGTAAGTTTACTGAGGCTTCACTCAATCCCCTCATCTAGAATGTCAGTAAAGGTATTGAGCAGCTCTGGCCCCACACAGATCCCTGGGGGACAGCACTACTGAGCAGGCACAAAGTGTCTTCACCCTTCACCACCTCTGCCTGTTCACCACCCAGACAGTTCTTGATACAGTGAACAGCACGCCTGTCCAAGTCATGAGCTGACATCTTTTCCAGGAGCTGGAGAAGAGCTGATTGTAAAAAGAATGGAAGGAAAGATCAAGCCTGTGAAGATCAGGCAGAAGGGTCTGTTCCCGAGATGGTCAGTGCCTTGAGACTGAACACAGTTGTTCTGGTAAATGTTCCTAAAAATCTCCAGCAGATTCTGGACTGATGTTTCAGTTGGTGGCGACCTGCCCGCTACTGCTCTGCCACCTTAAGTACAAAAACTATGTGGGAGATGTAAAAGTTCCCCAAGTAGCTGATACTGGAACATAAATTTGAGTTAATATCAGGTAATGGGCTATTGTTTTGCACTCTGCTTTTAAAATCGAACTAGACAACTGAGAAATCAGTTGCAGGAATAAGAATACAACTAAAGTGATGAGAGCAGAGCTTAGCATTTGGGAATTACAATGCTCTAGATCCTTCTGCAATGTCTAACACGCCTGTAAGGTTTTTTCTTGTCCACACTTCAGGCAAAGAGACAGATGGGCCTACTCTTGGAATTCATCAATACTGGGTAATGAAACCAAAGTTTATATTTTTAAACTGTCTTTTGCATCCTTTTTTGCAAAAGTTGGAAAGCCTAGGCTAAGTAGGCAAAGGAATGCAGAATAATGGGGTTCACTTCAGGATAGAAGGGGATGGCACTTGCTCTGAGAAATTGTATTCTAAGCCTGCCACTGCCACCAAGTTCCTATCTTATGCCTGACAAGAGATGAAGGCAGATTTTTCTTAGATATGATTGTATGTTCCTCATTTTAAGATTCCTAACCTAAGATACAGATTTGGTGATGTGGAAAATGGGCTTCAATGTATGAAATGCTGTATGTGCTGAGACCCTGAAAATCAAATCTCAGGTATCTCATCCTGACCTTCAGCAAATAAGGAAAGCCTTGACCTTGATCTCTCTGTGCTACAATTGTAGCAGCCAGTAGTGTAAAGGCTATTATAAAAAAAAATAATTAATTTTTTGAAAAACATCATGTGGAAAAAAGCACCAGAAAAATAGCTATGAGAAAATTAATAACTTTTAGAAGAAATTAAAAACTGTGTCTTTAGAGCAGGATGTGAAGAGTGTGCTGTAGGTAATGAATGGAGAACATGTTTTGAACACCAAAAAGAAAGAAAAACCTTGAATTTATTCAGGTGTGTACTATCCATCAGGAGCCCCAAATAAAGTGGAGATTATGTGAAAAAAACCCCAGCATGCAGCCAAAGACATAGTCATGTTGATATGCAAAAGGGTCGATGGAAAAGTCAGCCTTTGGAATTGCCTTGCCTTGCATTTGAGTACTCAACCTTGCAACTATTTTAATGTCCTTTGATTACAATTTTGTTTCATAAAAATTCCTGTGCGCATAAATCTGTGTATATTTCTGCACAAACGTTTATTACACAGATTCTAATTGGGTGATTACATTCTGTTTTAGTAAAAAACTAGATTTTTTCCTATTCAAGCTTTAGTTTTAGTAGACCCCTGGGGCTTAATCCAGGCTTGAAGTTTACTAGTAGAGCATGATTATAACAGCCTTTTCACCACCAGTGTTAATACTGTTATAAATTATTTGGGGCTAAATTTCAATGCATTTTGTATTAAGTTTCTTAATGAACTAAGTTGGCTTTCTTAGTGTTTTGACTGTTAAGGTTTTGTCCTGCCACTGGAGATAATGTTCTGTATGCCAGGTGACCTTTTCTGGACATCCTGAAGTCTCTAGTTTTCAGGTTATTATTATTATTCCCCCCTTCGACACGTACAAGTTAAAAAAACGAGCTGTGATTGTCAAGGTAAGTGTAGATTCAATGCTATTGTCATGTTTATCTGTGGATTCTGCCCAAAAAGCGATTCGCACAAAGTGCTGAATGGTTTTAAAAGCCACGCTAAAAGCTCACACAGGATTTGAATATAGATTGGCTTGCAGCAGAACAACAGCTCTCTGCAGTTTGAAATAGCGTCAAAGAAAGGAAACTGAAAGTTGTTCTTCTCTCTCTGTGCCTGTGTCTCCAGGGTGTTAGTCTGTCTTTTCTAAGTGCAGTACAGTTAGAAAGAGCTTAATTTGTGCAGATGATGCAGAAGAAAGTTTGTGTACCACTGTTAGAAAATTAATTCAGAGCTGGACAAAAAATTTTAAATGGCTGCTGCTGGGGCTGGGCTTTGCCAGAGGAAGGGCACATCCTGCCCTTATTTTGAAAACATTGCAATCCTGTCTTTTGCCAAGTAGTCATAACTGCCATTTATTGCAGAGCCTGCCAGAAATGCATGAAAGCTTTTCATCTAAGTCACAGAAAGGTCAGCAATCAGTATTTCCACCCATTTTTATTCCCAGTGTATGAGGACTCCCAACCAGTACAGCTTGTAAAAATGTATAATAGCAGTACCATGTTTTGATGCTTCAAAACTGACAAGATTGCTTGCAGTGACTGCTATCTTCTCTTGAAAAAGGTGCTGCAGAACCTGCAAATCTACCCTGACTAGAATTGTAACAAGCTAAAATTTCTATTTTGTTTAGTATTCTGGAAAGTCTAAATTGGCAAGCTTCAAAGGCAGAAAATTGAGATTAAAATTAAATAAAAAATTCAAAACATACTTAACTTTTTAAAAGACATTTTTCTGTAACAGAGGAATGTGCTAAAACAGGAAGTTTCCTGTGAAATTAAAAATAGGTGTTCCATTCCCAAAATGAAATTTGATCTGAAAGTGTACACTGGTGTAATGAGTTTTGTTATTGACAGTAGCGTTTCTATGTAGTTTTTACACAATCATATTCATTTTCTGATGGGAAATTTTTCTGTCAAAAATTTTATCTGTTCAAGTTGTATCAGCCCTGTATCCAAGCCATAGAATAAAATAATTTATTTGATACAGAAATTAATTTATAACAAGGAAGAGGAAGTCTCTTTCTGAGCATGTAAAATTTCATCAAAAGTTATGCAGGTTTAGCAGTTTTACTGGTGATGCATTTGAGCACAATTTCCTCAGTCCTCTCAAATTTTATGACAAGATTATGAGATAAAAATGTATAAAAAGCCTTTTTTTCATCAGAAATATTAAATTTTCTTGTAAATTTGAAGTGAAGTAGAAATGTACAGTAAAAATTTGGGGGTTTAAGGAGAGATTTCATTCCAATAAGGAATGAAATATTAAAAAAAAAAAAAAATCTGGATGCCTGAAAACAGAACTACACATTCCAGATTCACAAGACATGGAAAATGCAAACGTGGCAGTTTCTACCCAGGCTTGAAGTCTTGAGCTTGTTCAGAAGCACCTATCCAGAGTTTCTGCATTCTCCAAAAGTCATCCTTGGATTCTACCTAGGCTATAGGATAAGTTAGAGCTTTTGAGACAACTCTTAGTGTCTCAGCTCTTGTCTTGTTTTCTGCCTAATAACAGCGTAAGACCTGGAAGATCAAGATATTCAGTTGAGTATCGGAAGCTGGCAGGTGGAATTGGAAAACATGGATGTTCCAGTAAATTGGCAAAAACTGAATAATCCCCATGAAGCAGTTTCAGTGAGCCAGAATTCTTCTACAAGAGAACACAGGCAGTAGAACCTCTTTTATGGCACAGATGTTTTGACAAAGCTGTCTCCTGAAGCCCTTATACAGCAGGTGAGCTATAACCAGCCAAAGGTCTCAGTGCTCTAACTGTATCTCCTTGGCTCTCTCAGATGTGGCTGACTAGGAAAAAATAGGACCAGTTTTATAACTCATGAGATTGCAAACCAGTGCTGGCTGGAATAGACCATGGAGAGGCATGTCAGAGCCAGTTGAGTGATTATCTCAGTGTTTACATCCTCATAGTTGACAAGTGTTAGGGCTCATTGAGAGGCATAATTTGAGCTAGCCATACATTGCTGGGTTCTAACTGAGCAGTGAAGAGTTGGTGTTGTCAAAGATTGTCCAATGACTGCAGCAGGAAGTGAAAAAGCAAACAGGGTGTTCAAACAGACAGAAAAAAAGTGCTATGTTACACATGAATCAATTATAACTCAGCTGGAATAAGACAGCTCTGGTCAAAAAAGATGATTCAGAAAAGAGAGTAGGGATATAGTAGAATCATAGAACGACTTGGATTGGAAGGGACATTAAAGACCATCTAGTTCCAACCCCTCTGCCATGGGCATGGATGCCTTCCACCAGACCAGCTTGCTTAGAGCCCCATCCAACCTGGCTTTGAACACTTCCAGGGATGAGCCTGCACAACTTCTCTGGGCAATCTGTTCCAGAGCCTCTCAGTAATTTTTTTTTTTCTTAATGCCTAATCTAAATCTCTACTCTCAGTTTGAATCCATTCCCTCTTGTCTGTCACTGCATGCTCTTGGAAATAGTCTCTCTCCATCTTTCTTGTAGGCTTCCTTTAGGAACTGTAGGGCCACAGTTGGGTCACACTGAAGCCTTCTTTTTCCAGGTTGAACAGCTTCAATTCTCTCAGCCTTTCCTCCTTATGGGAGGTGCTCCATACCTGTAATCATCTTGGCCCTTCTCTGGACTCTCCCAACATATCAATGTCGTTTTTGTTCTGGGAACTCCATAACTGAAATGAAATACTCCAGGTGTGATCTCACCAGAGCAGAGCAGAAGGGAAAAATCACCTTGTTCAACCTGCTGAACATCTTCTGTTGATGCAGCTTGGGATGTGATTGGTTTTCTGAGCTGCAAGCACATATTGCCAGCTCATGTCCAGTCTCTCATGCACCTCCACCAGCATCCCCAAGTGCTTCTGGGCAGTGTTGCTCTTCATCTGTTCATACCCAGCCTGTGTTGATACTGGGGTTGCCCTAACCCAGATGCAGCACTTTACACCTGGTCTAGTTAAACCACACGAGATTCCCATGGACTTCTTGGCCTTGCCCAGCTCCTTCTGGAGGGTACCCGATCCTTCAGGTGTGTCAATGGCAACACTCTGCTTGTTGTCATCTGCAAGTTTGTGGAGTGCACTTTATCCCTTCATTTATGCTAATAATGAAGATAGTAAATAACCCTGGTCCCAGCACAGACCCCTGATGTCCATTGTGACTCTGAGCTTTGACCACTACTCTCTGGATGCAACCATCCAACTGATTTCTTATTTGTATAACACTCCATCAGCTGAGCCCATTTCTCTCCAATTCAAAGAGAAAGATCTTGTTCTTCCCTTGACTGCTGATATAGTTACTCCATCATAGAAGGCTGGTTGGTTTTTGAAGGGAGGCTGAGTATAAAGACTTCCATACTAAGACTTGACGTATTATTTTTATTTAGAAAGGATTAAAGAAAATAAATTATATAATTTAGATACATACAAGGAAGATAAAGTACTCTCTCATACCTAAATTTGTTGTGGTATAAAAAAGAATGGGTAACTAAAAGAAAATAAAGAACAAAAACATATTTTTCTAAATACAAAATTTGTAAGCACAAACCATGTGTAAATCTCATTTTCACAGGCCAAGAAGAATTGAGGCCAAGATCTTCATACGGTTTGTAAATGAATTAGACATTTGCATGCTTCTTTTGACTTTGTATTATATCAAATAAAGATTTTGCAAGCAATATGCCTTCAGGCTTAAGGCTTAAGACTTAAGAAGAAACATTCTCAATGGGCAGATTATTCTATAACATGCCTTTCCATAAGGCATCTTGTTATGTTCTCTGTTTGAGACAGGTTTCTGGAATTAGCCAGTGTTACAACTTTTTAATAAAGGTACACTGTGCAGTGTTTTGAATGTAACATTTTTAATGACATTAGGGCTGACTATGTTAAAGCACTTTTCAGGCACTGGAACTTAAGCTTTGAGACAAGCATTCTTATGAATTCTTGCCTTGCCTCCTATCAAAGATGGAGTTCTGCTCTAGTTCACATGCTGTATATCAGTGATACAGATAATGGAGAATAGAGAAAAGAAGCAATACAGAAAGCAAGAAAAAGATTCAACAGCTAAAGGAAATACAACTCAATTAATATACAATAAAATGACTGGATTGATTTCCCATTTTTGAAAGTTCTTCAAATCAAATTATTTTTGAATTCAAAAAGAGGCTCTCAAATGTTTCACAAATAAAAAGGTCATTTTTAAAAGGTTGTTGTTTTAGCACTTCTTTTCCTTTAAGAATTGGATGGAAAAATAAAAATATTATTCACCTGAAACATGAAGACAACCAAAATATTCAAAAACATAGTGAAGCATTTAAGACACTTGCAATTAATTAGGCAATCTATTGATGAGAGACTGAAGAGCAGTCAGAAATATTTGAAGTGTGTTTAATTAATAGTTTTTATGATCCCTTCTTTCTTCAGCGTTATTTCAGAATTTGAAATCAGAGCTTTACAAACTTGTTGCACTTTGCTTATTGAATTCTGCAACTGTTCTTGCTGCACAAGAGCAGAAACTCTGGTGGTCTGTGGCCCCTTACAGGAATAATTTCTCATGTTACTTCAGTACTTAGGAAAATAAGGTCTCAATTTTGTTCATGCTCCAATACTAGATATAACAGAAAATTTGGAAGGTTATCCTGCCTTCCTGAATTCAAATGAGTCAGGTTTTTTGGTTACTTCCATGGAATCAAGATCAGAGAAGTGGTACTTCAACATATTAGACTCCAACCTTTAGTGGTTATCAAATGTAAATGGACTGAGTCAGAATAAGCAGGTCAAAACAGGTCCTCAGAATATCAGCCATTATGTTTAAGGGGCCACCTTTCTATTTACTAGATCTGAAATTTCTTTCTCTCTTAACTTGGATAGTGTCCCTTTATTTCCATCTAACTATTTATCATCTATTTACTTCTGAAAAAGTATTTCCATGGACTAACTACACATTTCATCAGAATTTCCCCTGGCTTGCTTCTTCTTAGGTTTCATTTGTTACTCCCTAGTTCCTGCATTTGAAAAGAGGGTGAATGACATAATGCTTCCTGCTATGGTGAGGCATAAAGAAAATTATGCTTTATTATGCAAACCACCCCGCTCTTGTTTTTTTTCTGATGAAAGGGATAGTTCTTAATGGAAAGGTGCAAATTACTTCACTATTTTAATCTGAAATTATCACTGCAACAGACTGTTAGTGATATGATAGGGCCTTGTAACTTCCTTTTATTTAAAAAATTAGGTCCTAAAGTCTCCAAAGTACTTTATAATGCAGGGCTTTTCTTTAGGGGGAAATAATGAAATGGAAAGTACATTTACTGAATTTCATTTGAGCCTGTGCAGGGGTTCTGCTGCACCCTTAGCGCTTGTTATTGGTTTACTGTGGGTAGCTCCTCTGTCACCCTACTGGTTCTTCCTGATTATTTACCTGGAAGCCTTCAATTTTCCTTAAGTGTTACAAAGGCCAAAGAAGGAGCTAATGCTGTCTTTAACATTTCATTTGTGTGGGCGAGGGAATAAATTTAACTATTGAAGTACTTTAGATCATCACCTTTAATATCAAGGCAATTGTAGTCAGTTAATACCTTCCACTGGAGTAGTCAGATCACCAGCTGAGGGCCCATGGCAGAGGGTGGTGGGACAGTGGAGAAGGGACAGGTTAGGGACAAAATGCAGCTGCCCTGCCAGCTCTCCAGTGTGTGCGAATAGCTAAAGGGGCAATGCCATAATATTATGTCTGACCAATAAGAATGGGATACAGGTGTCTATCCATGCATAATTCACAACTTGATGTGGAGTTTAAGACTTGGGTATTGTCAGAATTGAGTGGGAGTCTTTCCATCAACTTTAATGAAAAGTAAATGAGACTGCTATTCAGCAAGTAGTTAAGAACAAGTCTAGTTTTCAGGCACAAGTGGTTGATTTCAGAGGAACCCAGTACTTGTGTAAGTACCTTAGACAATTGAGATTATATTGAATCATACATTGTCAGGACTAAGTAGCATGCAAGCACCATAAAATCTAATCAAAACAGTAATATGAAAGTAGCAGACATTAGTTTCATTACATTTTTTACTAACGTGCTGTGTTTATTATCACCATTTCCATTCAGCCAAATTTTCCTTAGAACTCTATTCTAGTACCCAAATGTATCATGAAATGGTTAATATTATTTTGTCAGAATTAAATATTCTCTAAGAGGTTCAAGAGGAAGCATGTTCCAAAACCAAAATACAGATGATGCAGAACCCGGTCTTTACTTGCCAAAAAATTTATATCCTGGATTTTATGTCAGGTTTATTTTGACCTGGTAAGAGATGTCAGAGGAGATAAGCTTTGTAAAACTAAGTGGGGGGTGGGTGTTGTTTAGTGCCTGTTTCTACACTGCCTGCATTCATCTCTGTTGTAACTAAACAATGGAATACAGTATCTGTAATTATTCAAATAGGCACATTTGCAGTTATAATGTATTCTTTCACAAGCAAAGCTATTATTTAAAAATTAAAGGGAAGAAATGAGCTCTTTATGGCTTTAAATTAAAAATACCACATAATATGATAGAGCAATTTATAATTGTCAGAAAAATTAAAGGTTTTTCTTTGATTTTGCTGGTCTTAAGTTGATCCAAAAGTATCAGCCAGCTAGCAGCAATTTAAGACAGTAATAGTGATTCTGTTATTCTGTCTTTTTTTTTGTTTTTTAATAAGGACTTTGGAATTTAAATTACTTCTGCTAGTTGATTTATAATGTTGGGACAAGATGTCTAGCTCATACTGTGTTCAACTCTTATTGGTCAGAGCTTTTAGACTTTTTGCCATATCTGTAAAGCCTTCAGCTGGCAGAAATGTACAATTTCTATTCCATCGTTTTTTTCTTTCTGTCATGGCATGCTGATGTATTAGTCTAAATGCTCTGGTTGAGCTTTTACTTGATTCTGTTTTAGAGAAGCTCCAAAGCTCTTCTAAGATGCGTAGCCTCGTTCTGTTTGTTAGAGGAATTCAAGTGCTAGAAGCTTAATAATTTCTAGTTCTACAATGGTGTAATTTTATGCAGTGACGGAAACATAAAACATGAAGAACACGCCAGTGATTCAAGTCTTTCTTATTACTAAATTTGCAAGACATAGATCCTGAGTAAACTGGAGTTCATACATTGTTTATTCAGTTTAAAGTAATAATTTCCATTGACTTTAACTTTCCTTTGGTAGTTATTAACTGTAGCTGTAATCGATTTTTAGAGTTATTTTTACAAAAAGCCTGAAATGGACACATTCATTCCTAGGTCCTGTTTAATTACAGTTGTATATTGTTTACTAACCATCTGGGCATCTGATTAGATGCTATGACCGTCATTTGATTTGAGCTTCTTTACTTGCACTAACTGCTAGTTGTAAAAGATAATTACTTGGAAGTGAAAATATGCAGCTCACAGGGGTAACTCAAGCAATTGTTTTAGCTAGCCTTGCTGTTCTTTGTGTTCTGATCCTTTGTGTTCAGAAGAAGAATAAATCCTCAAAGTCTCATATTCCACAAAGAACCTGGTGTACATTGTGTGAAGGTTTACTGGGTTTTGTGCACTCTTTATGACCAAATCTGCAAGAGGAAAACAAAGATAAAAGCTTTATTTTCTCCTGAGAATTTTGTGTTCATAGAGACTAATAGCCAATTAAGATAAAAGGAAATATTTGATGGCTAAAATCCAGTAATATTATCTGTCCCAGGTCAATTTGACATTTAATATGTTGTTTCCTCTTCAGCAATTTTGCTACAAGGGAAAATTCAAGCACTTAAAGAGAATAAGGACTCATCTGTTCTACCTATTCTATCTTGCATAGTTTTTGATTTTTTTTTTTTTTTTTGCTTAGGTGAGGCTTTATCATTACAGCAGTGAGTTATTTACATACATAGATGCTCCATAAAAAAGATTCATCTGTATAGTAAGGGCTTTATAAAGATTGATAATCACTTCCTGAAGAACCATAATTATTATAAATAATTTAACACTATTGAATTGTTGGATTCTTCTTTCCAGAACTATCATTAAAATAAGAGGGCAAAGAAGTTATACCTTTTTGTATGTAAATATATTTTGGTAGTTTAATGCAGGATTATTGAATAGCTTTTTAAATTAGATAAGAATACCTAAGGTGTCAGAAATGTATCTAAGTTGTCAGCACCAATAGTGATGTAGACTCATGAACAATCAATAACACCTCAAAGCTTTGATTTTTACTTAAATAGTTTCTCTGAATCAATGCCAATACTTGCATGGACCATAGCCACAAGTATTTTCTTGACAGACCCATGTACTATAAAGGAAAAATAAATGTTATTAATTAATGATTTTTTCTTCTTTTGAACTGGTAAATAGAGAGTAAAGGCAAAACTGACCTGAAGTATTTATCATGAACTTTTGCCAGCTGAAATAGTGATGTGCTTCTTTAAGCACCTTCATATAACAAGCCACTGTCATTTAAGGCATTCATTAGATTGTGATAAATAACTGGTTTATCTTAGGGTATGGAAAATTGCTGCTTTTAAAATCTTTTTATAGCTCACTGAAAAATTGTTTGTGTCATGTATCTTGTTTTTTTATTAGTTGAGAGAAGACAATGGAAGACTATGACATGGTTTGGTTTTTTTTTTCTTTTTGAGAGCACACTTTTCTTGGTTTTAGAAAACACTTACAAGTTATCATGGTGAAGAAGAATTAGAATCACATTAGCTCCTTTGTTTTCCATTGCATGTCAAATTCTCTGGTTTAATAGCTCAGGTGTGATTTACAAAGGCACCTCTGCTGTTTCCTATTGCAGACCGAAAAAGAAGATGTATTCAGATAATTTTTTGTAAATATAACAAGTAAGTAATTCATATATATATAATCTATGAATTGGAAACTCTGGCTTCTATGCTATAAATACAGATGTCATTTCAGATGTCTGCCTTTTGTTTGTTGTACTTCAATAATTGCATTCCTGTTGCAAGATATATCTTCATCCTGGGTCAATGAAAGACTCAGTGCTTCTGTCTAATTTTCTAGCCAGTATAAATGAATTACTTTGGGCATATTCTTTCAGTTCTATCACTTGTGCTTATTAATACTGACTTATGAGAGCAGAGCCTCCAAACAAGGTACTGGCAACATCTGTGTCTTGCCTACCTATTACAAAGGGATTTTTACCCATTGCCCTTTTAAGAAACTTCTTTTGATAAAGCAGGATGGACATATATATTTTGTTTCTCTTCCAGTTTTGAAGGACAGATCCTCATGCAAACTTAGCATACCTCTGTGTCAGAATGAACAAGGTAATTTTTCCCTCCTGTACTAAGGAAATTCCTTTCCACAGTGGCAATGGCGTGAACACATTTCAGTTTGGTGCCAGAGGGCTCTTGTGGGTCCTGGTTAGGAACTCTGGAAGCAAGGAAAGCATATCATTGTACCATTGGTTAAAGTCCTCTGCATTTTCTGTGAGCCTGCTGATAATGAGTTCTGTAAGCCCTACCTGAGAAAATTTCCTCTCTTCTTCCCAGTTTTATACTGGGTATAACCACAGCTTTATGCAAAGCCTACAACCCTCAGAGAACAGTGACATTTTACAGCCAAACTTGCTTCCATTTGCTCTGTGGTGCTGAACATTTTGCTTTAATTAGAAAACAGAAGCTTAACTCAAAGCAACATCACTTTTTATTTATGCATATTTTTTATGAATGTTCTGTCAGTATTTGATCTAACTTGCATTCTCGTGCATGCATCAGAATCCCATTGCACCAGGTAGTATATCAACGTGTCATTGAAATGTATTTCTTGCTCAGATAGGTTTATAAGACAAGAGATGGCAGGTTGGTGCAGACAGTGGGCAAGGATGTTGAAACAACGAGGTGGACCTGCTTAGATGGAGGTGTGGCATCACCAGCCTGCCAGCAACTTAATCACTGTCTGGCACCTGTGCATTTCAAGGAAGAACTTAAGGTTTAAGAGAAGTCTTTGTGGATGCTTATAGTGAACTCCTATTAGACATTAGAGACAGCTATGAAGACTCTGTATGTTTGAAAATACATCTAGTAGCGATGCCAGTGTTATAATTTGGTCAGGGATAGAAACGGTGACAAATTAAAACAATACATAGGAAAGGAATTGTATAGGTAGTGCTTTGAAAATTGAATGAAGCCAAGTCAAATGGAGTTTATGCTTGAATGGGCAGCATAGTGATCAACCCAGCAATGATCAATGCAGTGCCTTGGGAAAATAATCATTGCAAAACCGGTAGATATTTGGAGGATGCAATTGACTTTGTTCAAGCAAGCCTTTAGTTCCTTGCTGGATAGCTCTTCATTGCTGTGAAAAGGGTCTCTGAGAAATCATGGGTGAAATGTAGGAAAAAACCTGCATACCATTTTTTATTAAAAGTACCATTCAAATAATTGTTCTTATTTCTGTTTTCTTTCAAATCAAACATCAGTTATTTTCCTGTGTTGCTTTAAAATGTCAAATTAATGTATTTATATTTTCCCCTCATAATAGTACTCCATTATGACTAAGGCTATAACAGAGACATTCTTATCATTCAGCTGTTCCTCCAAGATCAGCATGAATACTTTCATAAAGATCCTTTTGACATATTTTATAGAAGTAAATTTCTGACACACCACCTTCCATTGAGGTGTGGTGCTCCATTTTATTGAGGTAAACAATTTTTATTGAATTTTGCAAATTGGTTTCTCAGGATTTGAGAAGATGGAAACATAAAAACTATATCTCTTGAAAAAGGCTATTCCCATTTTTCATCTCAAAATATTTTTTTCTAAAAAAGTCATTATTTCTCAAGTTTTTGACAAAAAGTGGTGAGTTTCAGATTAAGTCAATTGAAACTTTTTTGACCTTTTTTTAACTCTAATTTTTTTCCTAGTTTGTCTGTTTTTTATTTTCAAAATTTATTATAAAATAGATTATTGATCTGCCAAACAGCGTGATCGTGGCTCAAATTTACATTGGATGCAGAATTGCTATGGCTATTATCTAGATTCCTACTGTGTCAAATATCTTTGGATACTACACTTTAAGGAAGATGTGTATAATGCTTCTCTAATATTCATATGCTCCTTTAATTTAGGTATTTGTACGTACTGTATTTTGGGTGACCTAGAAGTTTGATAAAGAAATGAAAAGCACTTGTACATCAACTACTTATTTTCATTTCCTTGTACTTATTTTTATTTTCTTGTCTTTCTATCATTGGAATTCCTTTGCTACTCCCAACAGCGAGAGTGCTTCACAGTTTTTAAACTTCGTTCACCACCATATGGGATGTATACTGTCCTGAACTGTCAGTGGGAAAAGTGTTAATTTATTACAGGACTGCTTTTGTAAGCAAGAAATGTGTTTAATAATATCTGACATGGATCCACAAATCTATTTTTATACAACTAAGGGTTTTTGTAAATAATATGAAAAATTTTAGGCAGTGTAGACCTGGGTACTATTTCTCATGTTGTAGCCCACACAGTAATAATATCTGTGTTAAAAAATATTCACTCATTATAGAAGTCCACCTCAGAGTTCTGCAACAAGAAAATCAGAACTGTTCTCTTTCTTTGTTTTTAAAGCATCCACACTAATTCCAAGTTGTCCTCTTGTCCCAAATACTGTATTGTTGCAAAAGCTCTTTGAAGTAACAGCGTTGCCTTCTTAGCTATTTTCTGCTCTCTGTGAAGATAGTTCTGCCTCTTCTAAGCAGCACACAGGAGTAGAGTTGATGTAGTGGGAATAAGGAATGCCATGTCTGATTCATTATTTGCAATTACTTATCATTATTCATTATTTATTTTGATTTATAATGGATAAAAAGAACCTACCCAGGGCCATTTTAACATGAATGATAAATGGAGTCTCATAAAACGATTAAACTGGCAACTGCTGCTTGTCTCTTAAGTGGACAATAATTGATGTAAGATTGAGAAATTCCGACCAATGCCTGTCCTCAGTCTTTTTTTTTTTTTATACAATTCCAATTACAAAAGCTGGCCAATCTTCCCCAAAGCCAGGAAAACTTTCAGAAACTTTTAGCAAATGATGAAGCAAATTAAGGCCTCATGTAAAATCAATCACTTTTCTCAACACAGGCAACAAAACTTATTATTGAAGATCAGCAGTAAATTCAGTTCAGAGTCTGTAGGAAACTAAAAAAGTGTCAGGGAAAGAGTTGAGAGAAAAATGCTTTTGCTCTTGTTCAGGATATTGATCAGAAGATACAAAACTTCTTCTACAAGCTGGAAATCATCCTTCATGGTATTAATATAGTACAGCTACTCTTTGAATAATTAAAATTCTCCATCAAGAACAGGAAAGTACATCAGCTATTAGGATGTCAGGAACATTGTTAAATACAATAAAATAGAATACCAATAATTTCAGTGCTCCTAAAGCAGTTGTATTGGAAATTAAAAAAACGTATATATACACACACTAGTATTTTTCACCAGTTCATAACAAATTTGTACTGGAAAGGGAAAGCATGTTCATAGTACCTATACTTTGACTGGTTCTACCTATTTGTTGTCTACCTACTAATGCTATTGACTTTCAATCCTTTGTAAAAGGAAACCTTAGTGCCTAGGAAAGCCTTGCAAATTCAAACATAATCGAACATAATTAGTCTTGCAGTCACCAAGAAAACAATTCTAAATATTTTCGATTCCGAGATTAAAAAGTTTAATTTACCTATTATTATGCAAATATTCTTTCTCTTTAAGGACTAAGAAGAAGATATTGAAAAGGGTTGCCCACCTGTCCCATGGCAAGTGTGTCCTTATGAACTGCCTGAAGGAAGTTAGCTGTTTTCTGTTTGTTGCAGTGATTTGTGAGCACAGCAGTTTTCTGTATGGACTCCCAGTGTATCTAAAAGTAAAGCACGAGTTATCCATGGCAGAGAGTCTCCAATGAAGCCAGGCCTCAATATTTTGTACAATTTTAAGAGCTGGATATCTTCATGTTTGTGCCTTGAAGAGAAATTAAATGTCGTGACCAGTCATCATTCTTGTAGCAGGATCTGCACCATGGAGTCAGTCGAGCTGTAGGTAACAGGAGCGTGGATATTGTTGTTTAGCAAATCTTGCCAGGGAAAACAAAGCCCCTTGTGCTTCTTTGAGTCTTTTCTGTTGTCTGATGTGGTCTTCAAAAGAGAACTGTAGTAATACCTCTCAGTTTGAGGGAACACCATGTGTCCTTCTTCCATGGCGGCCATGCAACAAGGAATGCTGTGATTATCTGTCAGTGTACACGCATCACCTATGACAGGCCATTAAAAGGTTTCTACTCAGACACTTTGGAAGGTGTCTTAAGCATGCTACTGAATATACTACTGAGTGTTCTTACTAGTTGTTGTATCAGCTGTAGAGCTAATGACAGTGCCTGGTTTCCTACTGGCTTTTGTCCTTTAATCGCTCAGATCTGTCTTCCATGGAAATAACATCTGTTCCTTCCTGAATCTGTCTGTGACATCCCTGCAGATAAAGCATTTTGTCATTAGTCTGCAACCAGATATGTCCAGATTGCCTGGCCCAGCTGCCTTCAGATGGGGTGTGTAGCTGTTACATTCCGCCTACCTTCCGCTCAGGATATTGTATCTCAGGATGTAGCTGTGTCCACAGTTATCTGTCTACCTCCCCATTTTCTAGTTTCCACATTTAGAACATCTTTTAGACATTTTTTAGAAAGTCAAATTCTTTTTGAGCCTCTTCCCATTTGCTAAATCTACCTAAAGTTGGCCCACTCAAAACTTATTTGAGGATTGACAGACAAGAAAAAGTAGTTACTATAGACCTTCTGTCTTGAGACATTTGAAAATGAGAACTATTTCTTAAAAGTCTAACTTGATATGTGTATTTGAAATATCTTAAATTTATTTGATAAAATGTGGTAATATTTCTCTAATGTATAAAATGAAACTTATTGGTGTTCAGTACATTCGCAAATACATGTAGAATTCATTGCATACTATGCAATAATCATATTAATCACATAAATTTCTGAAGCTCGTTTTCTCAAAAGAAGTAGCATACTATTTGAAACTTTTTTTGAGCAGTGTTTTGGATGTTTTTACTAGCATTTGTTGAACAAAATCCAGGATTTTGATTATTGTATTCTAGGACAGGATTTGCACAGATTTTATATAAGAGTGACAACAGGTGTGATGAATAGTGTCCTAGAATAATTTTAGAATGGACGCTCAGACTGCTGCATTTTTTATAGCTTCTTGTAATCTTTTCACACTTTGCATACTCTAGGACTCCTCTGTGCAAAGGCTAGTGTTGTAGACTTCTCAGTCATTAATTTTGCTGTCTAGAGTACAAATTGAAAAGCTGCTAGGCTTCTATTACACATACCTAACAGCACAGATCATAGAGGAGGTAAAAAACTCAAATGCACGTGAGAATAATTGGTTGTATTTATGCTTTTCCAGCTTCTGAATTAAGAGTTAAATTATGCTTAGACAACATAAAAGATTACTCCCCTCTGTGTCCTGACACTTCATCACTTAATTAATAGATAGGTGGAACTTCAGAAATGAATTATTACATTTTAAAAAAAAATAAAATGTAAGAACTTGATTACCCCTGCAAGACTTGTCCTGATATAAAGTCTGCCTCATGTGCTGCATAAAAATGCCAGGTTTATGTGGTAAAGGGCAAGATGGACATCTCTGTGACCATGTGCTTGTTAATTAACCAGCACTGAAAATAGCCTTGTCGTGAGAGAGCAGTCATCTCCTGTACAACTAGGAAGCAAATGATTTTGCTGCTTAGACCAGAAGATGAATACAGAAGCAGGCTGGATGCCACTGGAACAAAAGGAAAGCTGCTCACAGAAGACTTTTAGGTACCAAAGATGCTTTGTCATTCCATATTGAGAATTTGGGCACTATAAAATTACTAGACTTACACGGTTTTTTTAACTAGTAGCCCTAAACTGAATGGACAATGAAAAAATGAAGCAGAAAAGAAAAAGATTAACCAGACAGTGCTGCCAAGGTTCATTAGCTTTATTCTATGTAATCAATTTTCTGCTATTCTTCCAGTACCTTATTTAATGCTTCCAACACTTGCAATAACTTTTGTTTTTCCCTTCTCTTAAAATGCATCTATTTACATGCAACAGAGAAAATAAGTTTGGGAATTGTTAGAAATTAGGGGTTTATGATCAGTTGTGATAGTTCTCTCTTGTTTTATTTTATGAGAACATCCTTAGCGGAAAATCAGACAAATCTAATACAATTCTCTCAGACAGCCTCATTTTCTTTTCTGCCTCTAATAACACATTTGTGTGTGAACACCTGTTTTAATAAATAATTGAAGCTACTGAACTTATGCTTTTCAGAAGTGTCACACTAAGATAATTGATATTGGAAGTGTACTGTGAAGCAACCCTTAGATTTTAAAAAGCCAGCTATTATAAGAGCTTTTAATATGAATCACAGAAGTTAAAGGAAATTAGCTATCTATTGTTGGTGGCATTAATTTGGGAGTGCTGCAGTTGTTGGTATTATAAGTCTCAGTACATACAACTCTATTTCCCAGTTTGTACCTCAACCAGCTGATAAGGCTTAATAATTGAAAATTAAATAATATAATACACTTCTACTTGTGGAAGATATAAATAATTATTCTGTTTTGAAAATTAAAAATTATTAGAAATGGTAGTAGTTTACCCCATGAGGAGGCAGATTGTAATGATAGCTTCTATAAAAATTGTTGGTTTTTATGTAAAGGGTATGGATGCCTCAAGCAATGAAATAAATAAGATTTATTGTTTTCAGGTTTTCCCATAACAATAAAAACAAGTACTTTTTTTTAGAATAATTTAGTTATTGACAGTGTAATGCCTGGGCCACCCAGTCAGAAACTCATGGTTCCTTACAGAACGACTATACCACATGAATCTCTGCTCATGTTAGGGAGATCTCCACTAACACTGGGATGTACTGTTGGGCAGCTCCTTCCAGCCTAGTGGGTTTGATTCAGGTGAATTTGTGTGCAGTATTCAATGAACACTTTTAAAGAGTCTTTGGTAAAGTGTAATATTTTAATCTTAATAGGGAAAGGATAAATGTGCTTAGGTCTAGATGATGTTTATTTTTATTTGTGTAGCACTATGGGGAGAATTTTTGACAGTAGGAAAATTACTCACTAACTATGCCTGCAGTGTAAAGTAGCATGTGCTCTTCCTATGACCTCTCTCTCTCTTTGCTGTCACAATTATATATCAGAATCTTTTATCTTTTACAATGGATTTCAATGCTTGTTGTATTGGTATTTACTCCTGTTTTACCCTGCCCTGGCTTTGTATAGCTGGTATGAGAGTTAGTACAACGGTGTGTCCACAGCAAAAAGATCTGTGCAATGTGTCCTTCTGTTAACTTGACTTCCAGCCAAGGTTGGATCAACGTGACTGTCAGCCAGAGACAGAAAATTTGGGTTCAACCATAAAGGAGCCATGATGTACTTTACAGCTCCAACAATGAAGGAACCAGAGGAGAGAATCAGTTTCAGAACATACATCTGAATCTTTAGATAGAGCCTTGGAGAATCTTTGCCTGTTGTTGTATTTGTTACCTTTTAAAATACTTCTCTGCTCAAAACAAAAATGTTAGAATGGCCATAGACATTAATGTTAATCAGTGATTAAAAGTCTCCAGCAATTTACAGTGGAAGCATGATGACTCCATTATTATCTTTGAGTAAAGTTGATAATTGTTATGGGAATTCTAGCTAGCTAAGCTAAAAATGATAAGCACAGAAATTTTGCAGGTGCAGTTTACATGTCATATAAATATTGTTTAACTCTTGAGAAATAGCCAAGAGAAGAAGCGAGAAAATAAACCACATAAGAACCCTGTGAGTTGAATCATAAAAATGTTCCTCCTCCTGGAGACATGCAGTTCATGCAGTTCAGGCAATAGGAAGAGGCAGTCCAATCTTTTTTAAGTCAGATGCCTACCTCAAGTATAGAGAGCCAGGAGTCAGTGTTTCGTTCATGTCTCCTTGAGCTTTATTTGGCAGAACCTTCTACTATGAATGTAAATCCATTGGGATGTGGTACTACCTTACTGCTGTTACTTCTGACCACTTTCACTGTCTGGCAAGAGAAGCCCCACTTGTCTGGAGTGGCAACCTGGGCTCTTGGCACTACTCATTTCGAGAAAGATTGAACTCATGACCTTATGTCCTGATCCCTATTCTGAATGAAGACGTGCTTCTCTCTCCACTTTATGCCACAGAAGCACAGAAGCAATGATTGACAGCTCATTGGAGAGGGGAGATTCTCTCCTTATGACCACAGACACTACTGTTTTCCTGGTCAGTCCCATGGACTGGAACATTGTCCACCAAGGAATGCTTTAGACAAAGAAATAGTACTGCAGCAGCATCCAGGAGCCAGTTCAGTGCCAAACACATTTCTATAATTATGTTTTTTCTTGATACTTCTGATCGTTTGGCTCTTGATGGTCCATGCCTGGCTGCCCACAGTCTGGCTCAAAGAGGGAGAGTAAAAAACACATTTACCCTAAGTTAGAAAGTGGAGTATATTGGTGTTGACCTAAGATGGATCTGAGGTAGTTAAACTGCAATTTAGATACCAGATCTGGTTTGTTAAATGAGTATGGGATGATGACTTCTCTCCTACACCTGGAAATGCATCTACCTTAATGGCATTACAGCAAGCAGGTGCTGCCTACACTCTCTCCCACCATTGTCAATGATAAGGAATTCTTTAGTCCTGAGCCAATGGTAGAAGACCTTGATGAATTGATGAATTAATATTTACCTGAATATTTACCTGCTTTTTTAACATCATCAATGTTTTATATTGTGTCCTATATTAGAAACAAAATAGACATATTGGCACGTTAAGATTCAATTAGTAAAAAAAGGATTTGTTTATAGAAATTTATCAGGAATTCATAGTAACTGTAAGATATGATAAACAATGTTAGTGATAGACTGAAAAAAATCTTGATATGAAGGAAATCAGAAAACACAATAGTTAGAGGAAATGTAATGCATGGACAGATTTTGCATCACTTTTTTTTTAGTTATCTGTATATATGAAACAACCTTTATGTAATTGAAGACACATAGTAAATATTGTAAATTTCAGATATACTTTTATGTCTGTTCCTTCATTTTAATGCATTCTAGATAAATATTGCAAATTTTTTTTCTTTATTTTATTTCCTTAGACAGTTGCCAGGATAACATAATAGGGAATCAAACATGTGACCCCATGTGTGCCAGACAAAGCCATCAGTAGCTAAAACCCGTCCAGTTTCTTTGACATTCTTAAATTTGCAACAAATAATATTAGCATTAGATTTTTATCATTTTTTCTGTAAAAGACCAGCAAATGTCACTTTTGGCCTAGGCATTAATATTTATTACTATTGCTGTCATTTCAAGCCACTGTTTCTAGAAATCTGAGAATTGTGTCTCCTTGGTGTATGTCTGGTGGTTACAACTGAAAGGAAAATCTGGGTGAACTGACAACTCAGTCAGTGCACTTGGGTATTATAGTGAAGCTTCTCACCTGTTGAAAGGGATTGCTTACAAATCCATTTTTTATATTATTCCCTGTGATTATCTTGAAAAGATAATGAACAACCTTCCCTTTAAATTAATTGGGATTTTTTGTTTGTAAATTATACTCAATTCCTTTCCTTTGAGCCTGTATGAAAGCTCCAGAAGATTAAGTATACAGAAAAATCCCTTGCAACATACAGGTTAAATTGCTTAGTAAAAAGCTGTGAGTAAAGGTGCTTACTTAATTATGCTGACAGTTATCAGAATTATAGATTGGTGCAAAATAGAACAGAGGCACCTGGCAGAGATGAACACTAGTGGGTGAGAAAAAGTCACTCTGTTGGATTTTCTCATAGGTTAGTCTGATAGTTACAAGAAATATTTTTCATATTTGTTAAGCTAAAATTCCGTGGAGTTTATTTTTAGAGCATTCATGGTTTATTTAGAATTAAGGTCTATAATTTCCAGTAGCTGTCAGTCTTAGTATAAGGATGCCCATGCTTTTGCCCAAGTGGCAGTCTCATTAACAAATGCTCTGTTAATTTGCATATCAGCATAAATATACTATGAATCGTCTTTTGCTGTAGTCTAGATAATATTTTTAAAAGACTGTTGCTATCTTGGGTGGAGGAGAAAATTCTTAAAGAATGGTCTGTTGGGACCTGTAACCATGGTAACTAGAGATCTGACTTGCTATAATTTGTTGTGAGTTAAAAGATCTAACACTGATTCACTTTTTACTTTGCAAAACGTAATGGATTCTCCAGAAAAGAATCCATACAAATAAGTGTTGTCCTTCCATGTATTGTTGAAATTCACTAAAAAAATATTTGGGGAAAAAAATCTGCTATTTAAATAAGTCTTTGTTTTCAGTTGAAAGTCAAAAGATTGTAACATGTTGATACTACCTATGAAATTAAGTTACAGAATATAGGTCTTTCTCCTTTATGATTGTCTATGAAATATATTTGGAGGGCAATTTTAGTAATGCTTAATGCTTTTATGACAGTTCTGAGTGTATGTGCTTGTATGTTCTCCTTCCACCATTGGCAGTGCCCTATTCTTTCATGTTGTCACTGTATTTCCACTTTGTGTAGTTGCTTTGCACTGGTGCATGAAACCCACAGGTAGAAATCCAAGACTGCTAGAAAGGGTAAAAACTAAATCTAACACTCATGTAGTCCTGCCTCTGTAAGCACTGCTAAAGGAGCTAAATGGCAGGGAGGGATTCCTGCAAATCAAGTCTCTTTTGGAAGCAGGGAACGAAAGGAAACAGAAAAGTTAAGTCAATGCTTCCCAAGCTGGAAGAATGAGTTGCTCCCTTTAATTACATTTTAGATTTGGGGGTCTTTGAAGTCAAGGATTAACAACCTTCCTACTTTGAGATTAAAATAAAATAGCTAATTAGCCCCTAAGAGAGCAAATAAGTCCCATGAAGTTGAGCTTTTGGCTTTGTTTTATGTTTCTATGACCTCTGAGGATTATCAAGGTTTTGTTTCTGGAAGTAAAGGCCCTTTTTGTGGGAAGCTGTAACTCAAGGGGATTCCTGCATGAGCTGATTAGGACCTGTGGTGTCTTTCTACAGAGATTCTCCAAGTCCTATGTCTAAGAATTAAGGCCCAGATACTGAAAGAAAATTACTTCTGTCAAATGCTTTGGCTTTCAGTGCTTTCTGAACGAAACACTTATTTTCCATATACCTTTCAGCTGTGGTGATTGCCTTG
Source organism: Fringilla coelebs (assembly GCF_963513975.1). Taxonomy (NCBI): domain Eukaryota; kingdom Metazoa; phylum Chordata; class Aves; order Passeriformes; family Fringillidae; genus Fringilla; species Fringilla coelebs. The sequence goes on from NC_140030.1 coordinate 52,096,728, forward strand.
TTCAGGTAAAGACATCTTTGTATTTTGCTCATAATTCCAAACTAGAATTACATTTACTGTTAATTCTTGAGGAAAAGACAGATTACAGTCTCTTCTTTTGCTATTCCTTTTTCTGACATTCTTTGTAAGATGTCTCTTCTATGTCAGTTGTGAAACAATAGCCTTTATAGGTATGGAAAGCTGACAGGTGGGTTTAAACAGCATGTACACATCCCGCAATTTGAATATTTGCAAATTTAGCAGGAAAAGCTTTTAAATATGCTGAGTTAAAAAAGGGTGAACCTCGTATCACTATTTGTCACGTCTGCACCAATTATTGATGGCAGTTTCAGAAGCTGCCATTAACTTAGAATATCACAAATGAACTGGAGTTTGCAATATCAATCAAAATTTGAATATAGAAATAGATTAAACAGTTTCTATGTTGAAGCCTATCTATTTGAAGAATCACCCAAAAGGCAAGCTGTCTTTTTATAGAATTTATGTGCTTTGAAGCATCTTTCTTTCTATCAAGAGTGAATATATGATATAAACTCATGAAGATCAGTTTCTGTAAAATGCATCTAAATTTTATGAAAGAGCCATAATGGAAGAAAACAAAGTGATGCAATTAGTGCAAATCAATCAGCCTGAAGCAAGAAGAGCTAAGAATATCTTCTACCCATATTTCTACTCTTCAAAATTTAGCACTTTCTCCAACACAGTTTCATTTGGGATCTCCTTACAAATGATCTTTGAAGTGCAGCTCAATCTCATATATGACATTTTGTCAATAAATATCTTTGAAAATCAGTATGTTTGTGAGTGAAAATGCCAACAGGCTTTCTCCTGCCAGTGCACATCTACCATTTTACTAAGTGTTAGCTCTTCTTGGAGTTCCACTTGAAGTTTCTGTTTTATTATATTATTTCTAAGGAAAAGGCTTTCTTCTATGGGAATTATAATATTGAGACAGCTCAAAATATTGAATTGGTTTAAAAATAACATTCTTTTAATAAAGAGAGACCTGAGTCAAAGGGTAGTATATCATTATGTAATTAAAAGGTACATAAAATATTCATATGCTCAAGAGATAAGACTTCAGAAGTTCAAATTTAACTTTCAAATCTCTGATTTTTGATGAAGGAAAATTAATTTTGCATGAATGTAATCTCTTACTTGATCCTTAAAAAGGAAGAAAAATAATCTCCATTGTATTTCTTACAATAATAGCTGGAGTTCCAGTTTGGGGTGTCTTGGAGGCTTTTGGGGGTGGTTTTGGGATTTTTTTTGTTAGTTTCCTTTTTTTATTTTAACCATTATATCCTACTTTTATGCAATTCTTATCTCCTCTCTGACTGCATAGTTAAAGTTAAATTGTTTAAATTAAAAGTCAAATCACCCTTCTTTTCTCTGTTGTGACGCAGCCTCTTTGTTGCACGTAAGAGCAATAATTTCTCTGGAAGAAATCTTTACATTACTGAGTGTGAGTGCTGGGTCTGGCTTCATAAAAACACATAATTTGAAACAGCAACAACCAGAAACTTCATAAACTGCTGAAAGTACTGATTTGTCTACAACTAAAGAGGGAAATCTAGTCATAGCTAGAATTTGACTTGGTCCGGATGGTATTGCATCTGAAACAAAATACAATTGGAGAATACAAGGCTTTACCATAATTAGTTTCAGGAATGATTATAAATTTGATGTTCTGTCAACCAATTATCACTTTTTATCAAAGTCTGCATGAGTGTATTGTGTTTGAAAAGCTAATTGTATCTCCGCAGGGTGCTGTCTTTGCTCCTGTGTATTTAAACCAAACCACAATCCTCTCTCCCTTCCTGATTCCACCCCTTCTTTTTTCCCTCCCTCCCTCCCTCCCTCCCTCCCTCCCTCCCTCCCTCCATCCCTCCCTTCCAGTTTTCAGGTGCCAATACCCACACAAAATCTAGGATATGTTACCATGGGGTAAATATCAGAAATAATTCAGGTGAGATAAATATGGGTAGTATGAAAGGAAGGTTTTATAGCAACACTGTTTTTTGTACTTGTGGACAAGGTATGTAGGAAAGGAAAGGCCAGATAGCATGGAGCATGTGAACTTGAGAAGAGCACTGGTGCCAGGAGAAATGTAGATTCCAGAGGGTGCAAAAAGACAGAAAGATAGCATGTCTTAAAAGAAAAAAAAAAAAAAAAAAAAAAAGAAGGTTTTTGGGGGTTTTTTTGTTTGTTTTTATCAATTGTGATTGCAAGCTGTAACTCCGTACACACAAAAATTCCATATCTCTGTCAAGTCAGGTGTTAAGACTTCAGTCTTTGCACATGCTAAAAAGCAGTAATTGAAAAACCTGATTTGGTTTAGAAAGCTGCTATGGAAGAGCTGAAACTATTCTACATTTCTGTGATTGCGTGTTTTAGTACTTCTTGCCTGAAGTATTTAGCTGTTGAAATTATACTTTGCCAAGGGCACAGTGGCCATGCACAATAAATCCTACTTGGCTGCAGTTGGCAGTCTGGTATTCTGACACTGCACAGGTGGCACCGTGTTTCAGATAGATATATCATGGACATCTCAATTTTTTGATGTAAAAGAAATTTTCTTTAAAAAGTCATATTTTTTTTTTCTCTACTTTATAATATACCACACAAAAATATTTATAGAAATGAGCTTCCACCAGGCAAGTAATCACTGTGTATCAGATTCTCAGGTTGCAGTAGGATACACACATCACTGACTCTGACAGCCAGGCGAGCTGATAAGAGTGAGTTTGTTCATGGTGTGGAGTATCTACAGCAAAATTATGACTTTTATTAAAGCCAACTATTTCAGAATTTTGTTTAATTTTTTTAATATGTGCTAAGTTATTGCTCATTTAGTACTGTGCAAGTATTTCTGATTTACTCACGTTCTCATTATGTACCATATTTGTTTTCTAGTGAACCAAGCCATTACCTCTTTGGAGCAGGAAGTCATGCATGGGATCATACAGTCATAGAAATTTTGTGGTTAGGAGAGACCTGAAAGATCATCTAGTATCAACCACCCTGCCATGGGCAGGGACACCTTTCACTAGACCTGGTTTGCTTATAGCTCCATCCAGCCCTTCAACAGGCCATCAGGGCCATCCAGGCCTCGAACATCTGCAGGGATGGGATATCTACAATTTCTCTGGGCAACCTGTTCACCGTCACCACCCTCACCGTAAAAAATTTCTTCCTCATATCTAATGTTTTCCCTAGTCTTTGGTAGTCTGTTTCCCTAGAATGATGCCATTTGAATTGGAGCTATTAAGGTTTTATTATTCCTGGTCCAGGACACCCATGGCATTGCCTTGATATCATATACTCTAAGCCATTTAATGATGCAGCAACTTCATGCCCTCAATTAGAATTCCACTTGAATATAGAGAGTTTCTCTGAATTGTTGTATCCTCAAATCACATCTCCTGTGTTACATAAATGAAGTGTAAAAATGGCTTACGACTCCTGAAAGATGCACTGCTGTACAAAGAACTGCTCATAAAATTACCGGATAAAATGAATGACTTAAGAACATTCATGCAGTTATTTTCAGTGGATTAAATGTCCATGCTTTTTATTTCAAGTTAATCAGTCCTTTGTACTGCAGGATGGGGGAAAAAAAAATCCCAACCCTGTCCAGTAAGCCTCAGCAGCAAGAATCATTATAAAAACTGTCATTGCCATGAAGGAATTGATGAACTTTTTTGAGATCCCAAATTGCACTTCCTAAGTATGTACTATGCCAGTTCTTTTTAAACTGAGCATAAAGGTTTATTAAATGATGTATTCAAAAAGTTGAGTTGAAAAAGATTCACAAATATTCTAAGCCATGTTATTCATTCTGCCTAAATTGTAGCGTGCACTCCATATAATACACGTTAAAATACTCCCACACATTTTACTAATTTTTGCTGAAGGGGACTGGATGACATAAAGTGGGTTTTTTTTCAAATTGCATGTCTTAATAAAGAGATTTTGCCATTGACTTACTGAATGCACAAAAATCCCACACTACTCTGTGATTTACCCTAGACCAGTTAAGCAAGCAAGGCGTAGTTTTCTTAAAGATAGAACACACACAAATGTGAACACATAATAGAAACCCTTGTGTGACATGAACTTGAACATTCTGTATGAAGTGCTTCTTGTAACTCTTATATTTATGCAAATATAAATTTTCAGTTGTAATCTATATTGATGAACTGTAGGCAGTTTTGAAAAATAGATCCCTGCTAGTTCTTACTAGCAGGAGGAAGTATAACAGTTATGGTGCCCTTTTTAAGAAAGCATAGTAAATATCAATAATTTTCTCTAATGAGGTTCACCGATGTGCCACTTCAATAGGAAAATGTAAGAATTATAAACAGATGATGCATAGATGATTCTAAACAAGTATCCTGTGTCTAATACCAGTGGTATTAAACTCTACCAGGACTTTTCAGGGTACTGCTTATTTTACCAAAATAATTTTTAAAAAGGGTTGAGGTCTTTTACAAAGCTTAAGCCAATATATTTTTACAGCAGCTAAGGTATTATAGAATTACTGTGAGAGTTGTCATCATTTTTACCTCACCAGTGTGCCATATTCCCCTTCTCACCCCATTCTTCTAGAAATAGTTTGCTTTGTCAGACATCTTGATGCTAAATCCCTGTTTGAGCACCCAAACAGGTCATGTTTCTTCTGTCAGTCTGTACTTTAAGCCACAACATGAAAGAGAGCAAGAAATTCTACAGCTGTTTCTCCTCATCAGGGTAAGTAGTTATTTCAAATTACCTAGAGCAAAGTTTTGAGGAAATTGAACCATCCCAAAACTTTCATTCAGCTATTACTAGCTACTTTTCCCAGGTGAGTCTTTCCTGTTTGCTCCCTAAAATGAAATATTGCTTGTCAAGATACCAGTTACCATAATTGCTTGTGTAGAGTTAAACTAACTTTTTTTACAGTTTCTAATATATTATATTTTATTTAGAATATTTTCTTAGCTTGAAAAATAATCTAGGTTGCAAAAATAATTTTTTAAAAGTCTATGAATCTGAGCTATTTTATGTATAAAATCCTAAGAAAGCTGTATACAGTCAATAATTTAAAAGCTATTTATCATTGCAAGTATCTGTCAGTCAAAGTAAAGGCTATGGCTATATTTCATAATAATGGCATAACTCCTAGCTGGCTAAGAAATAATACCAAGTAGTCTAATAGAAACCAAATACAAACTTCACACATTTCCTGTGTGAGGCACTGCATGAGGCTGCTGGACTGAGGTCACTTTCAGCAGAGTTGAGAATTCTCTAAATTCTCAGTTCAGACTGGATATTAGTTTCCTCATGCAACACTACAAGCTAGTACTAATATGAGGCACTGGTGATCAGCCTTTTAACCCCAGCTTACCCTCAACAAACCTCTTCACAGAAGTATAAACTTCCAGGAAAAGTAGGAAGAGATTGCATTCTTCTGGCTTAGAAATCAGTGTGCTTCCCCTAGGCTACAAGGAATTTATTTCTTGGAAACATGTATCTGAAGGATACATGTTGGTCCTTAGTAGCCAGACAACAGGCAGAAAGACCTGATGCTTCAAATTTTGAGTGCCTTGACGTATTTTTTCCTTGTAATCTTTAAGCGCTTATGCCGCATTAAGCGCAATTAGGCTCTCGAGTTTTTTGTCTTCATCTGTGTTTGATGTAGTATTCTGTTAAACATTTCCATTTTGGATAGGAAATAAAGATCAAATTTTTTCCCCATTTTGTTTTATTTTATACAAAGTATTTTTCCTCTATTGTTCTTTCCCTACCACATCTCAGAGGATGCAGTATAGCCAATTTTTACACAGTGAATTTTTATCTACTTGATTTCAACTTGTCTTTCTGAGTTTGTGATATATCAGTAAAACTGTTGTTAAAAGCATGACAGAAAGTACCCATTATATTACCAAATCTGTGGAAGGTCAAAACTGCCCTGGAATTTTTTATCACCCTATCACAAATCATAGCGTCAACCTCACTGAAAGGTGTTGAGTCAAAAAGTCAGTTTTGCTTTTCCTGATTTTAGCAGCTATATCTGGATGTGGGATAATTCTTGACCCTAAATCTCTCTTGCTTTTGTATCTGACAGCATAACAGCATAGGTCACTGCTCTCTAACCCATTTCTATCAAGAAGAGACAGTACTAACATTAGGGCCATACTGAACTTGGCCATCTGGCCAATTGAAGAACAACAACTTATAGACTTAGATCCACAAATCCATGCTGTGCTGAGTTTGTGACAAAGGGCATTTGGGCCTGTATCCCTTTAACCCAGTTCAGCTTTAGGCAGCATATAACATCAAGCACAGCTTGATGATCACAATGTTCCTTTGCATGTGTGCTGGTTTTGGCTGGGGTAGAATTAATTTTCTTCACAGTGGCTGGTATGGGGCTGTGTTCTATTTTTTCTGGACACAAGGTTGATAAGAGGGAGATGGTTTTGTTATTCCTGAGCAGGGCTTGCACAGAGCCACAGCTTTTTCTGTTTCTCATACTGCCATGGCTGACAAGGGAAGTTGGAGCTGGGAAGTTCAGCAGCAGCTGGGAGGAAACACAGCCAGGACAGGTGATCCCAGCTGCCCAAAGGGATATTCCAGACTATATGACATCATACTCAGTACATTAAGTGTGGAGGAAAAGGAGGAAGGGGGGGACATTTGGAGTGATGGCATTTGTCTTCCAAGTCATCATTACAGGTGTTGGGTCCCTGCTCTCCTGCAGACAGATGAACCCCTACCTGGCCATGAGAAACAGTGAAGCAAATCCTTGTTTTGCTTTGCTTGTGTGTGCATCTTTTCCTTTCTCTATTAAACTGCCTTTGTCTCAATGATCTTTTTTTTTTTTTTTACCCTTCAAATTCTATTCCCAGTCTTACTGGTGGGGGAGTGAGCGAGTGGCTCTGTGGGGTTTGGTTGCTGGCTGGGGTTAAACCATGATGGTCTGCGTGCTTAAAAGGTGACCTTGTACTTATGGTATGTTTTACAATAAGTCAAGCAATGCTTAATTGTGTTGCTTTTGCATCAGTTCTTCAATCACTTGATAGATCTGATGGTTCTTTACCAAAATACCCAAACATTTCTGTATTTGAGAACAGGAGCTCTAGGACATAATCTAAAAGCCATTAGGTCATGGAAGATCCTGTTTAATTCAAGCTTGAATAGGTCTCTAATAGGACATGTCATTTTAGTGCCATGCTGTTGATGAGGTAGGGAAAGAAGCTGAGCTGTTGCAGATTAGTCAGGGCAGCTTATGGCCTTTATGCTTCAAAGCATGTGTGCAGTTGCCAAATCAGCAGGAAAACTTTCTTTTTCTTGCCAATGGTCAACATGCCAGAAACAAATAGCAAATAGGGATCTAAGTTGAGAATGAGAAAGTTTTTACCACAAATACTTTGAGGAATGAACTCATACCTGTCTTTCAAAAAAAGATTCACAAAAGGCCTATTTTCTGATACTTAATATCAAAAAGAAAGCTTGATTAGTGTTTGCAATAAATCTTCCCTTTTTAGTGCTAAGTACCCGAGTGACTGCTTACTCTAATAAACATCGGACGAATAGCAGTGCAAGCAACCTCAAGCAGATATTTCTAAACCACATTCTTATTAGTCAGAAGGTGGCAAAACCTTCTTCCTGACTGGGACATTTACATATTGCTTATAGCTGAATGGGCAATTTATTTAAATTATTTGGTAAAATAGGCTTCTCAGATAATAAAGAAATTACTTGAAATGTATTGTAGTGAACATAGTTGCTTTGTTTTAAAGTGTTCTTTTGCGTGCCACCCAGCAGAATCAGCACCTTGCATTCATCAGTATTTCCATGCTTTTCTGTTAAGGATGGCTCATGTGGCAGGAACTGATCAACCCATGTGCTCCTTCCCCTCTGCTGAACTCAGCAAATGCTCTGTGCAGAACTCCAGCAGATGGACGTATTATCTTCTGAAGACACATGTTTCTCTTATGGACCATTTTATAGCTTGTGCTTGTTCAGTTTGTACTTTAATAGATACACTAATAAAGAGATTATCCATGCAGTTCAGCTCTTCACTTCAGAAAGGTGAAAGGTGTAATGAAAAATAAATAACGGAGAAGAAGATGAGGACAAATGCCTTGATTTCAGTGAGATCATGAGAACATTTAGGCCTGCTGATGTACACCCTTTGTCTATAGTAACCCCAAATAAAGAATGGTATATATTCTTTAAAAATAAAACCCACAGTTTTATCTTCTATTTAAATTGGTTTTTTTGGTATGATTTACAGTCCTAAGCTGTAGTAAAATCTCTTTCCTGGATAAACTGAATTCCATTCTAACAGTCCTTTTCTGAGGAGTCTCTGAGATGGGGATTAAGCTCACCATGACACAAAGATCTTAATTAAAGCAAGTAAGTGTTACTTTAAAAGCACTATGTATAAGACCTAGTCCGGATGGGATTTTAGCTGCAGTTGGTGTGCTTTCTTCTGTGGTCAAATGTAAGTGCACTTTGCAAGGAAAGGATGACAATGCTAGGGAATTTTGTACAGTAGAGCTAAACCAAAGAGATTTAGAAGACAGTAGTAGCTGATATGAATAGAACAGGAGTATAAGAGAGAAGCATTTAGCAAATTTGACCTCAGACATGCCAAGCAAACAAGGTTATTCAACTTTGCATGTATCTTTGTCACTCAGAATATTTTGACATACGTAAAGCAATTTTCCCCTGTTTGAAAGCAGAAAAAAACCCATGTGAGTAAGTTCCTGAACAATCCAAACACTATTGTTTGAAATGATGTCTTTGAGAATTCAGCAGAAAAAGGATTAGACATCTCTTAATTAAAGGAAACTTTGAGTAAAATTATGTTTTGACTCTGGCTTTGTGGAAGTGGGGCTGTGGGCCAGGATAGAAGTTTGGGAGCTTAGTAGCTCTGACAGCTCTCTAGTAGCTACTGTAAGCTCTGATTCATTCTGCTTTGCTAGTAGGGATGTTCTTTCATTACTTTAACTTGATGTTAAAGAAAGCAGTACTATAATTGGCAGCATCAATTGTCTGGGGACTTTGAGGGAGGAATTTTAAATGCATTTCTTCAAGCTAAAAGGATGCTCTGTGTTTATTCAGTTTTAACAGAGATAAACTTAAGGCACCTTTATTCTAATGTTGTGGAAGATGCACCATTTTTAAATGTGCTTATTTTTGAAGATTCAGAATGCCCAAGCTCTGAGCTAAAAGCTTACTGTCTTGATTGACATCAGATATTCTGCTTCTGTGGGGTGTGGGAATTTATGAGGCTGAGACTTACAAGTATGTCTCTTGTTTTGAAAGAAGGCAATAGTTTTGCTCACATTTAACACCTACAGTCATGCAGTCTGGTTGGTGTCCTAAAGTCAGGGAGTGGAGGGACACACAGAGGGAAAAGCATTTGTGTTTTTCAAAGAAGCTCTCTGAATATTGCATAGTTGAGGGAAACAGCATTTATTGGAAACCAGCTTCTCGGGTGCTCCTCCCTGTGCTGTGTGGCTGCAGCAGCACTAGGAGAGAGGACCTGGCATCCTCTCCCTTCCTCCCAGCTGTCAAAATCCTCCTACATACTGATGTTTACACCAGAATTCTCTACCATATACTCACCCATCACTCGGCCTCTGCAGCATATGTCCTTCTGTGAATTATGGAGTTTTCTTGGCTTGCAAGGCCTTTTCATGTTTGAAGCAGAAGTACCAGTTTTTCTGCCTTTCTAGAACAATTTCGACATCTGCAAAATTCTATTGACTGCATAAATACAAAATATAATCTGACATGAATCAGTGAGAATTATTGTGTGTACAGAGAAAGAAAAAATAGGCCTGTTTAAATATCAAAATCTTTGCTAAAATAATGTGAAGGGACAGTTTGAAGAAAAAAAATGGTTAAATAATTTAAGGCCAAAGAATTTCTGTATTTCAGATGACAGTATGACTATGACAGTGGTGTAATTCAAGAACTAAGTGATTTAGTCAGAAATGTAGTAATTGACCTTTCAATTTCTTCTTTTTATGCTCTGAAGAAAAAAAAAGAAATGAGAACATGTGAAGAAAGAAGTTTTCAAACCAAGTTGGCTGCACATTTTAGAGTATTTTTTACTTTCTCATGATGAATTTAGGTCGGTATTTCTTCTAAATTTAAAATTCTATTAGAAGAAATTGTATGAATTGCAACTACATGTATCAGTTGTGAAAATGATTATAAATTATTAGAAGACTGTTCATATATAGGTGGTTTTGAAGTTTTTCTTTTTGATGGGTAAAAACCTAAGGGGTTCTTTTTCTTCTTTTCCCAGAATCTGCAATAGACTTACATTGAAATTCAATATTGATCAAATTGGGAGGTAAAGATAACAAGAGAGTAAGAAATGTCAGAAATGGTGATTGTTGGATGACTAGATTCCCTTGTACACCCCCTGGATAAGGATGTTTGCATTATGCTCTTCAGACCACTAAACCAAATAAGCAGTAAGGAGTTGGTCTTCTTATCATGGTTTATTGGCTCATCTTCAGTGTGCCCATAATGGAAGGGGGCAGAACAGATCCAAAGGCAGAGAAGTTGACAGAATGATTCAGAAGATCTTTGCTTGGTTTCATTAGTCCTAGAAAATTGTCTCTGTACCTGAAAAAGGTCAATGTTAGTTTGAGACCATTCCTGTCTATGAATTTGAATGGGTTATTTGGGGATAAATAGCAATCTTCTGAACCCAATGTTGCCAGTTATTCATCCAGGACTTGCACAGGTATTTATGCTTTCAAGATACCCAACTTTTGAATCACTGGCTGCATTGAAATTTATCTTGCTTATCTATCACTGGCTTAGCTAAATGCACCATGTAAAACTTAGTTTTTCAAATACTATGTGTTTAATGTAATAATTTTATAATCAACAACAATTCAACAATTCAACAATTTCCTAGTGAAATTTGGACTGTAGATTTTGCATCATAGCAATCAATGCCACAAAACTTAAAATTTGTCAGGTTGCAATAGGTTACTGAGTTATTCCATTGTTTCACCTCAAACATGCACTCTCTAAAGGTAAAAAGGGCTATTCACAGAAATACCATGAAAAATATTCTCATAGGAAGGTTCACATGGGGGGGGCAAAATTCCTCTCCCTGGCAAATTATTTACAGAAGCATTACTATTTATCAGTTTGTGATAAATACTCTGCCTCCAGTATCTGCTATTTGCAGTCCATGACTACCATGCTAAGTCATACGATAATTCCCTGTAATTTAGATTTTTGTGAAAGCAAAAGATTGGACACAGCATCTGTTCACTGGAAAAAACATATTGCAATGCTTCTTATTGGCTGGAAGAGGAATACTATTAGGCTGGTTAACTACTAGATATAAGTCTTAAAAAATATAATGGCAGTAAAAATCAGGGCAGAGGAAATTCTTGAGGTTTCTTGTGTGTGTGTGTGTGTGTGTGTGTGTGTGTGTGTGTATTTTCCTGGGCTTATTTGTTTATTGCTTTTAATATTTTGTAGAAAACTCTATAATGGCTTAGGACTCTATGTGTGAACAGCAAACAAAATGACATTTGGTGCCTTAAAGGGCTGATCTCATGTCAGGAAACTGCCCTATCAGAGATGAAAGAGGAAAAAGATGATGAGTATGATAGGTAGTATGTTAACAATCTAACTTTGTGATGGCTTCAAGGAAAAGAAAAAAAATTATAAAAGGGCATGAAGGAGAATAATGAGGTAGTTCTGCCTATGCTTACAAGGAAATCTTCCAAAATCTGAAAAGCAAAACAGGAGAAGATAAACAGATTTTTTTAAACATAGTAACTGGATGAAGGCTTGGATCATGAGTTAATCAGTGGCAGAACTCAGTCTTTGTGGCTGATGAGAGAAATGGTCTTGATAATTGAGGCTGGTACTTGAGTCAATAGTGAAGGAAAAGACAAGTGGGATGGAGTGAAATGGATGCCCCTCAGCAGCTCACTGGATACTGTGATTGAAACTTCAGATGTCAGAGGCTTTTATACTTCCTATATATGCATGTGCAGGTGAAAAGGTACAAAATATCTAAGATACTATGCAGTGAGAATCTGCAAGGTTAAAGATAAATAAATACTTAGGTCATTGCAGGGCACTCTCTGATTTAACATCTAAATTAATGATTTCAAAGAACTAGGTGACATGTAAGTGAAATTCATAGATAACTAAAATTGACAGGAAATGAAAACATATTTAGCAAAGAGAAGGCATCCAAAAACTGGAAGAAAATTAGTGAGAAAATATGTAAATATAAATGTACTAAAGGAGGACTATTTACAAAGTGCTGGGGCAATAAAGGCAGTGATCATTAAAAATTGAATATCTGTTGGTCAAGATATGTGACAGAAGTGTGGAAAAGACTCAGAGGTCTAATTTGAGAGTTGTTACAGATTGCCAGTGTAAGGTTGTAAAAGGTTTGGTGCAATATTGTTAGCATTACAGGAATGAATTTCCTTTGGGATATTTGAAGTTGCCTGATTAAAGAACAACTGCTGTAAATTATAGTAGGTTTTATGTATTTTTGCACCACATCATCAATTTACCAACAAAAGAGTACTTTATATCTTACATTGACCAGTCATTCTATAAAACCTGTTGCTTTAAAACAACCCTGCATGTGAGTGTTCCTAAAATGGATCAATTTCCTGGATTATGTACAAAATGTATACAATGTACTTAATTTTAGAAGAGGAAATGTGAATAATTATGTAGACTGTCTAGTAAAACTAAGTGGACCAAACAGTTCCAGAATTTAAAAATTAGAAAGAGTAAGAATTTCCTTAAGCGTGAATGCAAAAAATACTTAAGGGAAACATTTCATTAGGAATAGTTTAAGTTCATAGACAGATAAATAAAGAGAACTCCTCATTTTTAATACTTTTTTTTAAATGATCATAAGCAGACAGCTTTTTTTAAAAACTTTTCAGTTTGAAAGCTACATATTAGAACTTGGCACACACTAGAAGTGTGAGAATTGTCAAAATTCAAGCCAAGCTGCATCATACAAAAGGGAATCAAAACAAACAATCTTTAGCCATGTAAAATTAAGAATAGAAAAGGGGAAAAAAGGGGTTTTATTCTAGGATTAGACAGATGGTAAAATGGTTCTTTTTGCCCCAAATTCTAAATTAAAATCGTATCAAAGCTTTCTGTAAAGACAAAGGTCCTTAATATTGAAAAAATTCTGAAAATGAGGACATGGAAATGTGACTCACTGTTTCACAGAGGAAAAAAATCTTTAAAAATTCCATATGATCTAGATGGGGAAGATTAAAAAGTCTTCATTTCAGAATTTTGAAAAAACATGTTTAAAACCACGGATCTATTCAATTAACCTATTCTTAGTCAACCTTTCCCAGCAGATATATACTCAGAGAACAATGTTAAAGCCTACACTTTAAATTTAGTGAGGGTTTTGCATTGAATTCAGAGATTTGGGATAGAGGATTAATCTGGCCCTCATGACATGCAAAGTTTTACAATAAATTTCAGTGGCAATTAGAAATAGGACAAAATAGGACATGTTTTTAACTGCAATTTTTCTTTGATAAATAATTTTCTAGGCAAATGACATGCAGTAAAAATCATCTATTTGGACTTCTGTTAAATATTTGATTCAGTGCCAAAGAGTAAATTAAAAATAGGATTGTTACAAGAATTTTAATGTCTTGCAAGGAAATGACTAAAGGGGAGAAAATCATGTGTGATATTAAAACAGATAAGATACACTGAGGGGGAAGGGGGTTATTGCAAGCTAGTTTTAGCATTTTTGTCGTGTTCTCATTTAGTATTTTCCTTGATGACCTCAGTCTAAAGGGTAAAAGTATGTCATTGGTTTTGTCTACAGTATATATGGTCAATTAAAAAAAAAACTACCATAGGGAAAAGAAATAATTTTAAAAACTTGAAGGCTTAAATAATAAAAAATGGGTACATGGAACTAAATTCATCAGTGCAATGGATAGTAATATATTTGGAGAGTCTTACAAATTTTTACAGTAGGAGATGTTCAGTAGATGAAGGGGGAAATAATTGGTTGTATTAGATGATTGAATCTTCAAAATCATTCAGACGAGAAGAAAGCAAATTTAGTTGAGGGGTTGGTTCTGAAAATTAAAAAATGCTAATGTCATTGTGTAAAGAAGTATTAAGGCCTCCTCTGAAAAGCTTTATAAAATTGAGGTTACTAAATCCAAGAAAAAATGAATTCACAGTGTAATTGATGAAGGAAAGCATCCCAAAAGAATCTATATGGGGAAAAAGGCAACAAAGTAGAAGATACCAAGAAGCTGGAGAAAACCTCAAGCTGGAAGCATGTTTAGAGAAAACATGATTCTTTTCTCTAAACCCACAAAAAAGATAAAAACAGGAAAGAAGAATATTACAAAGTTAGAAATTAGTTTTACCAAGAGTATTAGTTGAATACAAACTGTCAGTTAATTATTTCAACCTGGAAATTAATAAATTTCTAACCATGACAGGTTTGTGTTTAAAGCTTTCTATCAGAAATAGAAAAGCCAGAAACTAACTGCTTTGAAGATAATAATAATTATATATATTTACTTCACAAAATAAATTACCTGAACTAGCATTATATTAAAGTCAGTGAGCCATAAATTCTTACAATGTTCCTTTCATAACCAAAGGGAAACATGGTATAAGTATCTGAAAGACATTTAATTTCTCTTTTCCATTATTGTTTTTAATGTTGTGCATACTGAAAACATTACTGTAAGATTGCTGGTATACAATATCAAAAAGGATAAAATTCATTTCCTCCTTTTGACTTAGAGACAGGTCTTTAAAAAAAAGGTGGTAGCCTCAGATCTTGAGACATTTAAAACCAGATACAATGTGCTACTGAAGAAAAATACTCTAGGGAACATACTGACAGTGAAAGGATGAGACTTAATAAGCATTTTTCCCCTCCCTTCTTCTTGGAGTGCCAGCCCTTCTGCTGTTCTCTCTGGTATGGCATCTCCAGGTCTACACACATTGTGGCTGCCCTTCTGAATGCATGGATTAGCAAAGTAGCTAGTGAAAATGTTCAGTAGCTATTTTCAGATTTAAGTCACTTTCTATTTCACTTTTTTCTTTTAATTACAACAACTGCTCACCCGTAAATTGTGCATACCCTTTGATTGTTAATGGGAGATTTAATTTTCTGGTTGAACATTCTCTTGAATATTCATTCTGATTGAATATTTGACTCAAAGAAATTAGCAGTTTCTGGAAACTAGTAGCATATATCCAAGAACTTTTGAGAAAAATATAGAACTAGAGAAGTATTTTCTTTTTTTGGTACGATCTCAAAAAATAGACAGACTTGTCTGTGAAAAATGAGTACATTCAATTTTCTGTGATAAACTTAACTTGCAAATAAAATCAAGGCATCATCTGTGACTTTTCTGAATGTACAGAGTCAGTGTTGCTTAGAGGGTAGAGCAGAAAAATCTCCAGACTGTCACATCAGAAATATGTGCATTTGTTCTCATGGAGAAATCAGTATTTAAACAATAAAATATACCAGGACTGTAGACTTTTGGATTTCTTGTCTTTTAGGTAAAGATAGAGTTTTGCAAGAGATAACTTGCAAGCAGACCATTCAACATTCACAGAACTTTTTAGATTTAACAGTGTTTCACGGAAGCCAAGCACTCCATATGTACATTTTAGCTTTCAGAAATATACATGCTGTTGTGAGCAATTCTGCACTGTGATGGAAAAGCAAGTATATGGTAAACTAATAATATTTCTTAGCATCAGACATTTTTTTCTGAATTTGCACCAAGCCTTTGGCTGAAAGTTTTACAATTGTGACTTGTATATGTATATGTATATATATATGTGTGTGTGTGTGTGTGTGTGTGTGTATAGAATACCCAAATTAACAGTTTGCACAAGGATGATTAAATTCTCACTTTGAAGGCCCAATTTTGGAAGTGGAAATAAATTAGTTGTGAACTTTTGATAGTACTAGTATGGGTAAGAAGAAAATTGTTTCCTGCATTCAGCACCAAACCACTAAAATTGCCTAGTTTAATTTAAAGAATTTTAATAATTTACTAACCTGGCACAAAATTAAAGCAAAACTTAACTCTTGCTTTTACTACACCTGTTACAAAGGCAGCATTCCTTCCTAGGATGAGGAGAGTGTTGCAGTTTTAAGACACTGCTTACTCTAGACTTGTATTTAAAGTGTATGTTTTTCTTTAGAGAAGTGCAGTAGCACAATGCTAAGTTTTGCATTCTTTAGAGAGCACTAAGGAGCTTGTTGAGGTCAACAGGAAATAGAGCTGCTGTTATTTAGTGACACCATTTTCAGTGAGACCGAGTTGCTAGGCAAAGTATTGTTAGGTGTACAATAAATTTAACAATAACGTGTTATTACATGTGTAAATTGGCCAGAAATTCTCCATTTAATAAGTACATCTTGTTAGTTGACACACAATTATGTTAATGCAATGGAATTGGAGAGTAATTTAAATGTAATTATCATTTTAGGGCTTAAAAGATAAATCGTACAGAACATGGAACTTGTTCTTATGGACTATGTCTGAAATACCAAGTATGTCTGAAATACTCTCTTACTGTTTTACCTTTGAAATTCATTTTTCTCCAATGGATTAGAATAAGAGCAATTTGTAAATCAAAATACAATCGTGCTGCTCAGTGGTTCAGTTCCAAGTTTAGACTTACACAATTAAGACAATCAGAAAACATATCCTTAACTGAGGTTCAGTGTAATCACATATGTTATCATGGCTTCAGTTTTTCTGTTTTACTAATGTATAGTCTAATAATAAATTATAAATAATTTATCTGCATTTGTAATACAACATTAAATTTCTTATCAAGATTTTTTCAGTATTTGACTGTCTGTCTATGTATACATATTCATGTCCTATTTAAGAGATAAGATTAATTTTCTGCCATCAATGTATTCTAACATCAGTTTAGCAAAAACAAACAATAATAATTGTGTGTCAATTTATTGATTTCACTACATCCTTATTTTTTTATGTTAGTATTTATAGATTTAATTATTATGAGAATTTTTTTAATATATATTCCATGTCTTGGTTTTGATTTAAAATTCCTCTGATCCCTTTTAAAATATCCTAATAATTTCTATTTTGTCATATGTATTTTTATCTGATTCAGTATGTTGAAGCTTAAAGAGCTCTAAGTCTTATTTTTTTTTTCTTTTTTTATGAATAAAGCCATAAATTCTCAACTCTGGCACCACATCAGTCTTAGTTCTTTTATCACATAAATATTTAATTAATTATAGTCATTCTTTGAAATCCACTTTTATTCCATTTGATAATGTTGTTAGTAGTTCATTAGTGAAAGGTTTGAATAGTTGTTGAACATGTACAGATTTTTTTGTCATGCCTGTTTTCCTCGTGTAATCTATTTCTTTTCCATAGTATTCTTGTTATTGGGAAGATATTAGCTTATGTTCTGCTTATATTTTTTTTTCATAACAACAGGCTGTTACTCCTCCTTTCTGTGTTCACATACCCATATTCTTATATTGTTAGCTTGAATGTATTTATACACTGAAATAATGATTTTTATTTTGTGGATTATAAATTTAAGCTTTTTACCCTTTGCTCCTTTTTCTTGTTCTCTTCTCTCCAGAACTTTTCTTCCCTGTTTCTCTTCATATTTTCTCATGTTTTTCTGTCTTCCTTACACCAAAAAGCCAGGAATACTAGCTTTATGAAGGGAGAGTGAACAAGGAAGAATAGACACAGTTGTGTTATGAAGACACACCCTCTGTCAGTGAGGACCTAAAACTTAATTCTTTTTATGGAAGCCATATCATTACCTATCTGGTCTGTATTAGAAATCAAATCCTTTACATGGCTGGGATACAAGCATGTTCTTCCCACCTTTTCTGCCTCATCATCGCGTGCCCCATTTCCTGGATTAGTGATTAATCCAGGGCTGTTATATCTTGAGGTGAGGGCTGCCTCCAAATCTAGTTATTTTATTATTCCTGCCTTTTTTTTACTGTAAGTGTCCGTATACTCTAAAACTGACTAGCATCTCTAGCTGCCAGACTGACTACCTAAAATTCTTGAAAAGGAAGTGGCAACAGGCAGCTGAAGACCTGCAGTGTAGGTATGGATACTTTAGCCAACCTAAGTGTGGGTGTTTTGGTTCTGCATCTGACTAGGAGTTCTTGCATGGTCCTGCTCCATGTAATGCACTTTTGGGGAACACCAGAGGCTGTGTGCAGCTTAGAATGAATGCCAGCTGCTTTCTGGAGCTGTGCTTAACCATCAAGCTGTTAAACAGGTGATAAGCTCAATTTAATTGAATATAAAAACTGTCTAGTTGCTTGATTCTAGACCATAATGGGGTCTTTGGTAAGAAATGCCATCTCCCATATCTTTTGAGGCAGTTTTGAGCATGCACAGATGAATAATCAGGATAACCCAACCTGGTTATTTTAGCCACCTTCAGAATTACTCTGCTAGAAAAAGGAGTTTTTGGAACTTGGTTTGGGGACCACGTTTGAGGTGGCAAAATAACCAAGCCTTTGCTGCCAAGGCAGCAGAGTCATCCTAAACATTTTTTCCTGGTAAATCCTCAAATGTTTCTAAATCCAAATGTTTTACTTTCTCCTACTGCACACTGAGAAAGTAAAAGAGCAATGCAAGGACCACCCCACAGTTTTGAGAAAGCTTCATTGTTGCCTACAGTCTCAAACAACTGTGTAAACACAGTAAAAGAATACCAATATTATTGTTCTGAAATCCTTGGAATATTAAGCAAAGTCTTCTTAATTTAGAAAAAAAATATTTATATCTGTGTGAAGGTGTACTGTGACAAGTGCTTCAAAAATCTGGAAGCATTGGTCAGTATCCTGAGCCTGATGTTAAGGCTGCTCTGCTCTATTTTCTTTAGAAAGTCATTTGCATCACATGTTGTTTGGTAAATGGAGACATTGTTTTATGTGTTACATTCTTGTACAGTTTTTTAAGCAGCAGGGATCTCTGGATGTCAGAATGGTCTATAAGCATCAGAGTTCTTCACTAAGGGCACTGGCATTATTCCAGCCATCTGTTCTAGAATAAATTCCATCAATATTATTTTCTAAAATCAGTATGCTTTTTGCTGTTTTGGTTATGTTTGACTGAATATTTTTTTGAAAAGAGTACATCACTAAGTATTGGTCAAAATAGCCCAAGCTGCCATTCTTCTCAGCAAAGCTTGGTTTTATTCAGGTTTTGTGTTGGAGTAGATGTGAAATGAAGTTTAAGACTGAACTTTTACATAATCAGGAATGCATTCTGATTTTGTTACTGAGGAGGTAAGAGGAGAGAAAGCACAAAACAAGAAATTAAGAGCAATTTAATAATCCCAGTTATTTAGAACAAGCTCATTCAAATGACAGAGCATCTTTTAAAGGATATAAATTAACATTGCACATGAAATTTTGAATTCTGTTTAAGGTGGATATCTTGTCTTGATCTGCTAAGTACATTTCCTGCCTGCTTGGTGGCTCTAATTCAGCAATACTCATTCAGTGTACCTTCATGTGCACCTTTCAGTGCCAGTATGACTCAGATGCACCACAGCATAATCTTGTCTTTTACTCAGGTCATTGCTGGGAGCCCTGGGAAGGGAGATACAGAGTGCTCTTGAAGACTCTGGGTTGACATTAGCACCTGGACTTATTGCTAGATAATCAGAAGGTGATAAAGGGCAGAACAGGGATCAAGGCTATTGTGACAGTGGTGGTTTAAGGACAGTGATTTAGATGGTCTGCCCATCACTACAGTTGGTCAGGTTTAATGTCTATATATCAATCCTTTTTCTTCAGGTCAGAGAAGTCGTATTGAAACCGAGGTAGCAATGTGTCACAAAGAAAGCTGTGCTGTAAATGTCAATGCAGCGATGGTTTCAAGGATGTTTCAATTAATCTTCTGTGCTTGCTAAAGGTGTGAGTTAGGCCTGCTTTACAAAACTCTGAGAGGGGCATGTTTTGGTTACCCTTTTTCAACCCTACGAATTAAAAAAAAAAAAAAAAAAAGGAGAGAGGGATTGATTTTATGGATTGAAAGACAGTTTCTGAAATGCTTGGCTGAGGGCTTACCAAAGATTCATTCTCAGCAAAGCATAATTACACAATGAACTTATTTCAACAAAGATTATTAAAAAGTTGCCATTTTTACATAATACAAAATACATACCAAAGAAAAACACAATCCTGTATGTGTTGATCTCAGGAAGAATTCAGAATTGAAAACTGTTTTCATGCTGTGTCACCCCAAGGTATTAATAATTTTTTTACTGTAAGGTATTTTCTTTCCCAGTAAAAGGGAAAAAGTCCCATAATCTCTTGTCTTTACAAGAAGAGTAAGAGAACAGGCTTTTTTTTTGTTCCCATTTCAGATGTTAGGTTAATTTTTTGATCCATTTGCAGGAATAGCAGAGACAATAATATCTGCTGTATGAGAATTACTAATACAATTATCCTCACTCTTGCAGTTCTGCAACTTGTTAGAGTGATCTCTATCCAGAAAAGTAACCTATAAAACCCATTCAGGGAATCTTTTTCCAAAAAAACTATTTCAAACGCAGAAACTTCAGTCTGTCAAGAAAAGCACTGCAAAATTGTCTAATTGTTGTGCCACAGATTTTTTTTATCTCAGCTCTTTCATCAGTTTATGAGTTTGCTTTTTCTTTTGCTTTGTAAAGTAACATTTTCAATCTCTTCTTGTCTTTTCTCCTTGAAGAATTGTACTCATCTGCTGTTTGACCTTTTGCCAAAGAGCTTTGTAGTCCATAAACCCTTTTCTCTCCTTCCTACTTTCTCCAGAGTGATAGATCTCTGGGAAATGTATTGCTTCCTTCCCAAGCTATCAGGATTAATCCAGTCAGAGACTCCCACTCTTTACTAAGACATAGGGAAGGTGCTGCAGGCATTTAAAGTGGAGCATGCCTCACCCTATTGACAGTTTCTTGGTTTGGCATGTGGGAATGATCATTGATTTATCTCAAAGTTCTGCCTTTGGCAGTGGCTTATAACACACAGTGCCAAAAAAGACATCATACACATGGCACCTGAACAATTGGGTTATTCTGAGTGAAGTAGGGTAAATTGATTCTTTCAACTTGATTGTGAATATTTTTTAAAATTATTTTTGCAACTGGTGCAGCTATGACTGCAGCATGTCTGAGAGCCCGTTGTCTGGATTTCCTTTGTCCCAGGTAAAAAAGATGAAGAGCTGGTGTTATGTGGTAACTTAGGGTACTGTGGAGAAAGCCAGATACATGATAGGGGACAGATGTCAACAGAACCTGTCCTCCATGCAAGGTGCAGGGACTGCAGCATCCTTGATAGAGGGCTTTGCAATCACAGTATTGGCATGAAAAGCACTTTTGGCCAATTACATTGGAAAGATCTAGAATTTTGAAATTAGTAACAGTAGGGAAGTTTAAATAAAGGGAGCATTCAGATTCTTCTTTCTTTTTGTTTAAAGATACAGGGCTTTATCTGTAATAAAATATCTAACCAGAAAAAAATTCTGTTAGCTGTGTGTATTTAAAAACATTTCATGATTTCATACAGCTGCATTTAAAATATATTCAAAACCAGACTAATAATTTGTGAGCGTTGACTGGAGTAATCACTTATGGATTTTTCTGATTGCAAATTGAAGGTTTTATGTTTACATACAAGTCAGGTTTTGATTTTGTCTTTTTTTTTCTGTTATTTATTCTTGTGATTTGGAAATAGCATGGCGTCATGTTTCCAAATGTCAGAGACAGAGGTATTTTATTTAAGTTGGAAATTTTTGTTTTGCTTTGTTTTGTTTTATTTTTTCTGGGGGTGGGGAGAGATGAGCTTAGGACTTAACTAATTAAAAGTGATTTGTTTTCATGATCTGGATGAAGTGTTTTTGCCAGATGCCTAACATACCTCTGAGATCCAGGCAGAAATTTGTCACATCAACCAGGAAATCCTTATCAAAACATAGCTTGGATCTCTGGTGGCACTGAGTGTATAGTTTGATAAGTGAGTCCTATTTTCTTGTCTGCACACCAGTCCTTTGTAGCAAAGGGCATTTATTAAGGAAACAGATGGGGGAACATCAGTTATCTTTTGTGCCTTCTGTTTTCTATAAAGGCCAGCAAGACAAGGCAAGCTCAACCAAAATAATTGAAGGCTTCATAGAGTAAGTCAGGTAAGTCAGGGTAGAATAGATTCACTGTAGCTCCAGCAGCACTATAGCTCCTGATTTTAAAAATGTGTTTGTCATGCAGGTTGGTAAAAGAGCTCAAATTCTGAAAAGCCACAGAAATTATCTTTCAAAGACATTTTGATCAATGACATTACTTGTACTAATACAAGCTGTTGGGCTATGTATACATGTAATTGGTATAAACCATTTCTGAACAAAGATTTTTTTTTGAAAATTGAGAGCTGAGGAGATGCTGAACCACCACCTGCAGTTTTTATGGACTTCTGTAGAAATAGTGAACCATTATAAAAATCCTAAGATACCTTTAGTCAAAATCATAGATATTAAGAGCAGTATTTTTTTGTCATGGTTTTAAGTTTGTCACAGCCATGTGGTGGGCTGACCTTGGCCAGCTGCCGTGTGCTCACCCTGTTGTTCTCACTCTCCTTCCTCAACAGAACTGGGACAAAATAATTAGATGAAAAAGCTCATAGGCCAGGATAAAGGCAAGGAGATCACTCACCAATTATTGTCAAAGAGAAAACAGATGCAATTTGGAAAAAAAAAATCTAAATTTATTGCCAATTAAAGTTGATTTGGATGGTGGGAAACAAAAACTAAACACTTTACCCTCTGCCTGGCTTTTTTTCCCAGCCTCAAATTCACTCTGTCATTCCCAGCTCCTCTACCTCCCCACCCTGACTGGTGCATGGGGATGGGGAATCCTCTCCTGTCTCCTGCCTTAATGCTGCTTCTCTTCTCCAGCCTGGCCTCTCCAGGGACTGCAGGGAACTCTGTCCAGGCACATGGACTAACATAGGGCAGGTCCCCCACTGCCTGGGCACCCAGCACAGGTTTATAAGTAAAATGTGAGTTAATTATACTAGAATGAACACAGTATGAGTTATAGACAATTTCTTTCATCTGATTTTTTTCGTGGCTAGGCTTCATACTTCTCATAACTAGGAGGCTTTTAATTTTGTTCACTAATGGGATATTTCTTAATTTATAGAGGAAGTTAAATAAATTAAAATGTAATCACCAAAACCTGAGGAATTTCTCATAAAAATTCTCAGGAAGAAAGTATATAAAGAGTGAATAGTACCAGTTTAATATGATTTCTGTTTCTTGCGACAATGTCTGGTTTTGCAACAATGGGATTACAATAGTTTAATCAGATTTAGTGATGAAATGCTGCCCTAGAATTATTGCAGAGTCACACAAACTTGTGTTAGGCAATATCCCATAAAAGCTGGGGTTCCTCAACTCTACATAGTTTTGCCAGAGAAGGCCAGAACGAGGAGCACAGTGACATGGTGGAACAGAACAAATTAAGAAGCATACTGGAAATGAAAAATATCATGTTAACATACACCATAAGATCATAAATCTCTCTGTTTCTTAAAACTTTCTCAAGTATTCATGAAAAAAAAAGTTAATTTTTTCCTGCAGTGTAGTGTATTGTTTCATATTATTTTGATTCTGTTGAGATATCTGATGATGTTATCCCTCAGACAATATTAATATATTGCCTATTAATGGTAGTCATAATATCTAGATACAAGTGGAATTATATTTTCCATTGCCTAGATTAATGAACCAAATGGGTAAAAAACCACAGTCATAAGCATGGATTTGTAAGCCCATATTATACATGTACATAAGTCACTTTTTTTGCAAATGCTAAGTGTCGGCCTGGTTCAGCTTAAATCCATGTTTGCTGCCTTTAAATAGCAGGAAAAGAAGTTTGATTCCCTACCTTAGTACTTTCAGTGTCCAGATTTGTGTTGTTATAAATCATTACCGGTTTGCCATTGATATCACTGCTGCTTTCCAAGGCAATAAAATTGCTGTATTATTGCCATAATAGTGCAGTTTTTCTATAGACTTTTGATACCAACTGCATTTCCTGTTATCTTTAGCCACTTCTGTTTGTGGATTCACAAGAAGAAAGAGCTGTTTTGGAGGTCTCTTAAAATAATCTTTTTTCATTTTAATGTTTTTGTTCTTCTAAGAAGATATGTATTGTGTAGCATAACAAAATGTAATTTTACAAGGCCAGGAAGTCTAGACCTTTTAGCTACCTGCCTCTCAAGGAAGCTGTGCAAAGTCCTAGGAAACTCCCTAATGCAACCAATTTATGAGTTTGTGTTCATTCATTGAATGTTCACTCATGTTCTCTGCTCCAAAGCAAATGTATTGCTAGTTTAGATATGAAAAGCTTCAAGTTTAAGATTAGTGGTATAGAAAGACTTAAAAGGATGGTTATCTGCAATGTTTTGTGTGCCTTGCCCCAAACTCATTATTTCAGTTACGTCGCCCTTTTCAAAGCAGAACTTGAATTTCTTTCGTTTAGAGGCAACTATTCATCAGTAACCAAAATTACTGCACTTTCTCACTCGTGCCAAATTCACCTTCCTCTTCATAACTTAATAGGGTGTAGCTTTTTTCCTGGCCAACATTCAGTGGTTGGTGAGTGGCTCATGAAGCATGCAGTGGAGTTTTCCATCTGCCATTCTTTCCTTCCTATCCAGACTTAATAGAGTATATATTTTCTCTTCAAAATATTGCACTTTAAGCTTGAAAAAGATTTTTTCTGTCTTGTGCTCCAGCTTGCATGATGTGGCACTAATCTGCCATATCTGAGCAATATTTTTTTTCTTTCAAAATACACTGACTGATTTGTTCTTACTGCAGTGTCAGTATTGAGTGGGGGTGTGTCCTGTAGCAGCTACCAGATGTGTCACCTCTTGGTGCCATGCTAGCTATGCTGATATGAAGGGACTCATTAAAATAAGGAATTGTTCATATTTTGTATGCTTTTAAAGTTTCAGGAACACCATCAATTTATTGTTAATGTACCTGACAAGTCTTGTATTTTTTTCATGACATACATTATTAGAGCCAGATAATAATATTAGTAACAGATGTTTATTAGAAATGGATAGATGGCTGTCTTCAGGTTCCTGATAACAAAAGAACAGTGCCACTTAACAGTTGTTTTCAGTGCAAGCAGAGATTGCATACTTCACTGTCAGCTCCATGATGGCGTATTTAATTGGGTGAATTTTGGTAGATCTGTAGCCTACTTGTTCTTCAAGCCCTTATTTTTAAAATTAAGATAGTGGTGTTTCATGTCATTTTACAAGAATCTTCAGATAAAAGGCACAGGTGCAGAATTCCAAATTTATTTTATTATATATGTAGGCTTGCTAATGACCACAGAGGATGTAAACAATGAAGAGGAATAGCTGAGTAGGATCAGCACTGCAATACCTATCCCAGGATAGACAAGAGTTACCCATCACAAAGGATTACTAAATCCAAGCTTGAGCTAGATTTCTTGCAGTCTCATTTTGTCCAGAAAATCAAATGAGTTGTTCCTTAGTTTTGTCCTCCCTCTTTGCCTCCCTGTATCTTGATGTGTAAGTAAATGGAGCATCTTACAGTATTACTCAAAAGTTTTGAAATAGTGCTGTTCAACGTCATGGTTATGTATGTGTGCAATTAGCTGAAAATGAAAACAAATGGATGAGTGAGCATTTGTAAGTAAAGGAAGTGATTTCATTTTATACTCTCCTAATTCTTGGTCTTTCACATTAGCCACTAGAGAGCAGCTTTCTACAGGACCTGAAAGAGATTACTGTCCTGCAGAGTTCCTGAAATGTAAACAGGGAATGTCTCCAAAATTATACGTTTGAAAGTCATTTTATAAATAAGTTCAGGCAGTATGATTGTAGATCAAATTGAGTTTGTTCCTGACCCCATTTAAATCTTAACACTTCAGACTTCATGTGTCTGAAGCCATAATGTTCTGTGACTTAAGCATAAGTATACATATTCTCATATGCCATCAATGGGAATAATTTTAATAAGGTTTGTGATTTAGCAGTCATGTCATTGCAGTTTAAATTGAAAAAACAAAACAAAAAAAAAAAAACACGCACAAAAAAAAGCCAAACCAAAAATCCCCAATCAAACCCAAACCTGTAAGCTATTTCAAATGGTTCAAATGGAAAATAAAAAAGCCATATTAGATGAGAACAAAAGATCACCTAAGCACAGAAGTCTGCCTCAAGCAGCAGCCAGTTGCAGTTGCCTAGTGAACAGTGCAGGACCCTGTAGAGCATGGTCATTCCTTCAATTTACCCTCTCAGCTTTCAGCAGTTGGTAATTATGAGACTTCTTAAACCAAAGGCTGTAGCAAGACCATCATTTTTATCTGCTATCAATGGACTAATTTTCCATGAAATTATCTGCATTTTTTCTGTCTAAAACACAAAAGGCTGTGGAAATATATTTCCCAGGTTCATTATTAACCCTGTAAAAATGTATTTCTTCTTCTTTTCAGTTTTTCTCACTTCATTGCAGCCAACTGCCTCTATGGCTAGTGCTAGAAAAAGTAATAAAACTTGCTCCTTACCTGTTTACTTTATGTAATCCTTCATTTTTAAGAGATTTTCATATTCTCCTACAACTCTCTCTTTTCTGACTTCAAGAGTCCTAATTGGTTTTGTCTGTCCTCAGTAGAAATCTTCCACTATTCTGATAATCCCTGTTATATTTCTTTGTCCTTTTCCAGTTTTACTGTATCTACTGTTGCAAATGTGGTGCTCTTTTCAATAGCGCAGTTTTCTGTTTCATTGCCCACTCCTCCTTAATGATTTCTGAAATTTGGGGTTTGTTTACCATCAAGCTGACATTTTATGCAAATTTTCTGAAATAATTTTATCATTTCCTGAGTAGTGATTGTTAATTTAGAATCATCCACTGTGTATGGTAAATATTCTTTCCCGTAGAGGTACATAATTTTGCATTTATCAGGACTTTATTTCATTTGTCATTTTGATGCCTACTCATTCACTGTTGTAATATCCTTTCCAAAAATATTCTGGCAATTTTACTATTGTCTACCTTGCAGATTTGGATAGACATTAAGTTTCTATGCCTTCCCACATAACTTCCTATTAAAAGGTACTTCCTTCAAGTGTTCAGTGTTGCTGAAGCTTTATGAAAGAAGTTATACTGGGAAGATTCAGTCACTTATTCTTAACATCTTTTAGCAAAAATAGTGTCAATTTTCCCATAAAAAATTGCATTAATCAATTTTTTCCCCAATCTACCTTGTAATCTTCCATGCAGGAAGAGAAGAAACTAGTCAAATACTATTTGAGCAAATTTATACTCCATCACACTGATTGTTGACATTTCTTGGTCTCACCTCTGACTCCTGGCATACTTCTACTAGAGTAGAAGAGAAAGTCCAGTGTATCATAATGCTGAAAGTTAATACTTGCCTTTGAACAGCTTTCACCTTACAGATTAAACAAAATAAAATATGCACAGTTATTTAACTAACATAGGAACTTGATTATTAGAGAAACTCAATGAAATCTACAGTTCCACGTGGATCCATTTTGAGATCAGAATTTAAATACTGCCTGTTACCTTGAAGCTAAAAGATTTTGTCTGAATCCCATAGGGAATCTGTGTCAGTCCCCAAAACAGCATAGAACCCAGTAGTCTATTCCTAGACTATCACACATATTGACAAATTTAGTCATAATTATGGTTCTTTTAGATTAAATGGATGTATCATATTCATTTTTTCTTGCTTAGCTACCTGCACTTTGGATGGATTTGAGTCTGGAGACCGACAGTGACACACTTTTTAATTTAGTACACCAGAAACTTGGTGGAGATTCAATAACTAAAATGTGGCTAGAAGTTAGAGTCCTACATTAGGTAGATTGGACCTCACCTCTGCTTTCTAAATAGAAGGTATGATTGGGATGGGCCAGTGGCTTCTTTTCTAAGATAGTATCCTTACAAGAGGAAGGTCCATTTGCTTAGCTCAAAGGGTTTTACAGCCATGTGTGGGGAGAAACCTGCTAGGCAGGGGATGAAGGAAGAGACTTGCAGTTTAGCAGCACTCCCCACAGCAGGGAAGACAGTTCTCTCTAGAGGAGAGCACCTAGGGTTCCTACCTGAGCTTCTCACAAAGAAAAGACATGAATATCCCTAAAAATAGTATTGGTGCTGACAACCATTGCCAGTTCTCAACAGAAATCTAAGAAATCTTTGATCAGTTTCCCTGAGTAAAAAGTTGTCTTTACCCTAAAGTTTTATTTTTCACCATAATTTATTTTGTATAGTGAGATATGTTACTGGAAAATTTGATGGCTCCTGTTTTTTCCTCCTATATTCTCAGATGTGCACAAGTTTTATCTATTCCTTCTTCTCTCCAGTGTAGAATGGGCTGTCAATATCGGGGCATCTTGAATGGACATTGATCCTTTTTTCCTTGGCTGAGGTAATAGAGCAGCAGGGGTGAGAGAGGTTGATTCTGCTTCAGTTACTTTTTCCTGCCTAGAAAGAAGGCGTCTCTCTCTAACCAAAGTTCCTTTCCCACATAACTGCATTGTTTGCCAGGGACAGCAGTTTCCTGTATCTTCACTGCAAATGGAATTCCAATCAGAATATCATCAGGCTGGAGGCAAACCACTGGGTAAACCATTACCACAGTCAAAGCCGTGCCATGCAGCACAAAGCAGGAGCCAGCAGGTGCTGCATTCATTGCATAGAGGTATGCTGTTGCCTTAGCAGAGAAGCAGCAAGCACAATATTATCAGATTATCTTTTCCTTGAGTTAAAAATACTCTCTCTCCAGAGAGGTCACCTATACCACTAAGAAGCGCTCAAGCATTTGGTGTAATGTAAATGTTATTTTTTCCCTATTTTTCCATTAATAATAGGAATTTGCTTTGGAAAAGATGCTGTAGTTACCCTCAAATAATTGTATTAAAATCTGCTCTCTAGCAGGGATTAGAAAGTCATAGACATGCTTCATTTCAAACATTGACTAACACATTTATAGGAAGAAAGGTTAACTGTCAGATTTTTTACAATTTTGTGTAAGGTATCATGCGATATGAAATTAAAGTGAACACTCTTAGCCTTCTCCTCCTAGTGTAATACACACAAAATTGATCAAAATCGATTATAAACCCCTCTTTCTTTCACAGGTCATGACTAGATAGAAGATTGGGATTTTTTTGTAAATTCAAGGCAGTAATTTACTGACAAGCCAGGGAATTTAAAAGGCTAGATTTAAGCATCTAACCCAAAATTGTCAGGTTTGGTTTTGCTTCTGGGATTTGCTGTTGTTGTTTTGGTTTTTTTTAGGGTTTTGTTGGTTTGGGTTTTTTTATTTTTGCTAGGCACTGTAGAAGGCTCTGGCTCAGGCAAGGTAATTTGCCTTTCATAGTCTATCACAAGGCTCATGATTATTTCTTACAACAGAATATTCAGTGCAACAAATTAGTAGATTCTGCTGTGTTGGTTGGGCTGCGTTCCAATTACTGCCTTAGTGATGTTGGCTGCCTTCAGCACTGCCAGCACAATAATTATTGCTGCGTTTTCCAGACCTCATGAAACCAGCAAGGTGATCACCCCCTTGGAACAGCTGGGGATATGAGGTATGGAAAAGTGGAAAGAAATTGCTGCAACTCTGTGCTATCTTGCCAGCAAGTGCCACTTGAATGATGACAGCTATTGGCAGGGATAGGCCTCTGCTGGGGGAGAGCTTGCAGCAGGGCTAGATTATAGCTTTTGCTGCTTCCAAGAGGAACTGCTGTGGGCACTGAATTAAAGAAAGCAAATTGGGAGGTGGGGAAAACAAAGATTCGAAGGCAAATGCAGAAGAGTAGAGGATAAAATTTGACAAGGAGCCAATTCTTGGTTTACTGTATGTGATTGGCTCTCCTTATGAAGAAAAAACCTGCCACAAACAATGCCATGTCAGCCATGCAGGCTTGTTAGGAAGCCCTTTCCAGCCTTCCTCACAATGTTAAGGTACCAAATGGTGTCAGCAAATGGATGCTATTCTTCTTACAATACAGAGAAGTATAATATTTTTTGTCAGGTTTTTACCATACAAAGAACAGAAGGAAAGTTTAAAAAGCCTTATTTTAGTTACTTAACCATATTTTCATCATTAACATATCTTCTGAGAATGTGCTGCTGTGCTTGAGTGTATAGTTTGGGGAAGGAAACAAGTTTAATCTAGGACACAACACTAGCCTTCAATACACAGAATAAACACCCAGTAAAAATCTGACTTTAGTCTCAAATTAGTTGATGTAAATTATTCTCAGATAAATGCTTTTGACTGCCTTGACTGTTTTTTACTGCTTTGACTGGTTTTGACCTCCCTTTCTTTTGAAACTTTTAATTTTATTCCAAATACATTTTTTCTGGACAATCTACTTGCATGGAAGTGTATATTTTTCACACCATTTTCATCACTACTAACACCTAGTAGCTCTATATAATGTATCAAACATTCATCTTGTGTGTTTGTTCTTTTGTCAGAGCTTTGCATCTATCCTTTTCTGTGTCCCTCATATTTTAACTTTTCTGTATAACAGACTAGGAGGAGAGCTTTGCATCTCACCAAGTTGGAACTTTATTAGAGTTTTTCCCTTTTTCTGTATTTGTTAGTTTTTAAGTTGATAAAGCTTGGATGCAAATAGACAGCATTTCAGAAAGAATGTATTAAGAGAAGGAAACATTTGTATCCATATGTGAATTGGCTACTAAAAAGGAGTTCAGCACACCTAATTAATACATTACTCATTACATACTAGCTTTATATTCATTGCATTTGTAATAGGGGCTAGGGAAAAGGACTGATCAGACTGCTTCTTAATTTTATTGAAATGTTAATGTTGGCAAAGGCAAGAGAATGAGACTATAATCTGTACTGCTTACTTATATTGCAGAGGCTGTGTTTCCAGGGGCAGGTGATAGATTTTGTATTTTTTCAAAACAGAAAGCTTAGGGTCCCACTCATTAAAACATATTTTTTCATAAAATCAGGAAAAACCCACATCTTTGTGTTTTCCTTGAAATATTCAATGGGAGCAGTGTCTGACTGAGTCACTCTAGCTGTCCATGGGAGCTGGAGTGATTTAGAGTTTTCCTATAATAACAAAGACAGCACAGAGTTCTTCCTGTGCTGCCTTTTTACCCCTTATAATCGTGCTCCAAAAAATATTGAATAAAAATGATTAAATACTGAAATGTTATGCAAATTAGCCAGTTCCAATCAAAAATTCTTGAGCTGAATTAAGTATTGAACTAGCCTATGAATACCACATTTTCTTTATTAACCAAAAAAAAAAAAGCCAAAAACCAAAAACCTTGATGCTTTGGATAGAGATGTATTCTTGTAGAACTGTGTTGTAGACAATAATTAGTGTTCCCCAGCTGCCATTGAATTTAAAGGTGCTGGACCTGGGAATTGGGAACACTGGGCATCTGGAAGATGAGATCTGAGACCTTGTGCTTCTCCCTTGGACTCTGTGTAGAGAGCAGTGACAAGTCTGACACTAAGGCAGCCGCGTTGCAGAGATAATGTCCTCATTCCTTCCCCAGTTCTTGAAGCTCTCTAAGGGTGCATGGCTTTATACACAGGCAATAGGCAAAGTTCAGCAGGTAGAAACTTTTCTGTCTCTGTCTATAACTGATGTCAATTATCTTTCTTCCATGAAGTGATCTGCATACTTTAAATCTAAGTTTTCAGGTGATGCCAAGGCATGAAAATGTAGCGGGTGCTTCAAATATTCTGTGTAGTAATAATGATTACTCCAGTAGAAGCATCTTAAGAGAAAGATTTCTGTAAGGACAGTAAAGTCAGCATTCTGCTTATCCAGGTTTAGTTGTGGAATGAGAGATTACAAAGGAGCCCTCTCTGCCTTACAGTTCTGACATGGGCTACTTGACATTCTCTCACCATGTCATTCTCTCTCTTTCTTTGTGGACACTTATGTGCCTGCATACAAATAAAACCACCAGGACACAACAGCTAGTGACTCTAGATTGGCTATTTTCACTTTATTTTCACTCTGATACTAAATGCCTGGTCTTATTATTATGATGAGACTCAGACCTGATGAGATAATGAGTGATCCCTGCCAACTCCACTCAAAATAATTTGGCTAATGAGGTTTCTTACAGGTGTGCCTTTCCTGCTGAGAACTAGAGACTAATTTTTTGCTGTTGTTATAGGGTAATATTTTTGGGGGGTTATTAAGCCAGAGTTTCTTCTGGACTGAGACTCATACACAGAAGATAGGTTCGCTACCTGAACATACCTGAGATACTTCCTTCTGTAAATTCCATTACAGCATTATCACATCATTATTGAGTTTACAAATGTTATATAGCATAATATAAACCAGTGTGTAAAACTAGTTGTATGTTTTTAATGAAACCAAGACCTATTTTATTGATAAATATCTCCATAAGGACAGAAACAATTTGAAAGTATTTGATCAGACTAATCTTTCTGAATGATCTCTGCATGCTTGATTTTGCCTTCAGGCTTTACTGCAGGCCAATTCAGATTATTCAATTATAAATTATTATTAAATCTTAATTCAAAAACATTTTTACATTTAGAATTGGTTCAAGCTTTCTCAGCAGTGTCAGTAAAACTGAATTTTGCCACCTTAAAGCAAAGTGTGGGTGCCAGTGCTTCGATGTTCTTTCCAGAAGGATGTGAACAGGGAAGGGAGAGAGAAAGATTCAGAGATGGAGGGAGAAATTAGGGTCGGCCAAAGAGATGGAAGGAAACTCATATGTTGACAGTGTTTAGAGTAATTCCCACTGGTGGTCACTAACCCATCTGTCATGATCCCTCCTGTGGCCACAGTCACAGCTAGCCCTCTTGTTACACCCCCTTGCTGGGATTTGGCACCTGAGTATTTGGTGCTACAACATTATTTTGACTTTAAGGTAAAACAGAACCTCATAACTTGACCCAATTTATCAGTTTGAGAGCAAACCACTTTTATGCACCTCTCCCTGTGTTTGGTGGCATGTAAATATGTCATATTAAATAATTCCCAAATTGTTATTACAAGTGTTCATGAGCAGGAAACAAAATACACTGAAGGGATTAAAACTTTTAGCACCTGTTGCTAAAGGTCATCCTGTAGCCAAACTACTAACTTATTGATAGTCTCATGGGTAGAGGAGTTTACATGAGATGGATTTTTTTGTTTTCTTTCAGACACACAAAAGAATGTGTTCTGACATGTCTCTAAGTCTTGCTACTGGTGACCAGCCAGAAACAAGAAACTCTGCTGTCTTAAAGCATACACAGATGCACACACACACAATATTTGCTGTACCCTGATTTTAATATCTGTGATCTAAATTGTGTCATTAACTTAAGGTTCTAACCCATCTAAGCAAGTCTTTGGGATTTAGTGTGCAATTGTATACAAAACTTAGGAACAAATAAATTAACTGAAATGCTCTGCTGGTTTCAAGAGTATTGAAATGTAATATGCCTCACAAATTTGGGGTTTTTTTGTTGTTTTAAAGAGTAGAAGTGAACTTGGTCTTGTACAGTAAAAACTATAGCCATTTGAGGCACAATTATCTCTACAATGCTGCGCAGACATGCTTCTCACTGCTCCATAAGAGCAAACCTACTGTAGAAAACTTATACTTGCCTTTATTTTATTATTGCCGTGCTCAGTTAAGGAAGGCAGCAGCTGAGACTAAGAATGCACTCTGTACCTGAGGAGAGGTTTGTTGTCCTTAGTAGGTCACAGCAGAAATCCACTTGTACACAATATAAGGAGGAATGTGGTCCTACACCAGATTTTTAAAAACTATGATTAGCTTCTTATCAAGAGTGGTGGAGGCCTATTCCTTTTCTCAGCAACATCAAACAGATTAAGGATGGTGACTTAGTATTTTATATGTGATTCCTCTGAGGAGCGAATGGACAAGTGGA
Organism: Fringilla coelebs; assembly: GCF_963513975.1. Lineage (NCBI taxonomy): Eukaryota > Metazoa > Chordata > Aves > Passeriformes > Fringillidae > Fringilla > Fringilla coelebs. Next base: position 52,130,772 of record NC_140030.1, read on the forward strand.
AACTAATTCCTTCTTGATTTTAACTTGAATTACCTCTTCTTGCTATGGTCTTGATGGTTAATATTAGATGCACCAAGAACTCCATTGTGCAGCACTTAAAAGTATTTAATTTCAGTATTTCAGTGTTGCCTTTAGTATTTAATTTCAGTATTTCAGTGTTGCCTTTTTTGCCTTCTTACCAAAAAAAAAAAAACAAAAAAGTTTTTATCTACCCTGCTGTCTTACAGTAAAAGAATTTACTCACATGCGCATGCACGCTTGCAGATGTGTATTTCACATAGATTTGACTTTCAAAATATTAATCTGTTTTTCTGCTGGGTGACTGTGGAGAATTTTCTGAGTAACTGGGCCCTCTATCTCAGGATACTATCTGAAATTTTGATGAAAAATTAAATGAACCTCTCTAAGGAATGGCACAAATAAATGCATTCTGCCTCAAAATGATGGAAGTGCTGGAGGAGTGTTAGCTGGGGATATTGTACTCATGCAGGCAGGCTTTAGCATTAGAAATTGTTCATAAGCTAAAGGCCCAAAAATACTTGTATTTATTTGACTCTTTTTAATTTTCTCTACCATAGAGCAAGAACTGAAAGTCTTTAAAAAACTTAAAAGCTAACATAAAAACAGAAAGGAATTATTAGATGGTGTGGCATCTGATAAAACGCAGTTTTGCTGAGGGGACTTAATGAGTTAGTGATTAGAGCTTAATTTCTTTAGCTCATTCTTAGTGTGAGCCATTCAGTGATATAAACCACGGTTGTTTAATTCTCCTGCACTGTAATTTAAGCTAATACTCTTCTTCCTTTGGAGTTTGCTGAGAGCCTGTTACCACCATTCAGCCAGCTGTGTGACCCTGCCCCAGCCCTGGCATGCTGAGTGCCAGTGTGCTGTGTTTGCTGTCCAAGGACCTTGGCTGGCACACATATCCTCTTGTGTGTCTCTGTCTATGTGAACTTTAATTTGTATCAGTGCAAAGTTTAGATTCTGTATCGTTGTAAAGTAGTCATGATTGAGTTTCTTTTCAAGGAGCTTTCTGAGCAAAGGCTGTTAGTCATTTTCCATTTTGGAGTTTGTGTTATAAATCATCTTTTGACTGGTTTCTTCTTTGTGGTTCCTGTCTGAAATTCTAGTTCAATCATATACTTCAGGAATCATCTCCAAATGTTTTTCATTTTCCTCTGGAAATTCAATTCATAGATCCCTCAAGGTCAGTAACACTGTTAATCTATTAACAAGAACCAGCCTCTGACAAGAATCTGGCAATAGTTTTTGAGCTATGCCAATTTGACACTATAGGGGTTCATTTTATTTTCTATTTATTTTTACAACAGTTTGCTGGGGTCTGGAAAAAAGAATGCGTTAATAAAATAGTTCCCTTTAAATAAAGTCTTCTGTAATTTTATCAGTGAATACATCAAATAATCTGCCTAAGAAGACAATTTGGTGAGTGATTACTTTCTGACATTACAATCTGACTGTCCATAACCCTACATTCTGAGTTCACTGCATTATTAGAGTGGAATTGAATTAAAACATATTTTTCTTTTCCAACGATATTATACTTTTTCATCCAAAGCATCCATTTTTCCTTTTTGCTTTTCTCAATTTAAACTCTTTCCCAGAATCATAGAATCACAGGATGGTTTAGGTTGGAAAGGACCTTAAAGATTATCTAGTTCCAAAACCCCTATCGTGGGCAGGAACACCTTCCACCAGACATGTTTCTCAAAGCCCCATCGAACCTGGTCACCTCCAGAGACTGAGGAGTCCACAACTGCTCTGGGCAAGCTGCTCCAATACCTTGCCACACTCACAAGAAAGACTTTCTTAGAGTTCCTAATATCTAATCTAAATCTGCCCTCTTTCAGCTTAAAGCCATTTCCCCTTGTCATGTCATTACATGCTTTTGTTAAAAAAATCCCTCTCCAGGGAAAAGCCCCTCTTTGCTCCTGGGAGGCTGCTAGAAGGCCTCCCTGAAGCCTTCCCTTCTCCAGGCTGAAGAGTCCCAAGGCTCTCAGACTGTATTCATAGGAGAGGTGCTCCAGCCCTGTGACCAACCTAGTGGCCTTAGTGGCCTTGTTCCAACCAGTCAACATCATTCTTGTACTGAGGACCCCAGAGCTGGATGCAGCACTCCAGCTGGAGTTTCACCAGAGCAGAGAAGAAGGAAAGAATCCCTTCCCTTACCCTGCAGACCATACTGGTTTTTGATGCAGCCTGGGATGGCGTTGGCTTTCTGGGCTGCAAGTGCACTTTGCCAGCTCGTGTTTTGCTTCTTGTCCCCAGACAACCCCAAGTCTGTCTACCCAGGGCTGCTCTCAGTCCGTTCTCTGCACAGCTTGTGTTTGGGCTTGGAATTGCCCAAATCCAGGTGGAGGACCTTGCACTTGGCCTTGTTGGACTTTACGAGGTTCACACAAATGGCTCTCTGAAGCCTGTCAAGGTCCCTCAGGATGACATCCCTTCCCTCCAGTGTGTCCCCTGCACCACACGGCTTGGTGTCATCAGCAAACTCACTGAAGGTGCGCGAAGCCCCACTGCCCACGTCAATAACAAAAATGTTGAAAGTGCCAATGCCAACCCCCGAGGAGGAAGAAAGAAAATTCCTTGAATTTAAAGATTAATATTTCTTTGCTAGTTTTTTTCTTTCTCTCTGTAATGTCCTCAAAACATTATTAAACATTTGAAGCTAGCAGGTATGATTTGAAGAGGTGCAGCTGTTTAACCAAAAATTTTGAAGTTAAGGGATAAAATGCTTTCAAAATCAGATCTATATTTTCTCTTGCTATGTAAGGAAATCCCTTATGATTCTGACATTTGTGGAAGAGGGGAAAGCTGCATAATACTATTTTTAATAGTCTTTGTTACTACTTTGTCCTACTTTCCACTTTTCTCCTTTTAGAAACACAGACAGTGAAATTTTTTTAAATGTAACTCATGTAGAAAGTCTGTATTATATTTATGTATGTTTGTGGATAAGTTTTAGTTTCTCTTCACCTTCGTCTCTTCAGGAAGTGAGAATAAAGATCTAGTTCTGTCCTGTAATTTCCATTTCATAAATCCCCAATGCACCTTGCCATGTTAGTGTGATCTTCTAAGGAAGAGTTGCATTTCCCCAGCATTTCATCTGGGCGTACCTGACCAGAGTGCTGCCATTTCATATATCCAGCAGCTCCTGCACACAGCTGATTCCTTGAAGTGATGTGAGAAAATCTAATAGCAGCTCTGCCTGTGGCAAATGAGAGGTAGATATACATGGGCAGAAGTGATGCAGACTTGTCCTTTTCTTCTGTATTCACCCCCTCCCTTGTGTGCCCTGCTGTTTGTATTTACTCACCCCACGTTCAACATGACCACAAAATCTGAGTGGTTGCTTGGTACTGAAGAAATTGCTAGTAATGGGAAAAAAAAAAAAGTACACTGGTGTTTGAAAAGGAAAGATCCTCACAGAATAGCCATTTATCCAATGCAGTCCCACAAGGAAGTTCTGATGGAACTGCATCTTTCACCAAGACAAGCAAAACAAAACATGTTGATGCATTGTACCACAGTTTCATTTTTGACTAGAAGTCAAGAATATAAGGTTTTCTACTTTTTATACAATTAACTAGCATGCTGCAAATTTCCTCTATAATTGGCATACTTAACTGGATGATCTCCTGCTGTTTGAATGATTTGCATCTTCCCATGTATTGTTTTTTGCTTGCTGAATCTCTGCTGTTACTAAACTAGAAGCAGTCTAGTGTACAGTCTATACTCTTTTTGCTACTGCTTTGCTCTTCTCATTTTCTCTTGGTTTATCTGATGAAAATAAGAGCTCTGTGCTCAGAGGGAACATTTTCCCTTTGTTACTTGTTTAACAGCACTTAGGTGTAACAGGTCTTTTGCTGATACACCTGATAGACTTCACACTGACCTATGTAATGCTGCTTCATGCCAAAAAAAGGCTGGCCTTTTTTTAATATAAATTACTGTGTCTGTAGTCAAGGAAATATTTCCTAATGATAAACTTAGAAGCATAGACAATCTGAGTTTTCATGAAGTTCCTAATACAGCTTGATCTTCCTTTTGTTTCTTCTTCATCCCATTGTCGCCATTAGACATGTCTTGGGATTCTGGGAACTCTTCTGTGGTTTTCTTCTACTAGGGAGCGTTGTAGGATAGCACAAATAGTTCAGAAAGGTTTTGGATAATGTAGGAACATAATTTCTTTCAATAAATATGTAAAATAAAATGGTAGTCAAAATACTGAGACTGGTTATAGGAAGGATGCATTGTGTGAAAGGAGTCTCTGTTGAAAAGAGAAATTCAATGTTTGACATGAAACCTGAACACTCAAATTTGAAATTACATGGCTGGCAAACTTTCCCAGGATTATTTTGGCAGTCTCCATCTCAAAGTTCAACAAGTGTCAGTACATAGCATATAATTAACAGCTTTTTTACATTTGCAATGCTGATGTGAATGTAGGCTGTCTTTTAATGAAACGTTTTCTTATTTAATTTCAAAAAGAAAGTGTTCGTGTGATAGTGGACTGTGGCATGAAAATTGAAACATTCTCCCATAGCTGTACCATACAAAAGCAGTAGTTAATTACTCACTTAGTACTTGATCTCAAAAGGTGTTAATTTTTAAATGAACAGAATGTTTGGCACATAAGCCTAATTCAGTTCATACACAGCATAACATAAACTCAGTAAATAGTCACCTGTTTTTTAATGAAACTTTATCAAGAAACAACCACCTGCTCTTTTTTCTGTCTCTTCCTCTTTTTCTCTCTTTCTCTTTCTCTCTTTCTCTTTCTCTTTCTCTTTCTCTTTCTCTTTCTCTTTCTCTTTCTCTTTCTCTTTCTCCTCTTTTTTTTGTGTGTGGCGTGTCTAAATTGCTGTTATTTTAATTATTAATAATAATAATTCAATTTTTTATTTTCATTATTCACATTTTCATGAAGTTCATCAATTCACCATTCAAGTTAGTGAAATTGTTGGAAGGCTTTCAAAGAAACTCCCTGATCTTTCAGTCTAAATTCACTCCACCATTACATTGCCTTCTAATATTAACATAAATATTATTTTTGTGAAAACATGTCATTCTGCGTATGGGTTGGGCTACAGTACTGCATTTTTACATAATGTTAGAACACCATTTAAGGGATACCTGCTATTGGAATTGTGAAATTATTTCTACTGGTACTGTTAGGAAGCCATTTTTTTCTAATATCTGATCTGTTTGGAGTGGTACTGCTTATAAACAGTAAACATCAGCCTGGGATTGTTACTCAATTGATTTTTATTACTATTTATCTAGAGTCTTGGGGAAGTTTATACTTCAGCTGATGTTTCAGACAATTGAAGAAAGTAAACTAGATTCATTATCAGTAGAACCAGGTCAAGAAGTTGTATGTGTTTGGTTACAGGTAAAAGCCCAGTAACAGAATAGCTGGGGTAGAGAGAAGAGATAGAAATCAAAATGCAGTGAAATTGTGGAAGAGAAGGACCAGGCTAAAGGATTGTGTTGTAAATGGAAACAATGTAGCTGAGAAGATGTCATAAACCTATCACGTTTTCAGCACTGGTACCCTAAAACATTTTAATGAAAACACTGATAAAAGCACTGATACCCTAAAACATTTGCTGTTGTATATAAGAGCGATTTGTGTTTCTCCTCCTGCAAACATACCATTCTAGGGGAACAGTTCTGTATCTTGGTAGAGTATAACTCAGTAACCAGTGAGAAGGGCAGCTTTCATTGAAACAAGAAGTTGAAGCATTTCAAACTCATCTTATTTTACTGCTGACAAGCATTTTTTTTTTAACTCAGAGCAATTGTCTTGGATATGGGAAGGGGAAATACCTTTATATATGATTTCTGGTTGGTTCTAATCTATTTATGCTTTTGCTTTTTAATCATAGGTTTCTGTGCTCGAGAGGCAGATATTTGACTTCCTTGGTTATCAGTGGGCACCCATCCTCGCAAATTTTATACACATTATTATAGTCATACTTGGCTTATTTGGAACCATCCAGTATAGACCTCGTTACATAACAGGAGTGAGTATTTCATTTCATTTACTTACTTTGATGTGCATGTGAAAAAAAAAACAAACAGAAAATCTGCAAACTGCATCATTCTTAAAGCAAATAGAAATCTTATCTTGGGTTAATTTTCCTCTGTAACATTTTGACATTTACTTACTTTGCTTTTGGGACACCTGCAATAATCAACTGGTAACAGTCTCTGAAATTTAAAAGTCAATATGGTCATTAAGTGAGTGACAATATGAACTTTCAAGTGGAGTCAGCCTAAGGAATTACAATGTCTTCCGTATTAGGGGAATTTAGAGCTAGTCTAAATGTTAGCTGTAACTTTCCTAGATACTTTGGACCTCCCCAACAGAGGCGTGATTCATTATGGTTACTCATTATTGTTATTAACTTCTGTTGCTAGAGCGCTTATCTGTCATGTACATGCCTCCTAGAATTTATAATCCAACCTGAAAGTGAGGTATGATGTTATGGTAAGAAATAATGGACTGAGGGCTCCAGTATGAAAATAAGGATTTGGACCTCAATTAATATTTTTAATCCATTTCTTTCCTTATTCAGCTACCCCTTATACACAGACAGTATGTCTGTGCTCTCTGACACAATGCAGTATTAATTAAATCCTCTTTTCATACTCTGGGTTTGTGGGGGTTTTGCCATTTTTACTTCTACAAAGAAAGAATAGCAACAACTCCGAAAACCATCATTCAGAATACCTTTTGTTAGATTCTCATAACATTATTACTGTCAAAATTGACTATTAATTCATGTAAAGCTTATATACATTTGAGAGACAGGAGTTGAAAAATTTGCCCATACACAACCATATTTTCATGTCAAGTGAAAACAAGGGGATCTTAAAATAATAGAATGGTTTGCATTGGAAGCAAGCTTAAAGATCACCTGGTTCCAGACTGGCAGGAGCACCTTTCAGTAAGCCAGATTGCTTTAAACTCCACTCCAACCTGCTCTTGAGCCCTTTTGGGAATGGGGAATCCACAATTTCTCTGGACAGCATGTTCTAGCATCTCACCAGCCTCGTAGTGAAGATTTCCTAATATCTAATCTAAGCTTATTCTCAGTTTACTCTTTCAGTTTAAAGCCTTTACCCCTTGTCTCTGTTAACTCCACTGAATCTGTACCCTCTTCTGCAAAGTCTCTCTGTTAATTGCTCCCTCATGTACCAGCAGTCACTCAAAATATAGAAAGATTTTGCTTTTACCCCTGTGCTACCATCCATATTGCATTACTGTGATGCTGGGAGAAATACATTAACATTTGTGTCTGTGTTTCTGTCTCTGTGATCTCCTGTATGCAGAAAATTTGTATCCACATGTGCGATGCCTTTATGCATGCACACAATTTATTATATTCCAAAAAAATTTACTATCAACATTGAAAAGTATGTTGAAAGCCTTAAATATTTAGTTTTCCTTCAAGTTAAAACACTGGGAGTCATTTGAACTGGAGTTTCCTTTCATTTCTGGTACTTTGACCAGTACAAGAGACTTGAAAATAAAAAAGCAAAATTCCAGCATCTGTTAAAGAAAAAGGGTTAAATGTTCCATCCCAAGACTATTCTGTGGCATAAAACAAAGCATGAGCATAAATTGGATAACTGAGCTAAACAAAAAATTATATTGAAATAGCCTGCTCCTATGATAAGTGCATTGTGAATGGGCAAGAACACCAGCTTTATAAATGGAGTTCATTCACATGAGTTTCTGAATTATATGGTTGGTGCAACGCTGTTCTAACGATTTTCACACACATCTTTCTTAGAGCTCACTCCAACTGTGGAGCCCATCTGGCTCTGTGAGTTTGCCTCTCTGCATCATCTCATTGATTTGGATAGAACCAATCTAAGATTGAACTGTCTTGTTCGGAGTTTATAAAAGACACCTGAATGTGCCAGTTACCACAGACTGTTTGAGTAAGAAGATAGTGATAACAATTTCATCCTTTATTTAGTTGGATCAACAGAGGAGCTCTGTGGCCCACAGTAAAAGAAAGACATGGACCTGTTAGGGCAGGTCCGAGGAGGACCATGAAAACAATCAGTAGAATAGAACATCTGTCCTCAGGAGGCAGGCTGAGAGAGTTAGAATTGTTCAGCCTGGAGAATTGAAAGCTCTGGGCAAACCTTACTGTAGCCTTTCAATATATAAAGGGGACTTATAAGAAAGACAGAGAAGCTCTTTTCACCAGGGCCAGTACTGACAGAAGAAGGAACAATAGGTCTAAACTGAAAGAAGGCGGGGTTAGATTGAACATAAGGAAGAAAATGTTTACAGTGAGGATTGCAAGACACTGAAACAGATCAGCCAGGGAAGTTGTGTATGCCCCATCCTTGAAGCGTTCAAGGCCATGTTGGATAGAACTTTGAAAAAACCAAATCTAGAGAAAAATATGCATGCCAGTGGCAGGGAACTAAAGGATTTTTAAAGGTCCCTTCTAAGCTTGTACCTGGTCACATTAAGTCTGTGAGAAAAGGAAAGATTTTTAGTACATTACTTAACATGTAATTGCTGATATACATGTGGAAAAAAAAAAACCAAAAACTAAAGAGAAAGAGACAATTACCTTATATCTGTGCTTCTTGCAGCATCATCCATCTGCCAAACCATTAGGCCCCAGAGAGTACAGTTGAGTTAATCTATGTCTTTTTAAAGACAAGGCATGGGCAATTGCTCAACACACCTGGTGGGATCTACTTAGTGTCTTATATGACAAGCAGCCCTGACTCTACCAATCCAGGTTTGCAATATCTCTGTTTTAAATTGAAATTTATTATCTTCCTTTCTTAAAAAAATGTTTAAAGTAGCACAAGAAAATGTGCAGCAGTTCATATCCCATATGTACATACCAGGATACTATCCAATGACTGTAATCATGCCATGGGAAATTTTAAAGCCTCTGAGCTACCTTTCTGAATTTTAAAGACAGTAAGACAGTCTCCATATGGTGAATGATTTGGCCAGAACTTTTGGTGAGAAAATATTTCAGAAGACTGTTTTGCTAAATCTTGTTAAGAGAACCAATTTTCAGATAAAACAGTTATTTATAATAAAAGGATTCTTATGCTTAACATTTTTAATGAGTGAGTTCTGGCATTAATATACCTTATTAACATAATTAGATTTATCTTCCAGATAATGGTTTTATTTATAATAAGGAGCTCAGTGCAGAAATTGTTAAAAAATATTTTTTCACAGAATCCCATATGGGTAAGGTTAGAAGGGACCACAGTGGATCATCTGGTACAACTTCCCTGCTCAAGCAGGGTCATCCTAGATCTCATGGGACAGGATTGCACACAGATGATTTTTTAATATCTTTGCTAAGGAAGACTCTGCAACCTCTCTAAGCAACTTGTTTTACTGCTCATTCATCTGCACAGCAAACAAGTTTTTCCTCTTATTTTACTTCTGCTTTCTTTATAACAGTTAGGGGAAAAAATTATGTGTAAAACCATTAAACAAAAAGGATGATGCCATTAAATAGAATGGTCACTGTGCATTCTTGCCAGCCTGCATGACACAAAATTTTGAAGTCTATGAAGTCAGAGTCCTACCTGAATCTGCTGTCTGTAAAAGGTTTTCTTAGGAAGTACTTTTCCATTCTGAGATGTACCATTCAGTGCTTCAGCTAATTGTACTTGCTGTGTTGCAACTGAAAAGTAGACATTTATTTATAGAAAGAGGCACACAGACATTACTTCTCTGCTCTACACAACTTTTCAGAGCAAATGATAATTTGGGAACATAAGCGATAATTTTTTGCATAATAATTTTCAGCTAATGCCCAATAATATTATAAGTACAATTGAGTAAATGACCTTGAACATTTCAGTAGTAGCTCTGTCTGGTGGCTGTCACAGGAGGCTGTGAATCAAGATTCTGCTTCTGTTTCAAGCTGTGCCATTGGAAAGATGACTTGTTTGTTCAAGTTTGTTCAAGCACACATAATAATATTCTTCAGTTTCTTCCTTGATTCAAAGTTTGTCATAGACAAAGATGAATGGGAAAATTTTTTCTGTTGTTCTTAGAATCATAGAACCATGGAATGTGCTGAGTCAGAACGAGCTCATCAGGATCATTGAGTTCAATTTCTGGCCCTGAACATGACACCCCAAGATTCACATCATGTGCCTGGGAGCATTGTCCCAGTGCTTGTTGAACTCAGACAGGCTGGTGCTGTGACCACTTCCCTGGGGAGCCTGTTACTGTGCTCAACCACCCTCTGAGTGAAAAATCTTTTTCTGAAGTCCAGCCTGAACTTCTCCTGTCTCAGCTTTATGCCATTTCACTAAGTCCTGTCACAGATCACCAGAGACAAGAGATCAGTGTCTCCACTTCCCCTTGTGAGGATGTTGAAAACCAAAATGGGGTCTCCCCTCAGGATACTCTTTTCTTGGCTGAACAAACCCAGTGACCTCAGCTCCTCTTCATAAGATCTGCAGACCCTTCCCCATCCTTCTATTACTCCTTTGGATGTTCTTTAATAACTCAATGTCTCTTTTATATTGCATTGCCCAAAACTGCACACAGGGTTCAAGGTGAGGCCACCCCAGTGCAGAGCAGAGGGGGACAATCCCCTCCCTTGCCCAGCTGGCCATGCTGTCCCTGATGCCCCCCAGGACAGGGTTGGCCCTCCTGGCTGCCAGGGCACTGCTGACTCGTGCTCAGCATGTCATTGACCAGGACCCCAGGTCCCTTTCCATGGGGCTGCTCTCCAGCCTCTCGTTCCCCAGTCTGTGCACACAACCAGGGTTGCCCTATTCCAAGTGCAGAACTTGGCAGTTGCCCTTGTTAAATTTCACATGGCTGGTGATTGCACATCTCTCTAATTTGTCAAAGTCTCTCTGCAGGACCTCTCTGCCCTTGAGAGAGTTGGCAGCTCCTTCCAGTTTGGTGTCCTTGCCAAACTTAGTATTCCATTGAGTCCTTCATCCAAGTCATAAATGAAGATATTGAAGAGCAGAGCTGAGGATGGAGCCCTATGGAACCCCACTAGTGACAGGACATCTGCCTGATGTCACCCCATTCACTATAATCCCTTGTGCCCAACTCCTGAGGGTGTTGCTCACCCATCACATAACAGTTATCCCACTGTAAACTGCATGCTTTGTCCAGAAGGCTGCTGTTGGAGACAGTATCAAAAGCTTTGCTGAAGTCCAAAAAGAATACATTTCCTTGCACTTCTAGATCAATGAGGTGGGTTACCCTGGTGTAGAAGGAAGCCTGTATCCAGGTTTGATAAGAGAATTTTTCCTTCATGAAGCAATGCTGGCTGTGATTGATGACTGTGTTGTCCTCCAAGGATTTTTCAATATCTCCCAGAATAATATTTTCCATGATTTTACCAGACACTGAAGTGACACTGACAATGTAGTTTCCAGGGTCCTCCTTCTTGCCATTTTGAAACCTGGGACAATGTTAGCTAGCTTCCAGTCAACTGAAAGTCAACCTCTTTGGATTCCCTAGTCCACTCAAAAATCATCCAGAGAGGCTCTACAGTGTCATCAGCTAGCTCTTTGAGGAATCTGAATTAATCTCATCCGGCCCCATAGATTTGTAGGGATCCAGCTGGAGCAGCAGATCCCACAAAAGTTCAGGATCAGTTGGAAGCTGATCATTCTCACAGTCACGGTCCTCCAGCTCAGGGCACTGAGACCCTCTTGGCCCATCGTCCATGTTGAAGACAGAGGGAATTGATGCATTAAATACCCCTGTCTTGTTTCTGTCCCTTATGTGTTCATACCTCTGTATTAATTTCTGTATTTCAATGTATTTAATGAATAAATTATTTCTATTACTCACATAGATTTCCGATAATTTTATTTTTAATGTGAGTAAAAAAACCAGTTAGCTCTTATATCTACTATATTTCAGAGAAGACCAGCCCCTTAGACTTGTATTTTTGGCACAAATGGGCTTAAAAAAAATAATTTCCTGGAATTATCACTAATTCCAGCAACAAAGTGATTAAATTTTAGGATATTCTGTCACTCTGTTTGCTAAAATCTTTGCTGAATGTGAGCTAGAAATCAAGCTGAACAAGACAGGAGTAAATCCACTTAAAACTGGAAATGTTACTTGTATGAAACATTTTTCATTGTCCATGCTCTTCTCAGTACAAAAATTTTCAGGATTTGTTTGTTTCACTCAGGTAGAAAATAATGTGATGCAAGGTGATTTATATTTCAGTGCTTACAAGCCAGATCAGACAGGAAGTGTGTGACCACAGTTATATTTCCATGTAAGCAAGAAAATCTGTGTCAGTGAAAACTCAAGTAATTACTAAAATGTCAGGAGTAATCCAAACATATAGCTACCCAATGAAAAAGTTAAAATCAAACAAACAAAAGAGGTATCTCAGGGATAAGCAATGAAAGATAATGATGACAGAATAGTAATTTCCCCAGAACTTGTAGAATTCCAGGAATAAAACTTCACGTGTGCCTTAAACAGGGAGGACAAACCAGTTTTTTATTTGAGAACTGCATGTGTAATAAGATGTTCTTAGATTTGGGAAGGAAAAGTGAAGTTTTTCATCCATTAGTTTCAAGTGGCTGTATCATAAGCACACTACCATTACATTTTTAATCAGAAAAATCAAAAACATTCCGAAAATACAAACTCTGCGAGATCGAGGAGGTGATAGCAGCCCCCAGAGTGGCCATTATGGAAACCTCTGCCTACATCTAAATAGAACAATGCTCAGGTAAAATTTTAACAAAATAGTTCCTCAGTGCTTACTTGTTTTATTCTTGGGGCTGTTGATTGAAAATTAGATATGTAAATAGTTTTTCTTCAGTCGAAAGAAAACCAGATGAGTTTTTAAAAACAGAATTATGTCTAGTCATCAACTAACAGTGAATAAAATATTAGTGGTCATTGTGACTCAGGAAATGTCAAGAAACCAACATTTTTTGCTAATCCTCATCTTCATGAAAAACCAATGAATGATAGAATCATTAAGATTGGAAATGACCTGTGTTATCATTGAGTTCAACCGTTAACCTTTCATGGCCAAACCCACCACTGAACCATCTCCCTAAGCACCATATTTACATCTTTTCTTTGAACACCTTCAGTAGAATATTGCTTTAGGATCCCTATAAACCCCCAAATTAAAGAGGAGACAAAGCAAGGGAGAAACAGCACACTTGTACAGCTAGTTAGTAGAGACAGTTAACTATAATAAACACTTCTGTGAAAGATTGTGTCTGATGAAGTAAATGGAGATGTAAAGTTGCTAAAACCATAATGCAGCATAGGATTGCATTGAAGTAAATAAAAGCTTTGAAAGGCAAAATGTGTGACCAAGAGGATGAGGACAAAGAAAAAATACAATCTTAAATTAGAAAACTTAAAAGAGCACTAGCAAACCTTGCAGAAACATGCTTGGGACACTGGTAAAACTCCATAGCATGAATTAAGACTCTTACAGTGCTGGAGAATTCACCTCAACCCTGAATTAGCTTTGCTTCATTCATGGCTTAATTTTTGTTATGCCAGATAAATTGATGCTAATGAAGCACTGGTATTTTATGGTGTACTAGTTTCTGCATAGGGGCATTTTCTTGAAATGCTTTCCATGCCGTGAATAGCAGCATAAATTCTCCTTGGCATTTTCCATGTTAAGTATTCAATATGTCAGCATTCTTTTCATTCCAGAATTTATACTTAATATTTTGGTTGAGGAATGCTTGCTCATTAGTATGTTTGCTCAATAAAAATGTTTGTCAAAGCTCTTCTTCTTAAAAAATATCCTTTATTCTGGTCACCTTTTCAGTAGTCCTTCCTCAAGTCTTGTCAGTGTTTTCTGAAATATTTCCATGTTCAGAAATACCAGGAACAAGAGCACGTTGTTGCAACTTTCTTCTCTTAAAAATTCTCAAAAAAGATTTGTGTTAATTTGGATGCCAAGGAAGAGTAGAGTCTGGGATTCTTTTTATAGTCTGTCCTTTTACTATTGATGCTACCTCCATACAAATGACCTTTGTAAACTTGGCTGACTGTTATTTTATTGGAGGGTTTCGCTCACGTCTGGGAGATGCTGTGAAAAATCAGTAGGGATGTAAGTAGAAGATTGCCCTTTGGACTTTGAACAACATATGCTGAAAGGGATTTGATTCACAGGGAGGTATGCTGTTTAATAGAGTGCTTTTGCTGCTGTTGTGTTAAAAGACTAGATTTTAGGATGCTGTGGATACAAATGTACTTTAATTTATATTTAAAAGGACAGGCTCAGCAGTTTACTTTTGTAACTGAATCTAGCCTGCTTTAGGGTAGGGATGAGAATGTGAAGGGAGTAGTAGTTTGTGAATAGCTGGCTGGTCAGTGTCATAGCCCTAATACAAATTTTGAGTCTAATGGCTAACACAGAACTTGATCAAACAAAAGCCTAACTATTCCAGTGTTCAAAAAGTAATTCTTTCTGTATGCTTATGCGTTAGCTTATTGGCAGAGTATTAAATACATGTTTTAAAAAAATGATGCTGTTTTTTCCCTCATAATCAGTCCAGAAAGTTGGTCTAAGATTTGCTGACCCTGGGCTTTTGACCTCTCCTTTTAGATATATTTTGATAACTTGCAAGAAATCTCAGTGGAATTCAAATTCTTAAGCCCTGCACATTCGGCTAAGCCTTGAATAAATATGTTCAAGAATCACTTCCAGTATAATATTATACAGAGTGCATCTGTCTTGACTGTATGGAAGCTGATGAAAGAAGATATTCTACAGTAAATTTCTCTGCATTTTCTGGCTCTTTATTTTAAACTTTTCTTATTATTTAGGATAGAGTGCTTTTTTTTTCCTATAATTGTCTGGGTGAAGTTTGACTACTTTCATCTGCTCTCTTCACTTGGACTTATTTAGGTGTGAGGCATTGAGGATACAAATAATTAATCTAACGGAAATTATTTAAAGGATGGCTCTTCTTTAAAAAGTGTAAAATATTCTTTGAAGATTAAAGAGTACTCAGACAGTTAATCTGCCAGCCCTAGGAAAGCACAATGGCCAAAAAAAAAAAAAAAATCACAAACCCCCTGCTGATCAGAGAACTAGTCAAGACATAAAAAGGAAGTGATCCCATATAAGAGCTCCTTAGTCTCCAATTCCTCTAAGTTTTGTGTAGGACATTACTTTCTCAGAAGCTTCCTGCTGTCAGAAAACACTTCTGAAGAGCAAAAGAGAAATGGCCAGACTCCAAGAGGCTTTTTAAAAAGCAAGCATTTTAAAAACACAATATACTCTTCTCCCTTCTTTGAACATGAAAAATGTATTCGATACTTAGAGCCACTGATTCCTGAAAATTAATTGGATATATTTTCAGAAAGCATTATTAAAGATACTCTGGACAAGACTCCAGTGCAGAATTTACTTGAACAGTTCTGCATGGGGTTTTGTTTTCCTTCAGACTGAGATGGATTTTCACTAATTTTCAGATTTTTTTTAAGTTTTCAATTATAAAAAAGTCCTTTTAAAGACACTTAGCTAATACTGTTTTTTAAAGTGATTAAAATGCTGATTATTAGAAGATGAAAAATTTTAATTTGCATCATATAATTAATTGCAGCTTTGGTTCCCAGGAAATTTTATGCAGAACCTGTTCAGTGACTGATACTTTTAATTTAAATCCACACTTATTAGTCTCGTGACAGGTTTGGCTGGAGTAGAATTCAGCTACATTCATCCCTTCCTAGAGCTTTTATTCCCTTAAAATGATTTGTACTCACATTTAAAAAGTAGCCATTCGAAATGGCTCTCCCTCTCCCTTTCCACAGGAAAGGAAGATGGTTTTCCAGGGATTTGCCACTGAGAAGTAAAGTTCCACATAGAAAACAATGTATAATGAATATTGTATTTTATTTGCATTCAAACCAGAGAGCTCACCATGGAAAGTTGAAAACATGAAGATCCTCTCCATTTAGTTTTGTTTCTTTAGAATAGATCCTCTGTTTTGTCACTGTAATACCAAGTGGGTTTTTTTTTTACAGTGGGGTCTGTGCTTTGTTTTTTGATTCTTTTTTTTTTTCTCTTTAGAAGAACTAGTGACCCTTTCTGTTAAAATAATGTCTAATTGGCACGTGGTTGAAATACTATAAAGAGCATGGAGAATGAATGCCTTAGCTGATGAAGTCTTTAAACATATCTGTAAAGGAAGAGATTAGAGATGAAATCCATGGGGTTTGCTGCCTCTACGTAAACTGCAGTGGAAAGCATTAAAATTCTCTTAAGCATCCAATAGCCCTGGCCAGTTAGACATAATTAAAAACAAAGCAAGGATAAAGTAATGTTTCCACTGCTCTGAGATGACCTCTGTAGTTCAGTGCTGAATATTTCTCTTTATCTAGGAGAATCAGGTTTCCTTGTATTTCCCAGACTTACACCTGTATTTGTTGCTGTGGATTTTCACATTGTTTATTTAGTATTTTTTTTCTACTTGCTGTATATCAATTATGCTGACATTTGCTTGTCTAAAACGTTATAGCTCTATCTTTTTATCTTTTATGTGTTTATACCATGCATTCATGGAGATGTCTGTCCACCTGAGAACTTTTAATGTCCCTGCCCTTGTGTCACGCTACTGGAGTAGGGAAGTATTCCCCCACACTGCTTTAAAACGTGGGAGCTGACACATTAAAGGTCTGCGACCTTTTCTCATTATCAGATGAAAGGCTGTGACAGATAATCATGTGAATCCATTTTTCTCAAGTTACAAGCCTGTGTTTTACCCAGTGCATCCAGCAAACATAGGGATGCTGCAAACTGTCCATAAAGTCTTGGAATAAAGATTGGAGTCACAGCTACCTAACTGTCACTATAGGACACTAAACAACTCGAGCGCACACACCGCTGCTCTCAAGGTGAAGAAAAGGGAAGTTTATTTTCTGACTCCAACTTTTATAGTTTTCCAAAAGAGACCATGGATTGGAGGGTGGCAGTGCCACCTCTCCAAAGACACTGGACAAACCAACAGTCCATCAAATTTCTCCACCTCCATAAAAGAATGCAAAACAATAAGTTATTTACATAAAGTGTGTGAGAAAGCTTGCTACAAGAATGTAAACATCAGAAGGCTTAGAAAATCTTAAAAAATCAAAGCAACACCTAACAGTGTGGAATACTTCTGAGAGGAAAAAAAAAACCAACAAGAAAACCGAAAAACAGACTTTGGACAGTATCTCTCTGTCCCAGCTGTCAGCTGTGCTCCGTACAGCCACTCCCCTCTGCTGGGATGGGGAAGGGAATTGAAAGGGTAAAACTGAGAAAACTCACGGGTTGTGATGAAGACAGTTTAAGAGATTAAACAAAATCTGCACATGCAAGCAAAGCAAACTAATTCATTTGGACAGGCAGGAGTTCAGCCATTCCCAGGAAAGCGAGGGTCCATCATGCCTAAAAATTATTTGGGAAGACAAAAGCCATCACTCCAAAGATGTCCCTCTTCCACTCTTCCCCCACTGAGCATCATGTCATATGGCATGGAGTCTTGCCAGGGTCACTTGGGGTTGGCTGTCCTGGCTGCATCCCCTCCCAGCTTGTGCACTCCCACCCTCCTGCTGGTGGGCTGGGGTGAGAGGCAGAAAAGGCCTTGACGGGCTGCAAGCTCTGCTCAGCAGAAACAAAAGCATCTTTGTATTATAAGCGTTGTTTTCAGCACCAAGCCAAAACATAGCTTCCTACCAGCTACTCTGAAGAAAGCTATCCCAGACAAAGCTGGGACATTCTTTCAGCAAGGGAAAACTTGCTGATGCCTGAACCTGGCTTTGTGATAACTCTTTTGTCAGACTCCTTGGCTGTTGCAAAGGCTACTGGTATCCCTTGTTGTGCTTCTTCCAAGGGATTAATATATTTTAATTAACATCTTATAGCACAGTGAAATATGCATTAGGAAAAACAGGAAACATTGCCTTTAGTCCAAACTACCTGCTCAAATCTCACATTCCTCTGTTGTGCTGCCTCTCCTTTGTAACTGGCTCCTGGCTCTGGGCTTGCTGTGGAATACCATCACAGAACAAAAACTCTGCTGCTGCCCTTCTTTCTATTCCAGCTCCTTCTGTACTTCTATGGCTCCCTCTAATCTCTTCACCTTGATTCAGTTGCTAATCTCTACATGTATATTTGAAAAGGCATTGTACTGCGTGTAGCTAAAATGAAGTTTTAGCTTTAAATTAAATGAAGTCTGAGCAGCCCTGCTTACCAGTACTGTACTGAAACCAAGTTCTTTTGGCCAACTGATTAAGATTTATGCAATCTTAGTAATCTGAGTGAAGCTGACTTTAGTCATAGTTGTCTTATATCTCTGCACAGGATGACCTGCCAGTACCTGGAGTCCACCCTCATATTTTTTTCAAGAGGTTTTTTTTTTCTAGGAAATGTGGCTGATTCTTTTTTGTGAGCTTCATTGTCACCCTGAAGTTATGCTACAAGAAAGGTGCATTGAGAATCACACAAAGTGGGATACTGCCCTATTCATTTACAAATCCCCATTTTCAATTCAGAGAGAAGATGGAGATGCTTTTCTTCAGTTATATTCCAAATGTGGCCTTTTTTTCCCATCTGAACAAGAACCTACTTAAATACCATTCGTAAATCTTTTCACAAATCTTCATTTCAGAACTTCAGAGATGTTTTTCTCTTCCCATCTGCACTTACCTTTTAAAATTTTTGATGTTTTCATTATTGTTTTCAACTCCCAAAGCTCCACAAGAAACAGGACATGGTACTTCTTTCAAGTTTTGCCTGTTGCTGTGAGAACATTACCAATAGAGATGCATTTTCTGAATGACACTGAAAGGCAGAATAAACAATGAGTAGAGTTGTAAAATGCACTATTAAGCATGTTCCAAAATTTCCAATGCTCCCTACCTCTATAATTTAGCTGTCAAGGGCGCTATTTATTTGCATTTTGTTTTATGGCTTATTATGTATATTAGGCATAGATGTTAATGCTACACACAGTCATATGGGTTAGATCATAGTGAAGCAGCATTTTACGTGCTATGAACTCAGCAGGTAAGATTTGAATTATAAATGCCTCTAAGGACAGAATTTTGCATATCAATATAAGTTTTTCTTCTATACAAGTCTAATAAAGTAACATTTTAGTTCTACAATTAAATGGTATGATTCCCCCTATACCAGTTCAAGCAACCAATAGTGCTGCTGCTCAGTTTGGTTCCTAGCTGTAATTTCTCAACTATTTTCAATCATCCTGTTTGTTAGATTTCTATTTATTTATTTATTATATTAAGCTCTGCAACTGTTTTCACTGATTTCAGCATCAATTTTGGGTGAATGAGACATAAATAATTTTGGGGTTCATGTTGTTTTTTATCAGCTAATAGGCCAGTTAAAGATTCTGTGCTGATTGTGCTCTGAAACCAGTGGATGTTTTTCCTTTTATTTATGGCTCATAAGATCAAACATTTAGCTTGTGGCTTTACTGTCCAACTGGAAAAAGGCAAAAATAATTAGAAATATCTACAGAAGTTTTCAAGTTTATTAAATTACCATCTTTGGGAAGAGCATATATGTTGTTCCTTGGATAAAAATTTTGTTAAAGGATAGCATAATGTAAGTAATGCATAAACAAGTAAAATCATCATAGCCATGTGTCCTTTGCTAAATAGTTTGAATAGGTGATAACTTTCAAAACAAAATCATTAATTTTGAATTGGCATAATTTATTTTATCAGCTCACTGCTAATCAGTTTGGCTTTTTTAGTCTAGATCTAAATTAATCTTCAAAATGTTTCTGTTGTGAGTAAAAACCAAAAAGTTATTCATAGCCTATGGCACTGAGCACTCTACATATTTAATTTTGCATCTCCCTGAAGAGCAAATTCCTGTTTGAAATTTAATGTTGAAACAAGCCTCTCACTGATTTTATTTATGAGGGTTTTTTTGCCTAGGTACTACTTCTACTTTCTGTGAAACAAGAAGCACTCTCCTGTCTTTAGTCTTGTTGAAATACCTATTCAGAGATTTGAAATATTTTTAGTGACATAAATGGTAGAAAGGTTTTGGGTCCTACACCTCTTAGTTGTCTTGTTAAGCCAATTTTTTATTTCATGCTGATGCTCTGAATTCTGTAGCAAAATTAGATCCTATTTCTGTCTTGAGAGACTTACCCTTGTAATAAATTTAATTACTAGCAATATTAATGCATTTGTCTGCGTGTCTTAGGGTGATTGACAGTGCTTTTCTCTCATAAAGATATCATTGTTAAATTCACATAGGTGTAGACATGGTGTGAATAAGCAGCCTTTTGTGATGTGTCTGTTTCTAAAATACTTTGCTGCTTCTGTGTGAGAAGTCTCTTTGATGACTTTATTGACACTGACTTTTACCATTTGATATTTGAGTTTTAGGATAACAGATTCTAAAAATGGCCAGTTTTATGTATGGTCACAAAAGGCCTGAAAACAGGCACTGACCATGGAGTGGGGTAAAAAGTTTTGATCCTTATATGCTGTGATTTGCACTCAATTGTACTTTAAAAGATGTGCATAGTAGGAGGATTCCTGCACAAACCACATCACAGAGAGTCTGTAGAAAATAAAATCTCTGGTTAAGTCAGGGAAGGGTTGTGAATGTTCATGCATGGTAATGACCGGGAATTTTATATACAATGTTGCCTTTCCCATAAAACTAGTCTTCATTCTACTAGTAGGAGAGATGATGAGACTCTCAGATTTATCCCTTTCTGTCATCTGGGAAACAGAACTGCCAAGTTCTGGAATGAAAAATCATGAGGACTGAAACACATTGAAATACATGAGGATTTTTTACTTTTTATTGCCTTAAAGGAGCGTGTATCCCCAGAGTGGTCCTGAGAGTAAAATCAAATAAATAGAATATGGACTTAGTTACACTGTATTAGTCTTGGCCCTGTTTTTCTATAGAAACCCTTCATTTAGTAGTTGCAAAATTTAATGGATGTTCTCTCCTCACTGCTCAATAGCTTAGGTAGCTGTATTAGATCTTGTGCTCCTCAATGTAGGCAATAATGAGATACTCTGCCACCTCTGCTCTCTGGGACTTTGCTGTGGTGCAAATTCTCTGCTCACTTCCCATTCTCAAAAATGGAGCCTACATGGTTCTGCTGCCCTGTGCTGTAGTTAACCTATGTGTAAAATTATTATTTCAATGTCCAGCTCTGTGAGTTTTTTGTGCCTTCTCTTTTTTCATTTCTTTTAATCCTCTTCTCAGCCTTTGTGTCTCCGTGAACTTTCTTACAAGTTCCTATGATAAAGTATCATAGTATTTCATCATCTTTCAACATCAGTTGTATTTTGGAAATTCAAATTTTCCATCCTATCTCTACAAACCAATGGGATAGAAGTTTTTTTGTTTGATTGATTTTGGGTTTGTTTGTTTGTTTGTTTGACTGCCTCCTTGGCATAATTACTGCTTCTTGGGCTATTCCCCACTAATTTCCTCTGAGTCTGGTTCAAATATGTATTGTACATGTTGAACATAATTGACTTCAGTTCCACATCTGAATTTTGAGTTATACATATATATTCCAAACCAAGTGTTAGACTCCTTGAGTTTCACATTTTTTTATTCCTCAGGTCATTAAAACAATTCTTATGAGATGAGCTACAAAATATAGTCCTATGATCAGAAATCTAGAGTGCTCCAGTCTCATATTCCCAGGGAGTTTGGGGTACATTGGAGAACAGTATGTTGGACAGAGTATTTTTAAATTAGTTGCCTAACAGTACCTAAGTATTTTGACATTATTTGAATGGCAAAATATTTCAGTAGGTTTATGTGCTTTCAAAACACTAAGTCAGATATCCCATATCAGCTTTGACATCTAGCAACTCTACAGGTTTAGCCCAACAATTACTTCAGTTTGCTTTTACTACCAGTAGTGTACATTTTCACAGAAAATGGCATGTATTGCTGAAAATGGTTTGGATTTGCTTTCATCAGTTTCTCTCTATGAAATCTGGGTGGAGATAGGAATGCTTCAAGCTGCATTTGTTTGCTATTGAACCATGAGTTTACCTCATGACAGAAGCAAAACAGCTCTCATTCACTAGCATTCTTCATTTGGTTTTGTTATTGCTTGAAGCCTAATTTTATTGCAATTTAAATTTGGCATGGTAGCATGTTTGTTTTGACAATGAATTACTTTCTACCAAGATAATTCAAATCTACCTATGTGGGGAGGCTAGTAGGGGAAAGTAGAATTACTCAATACAATAATGACTGTTCAGCTGAGATATGAGGGAAAAAGATCTAAGGCTCTGTAGGCTTTGAATTGCTCCTACACATCCTGGGCTGGTGCTGTATTATAAGGCAAATTTCTTGGTGACTTCTGTTTAGTTATCTTTTTATGCTTTTTGGGTTTAGTTTGTTGGGTTGGTTTTTTTCCTTCAATACACTTTGAAAATAAACCTCAAATATGAAATCTCATTTTGCCTAATTGGAAAGGGTTGTTTTCGTTGGTTTTTTTTCTTTGAGAGGGGGCAGGAGGGCAGCTTTGGTGTTAAGCAACCTCTGGGGAATTGTTTGCAAGTTTGGGTTTGGATTTTTGAGTGAGGTTTTCGACTAAGTAACTGTTGCATTTATTGCTTCCTATTTCATTTAAATCTATCAAGTTGGTCACAGTTGGATCCTGCCGTTAGTTGAATGGGAGGACAGTTTCCATTTCTTTACAGTGTAACCTTTATCCTGAGGGAGTACAAAAATCAGAGAAAT
The DNA here is from genome assembly GCF_963513975.1 of Fringilla coelebs. NCBI lineage: Eukaryota > Metazoa > Chordata > Aves > Passeriformes > Fringillidae > Fringilla > Fringilla coelebs. The sequence goes on from NC_140030.1 coordinate 52,153,547, forward strand.
GTTAGACCTCTTCCTGTAGGGCTTGACTCTCAATAAATAATCTATCATCTGTCTCTCCATCTTTTTTATGTAATCTATTTGAAGCTGCATGGTGAGTGCTGAGTGTTGAATGTCAATGGCAACTGTGTTAAGACAGCCAGAAATATTCATTAATATGCTCGTGCATAGTTTGCTATTTCATTTCACTGATACTTGGAACTATTTCTTCTCACTTATTAGAAAGCATTTACACTTAGCAATGGGGTTTTTTTTAGAACTTATATATGGAAAATAATGGCTTAGTAGAATATATTTATTAATATTCTTCAAAGATCTACTGCCTGTTAGGACTTGTTAGCTGATCAGTATAGCATAGACAGGAAATCACATTACTTTTTTTTTATCTTTTACACCAAAAGTAAAAACCCTTTTCAAATTATTCAAAGTGGTTGAGGTTTGCACAAACTCCTGTGAAAAGAGGGTTACTCCCATACCTTTAAGGACAGGATTATGGCAGGATGGGTAAAGACCTTGATAAGATCTGGGTAAGAGATTTGCCAAGAAGGCCAGTGACATCCTGGCTTGTATCAAGAACAGTGTGGCCAGCAGGACCAGGGAAGGGATTGATTCTCTGTACTCAGCCCTGGAGAGGCCACACCTCCAGTGCCATGTCCAGTTCTGGAGCCCTAACTTCGAGGGAGACATTGAGGTGTCAAAGGGTGTCCAGGGAAGGGCAATGGAGCTGATGAAGGGTCTGGATCACAAGTCTTCTGAGGAGCAGCTGGGAGAACTGGGGTTGTTCATCCCAGAGAAAAGGAAGCTCCGGGGTGACCTTGTTGCTCTCTACAGTACCTGAAAGGAGGTTGTGGCAAGATGGGGGTTGATATTTTCTCCCATTAGTGACATGACAAGAGGACGTGGCCACTAGCTAAACCAGGGGGACATTAAAGTAGGATGTCAGGAGGAATTCCTTCACTGAAAGGGTTGTTAAACACTGGAATAGACTGCCCAGGGAGGTTGAGGAATCACTATCCCTGGAGGCATTCAAGAAACAACTGGGAGTGGTACTAAGTACCATGGTCTAGTTGACAAAATGGTGACCAGGCAAAGGTTGTACTCGATGATCTTGGAGGTTTTTTCCACATAAATGATTCTGTGCGTCTCTGATAAGAGAGCCATGCTGAGTTCTGTCTTACTATGTCTCCCTTTGAAGCTAGAGTGCACTGCTTTCAGTTATACTTCTAATTACCAAACCCAAGAAAACCACATGACAAGGGGACATTTAGAAAAGCATATGAGTGTGCTCTGCTGCAGTGAAATCTGATTCTCACCTGTCTAAGGCTTCCCTGCTGTAAAGCTTCTGTGAGAAGTAGCACGGTAAGAGAATGGAGAATGACATCGTTAACGGTTTAACTATTTGAAGTTTTCCTGAGCTACAGATGAAATATTTATACCTACCAGAAGGAGAAATGCTATTAATCCACTCCTTATGAAAGGCTTTTAGTCAATACTTGTGTGTATGCTGTGGTTGTCACCAGTGAAAATGGAAAGCTTTTAATATACATAACAGATAACACTTGTAATTGAAATTCTCTTTCTTTCCTTTCACTAATCTAGGGAACAAAATCTTAAGCAATAAATAGCTGCAGTTTGGCTAGCTACTTATTTTAAAATGCTTCTCCAATTGTAAGTTTTGTCTCTCTGTATGTCCTTCCAGACTAAACAAAAATTATCCAAAAATTTGCTTCTGCTTTTTCCAAATAAGGAGAATTTTGCTGTAACTAAATTATATGTGACCTCAATTTGATTCTAGTAAAAATTGCAGTCCTCAAAATGCCAGGTATTACTTGAATATTAACTTATACCTTTTTCTTTAAAAGTTCTTTTCTTTTATTTGGAAGAATAAAATGGGTACAGAACATCACTATTTTATTAGTTTTTAGCAAGTATCACGAGTATTGTAATAAGCTACTAAGAATATTAAAAGTAAAAAAAAGGTTAGTGTTGGTGCTAACACAGGATCTAATTAGAAGTTTTTAATTTCATTTCTACCTGAAGTAGAACTACCTGTTCTTTAATTTTCTATGAATTAAAGCTGTGTGGAGTCATGAGAGGCTTGCTGAAGCGAACAAAGATATTCAGACAGCTAAGTAATCAATCCTACATACACCTACATGCACATTTTAACTTTTTATTTATCAGCAAAACACTGAATTTAGTAGGATTACTTTGGTATAAAGATAAGCATGACCACGTTTAGAGAATTGTGGTTATAAATTCTGATCTACAATATGATTGACTGAAAAGAGAATTTCTTCTGGAATTTAATATAAAACTAACACAGAACAGAGAAAAACAACTTCATTTTTAAATAAAATCAAATTGAAATGAAAATCTACAATGCAAGAGGATTTTTTGCCTACTGAGCTTTCTAACTCTCATAAACAGAATGATAACTTTGCATTTCAGGTATATGGAGGATATGCACTTGTAGCAAGGATTTTGAAGATGTCTTACCAAACTAATACATCTGGTCAATCTTGCAAAAACACTGTGGATAGTATTTATGCAACATATCAAATAATTTGCATTGCTCTGCATGTCTTCCCTTCCTGGGAGTATTCCTTTAAATGACCTTAATAAGCATGAGACTTCAAAACTGAGGGACAAAACAATCCAGTGATTATAATCCTGTACATTTCAATTTTAGTTGAAGTTGAAAGCAAATCCTACATTCATGTAGAATATTCTTAGTTGATTGTATTGATTTTTCACATATGTAAAGCAGCTTTGCTTTCATGTGAGTTCTGAAATAACCTGAACAACAGAACTGGGAACTATCTTCACCAAAACTGCAGAGGGGAATAGGATTGGTATCTCGCAGCCAAAGTTTCAAGAAATCATCTTATATGAGTATGTAGAATATATTTACAAAAGTACCTTTTGATTAATTGTGATATAAAAACATCCAGCGTACAAAATTTTGTTTCTGTGCATTTTCAATTTTTAAAAGGCATTTCTGAGCATTATCACCTACTTATATGAGTAATAAATTATACATTCTATGGAAAATTGCAGACTAATTTCACACCTTTTAGTTTAACTAAGCTTTCTTGTCAGAATGCTGGGATTTGAATTATCACACAGTAAAATGCATGGTCTGTAAAGTTGCTCCTGTTAATATCATTATTAATCACTTTTGTTGCAGTAAATCCTAAGCACTAACCAAGAAGGCTAGTGCTCTGTTGTGCTAAGCAGTGTATAAATAGAGCAATGGTGGGATAAGATAGTCACTTGGAGAGAGAAGTTATAAGTGAGAAAACATAGCAATCACAGAGAGAAAGGCAAGAGTAAACCTGAATGAGGAGACACCTGTGTATTATGGCAGGTGTATACCAGGCTGCATTTTGCAAAGGGATCCCCCATTTAGATCCTAACACCTAATGACCATGCACTAGGCGACAGTGGATTTTTGCTATGGTTTCCTGTGACTGTCAAACTCCCTGGACACTCTGGAAGTGGGAGCATCACCCCATGCACACTCTCAGCATGCTGTAAGATGCTGCTGGAACAGAAGAGAAAAGCATGGACGTGCAGAGGCTCAGCACAGGGGATTCTAGTCATAACTGCAGAAAGGTCTCAGACTCTGATGTTCCCTGTCTGGCTTCTTTCTGTGATTGTAAAGGCAGGAGAGTCCCTCTGAAGTTTTACCTCATTTGCCTGAGGAACAGAGAGGGATCACTGTGACTCTGTCCAGTGTCTGCTGTTTGAAGCCTGCAGGGGTACAATTATTATGGGAGAGTTTATTGATTATCTTAAAAATAAGAGCTTGCAGATAAGCGTCTTTACAGCTTTGTCTCCTTTTCTAACAAGATGACACGTTAGATGCCATGCACATTATTAAATGTCTAGCCTGTATCAGATACAGGATGTCACAAAGAGATGACACAGTTATCACAGGCCAGCAGACACGAGGATTTAGAATCCTTGTCTGGATTATAGCCCTGGTGTAAATACATGGGAAGCTATTGCTTTCAGTGGAACTTAACTGAATGGACTAGCTAAGAATTTGTGGTTAAGGGCTAAAAGTAATGCTGATAAGAAGGGATTTTTTCCCCCATGGTAAATGAAAAGAAATAACATCACCACCACCAAATTAGCAGCATAACTGGAGGAGTACTTGTTTTAGAGCCTGAAAATAACTAGTATCTATTTTGTCAACACCTTCCTCCCTTCCAAAAATCTCATGATATTGCAGGTGCAGAATTTAGTTTAGGACTTGCTTTTTATTTTTGTTACATGAATTTAATTATCATGGAAAGAGGCAACTTGATAGCATTAAAAATTAAGTCATGTTTTTTTTGTACTCTGAACAGCCATGAGCCTACCGTAATTGACATCTGTGTTAGCATCTGCATTATAACCTGACAGGTAGCTCATCCTAGGTCAATAGGTGGAAGAGTGGATTAGTTCCAGTAGTAATGTATGTAAATTTTCCATGACAGAATCTTTGGCCTCTCTGCCATATATAATCTGATCAAAATAGGTATTTTTACAGCACTCAGTACTGTAGTTTCTAAGTGCTTCACGAATATTTAACACTATCAGCATTTTAAAACTGAGAAAATTAGGTCATATTTCTGAAAAAGAAATATATAGATAGAAGCATAACATCTTTCTTCCAGCATAATCTGTTGCTTTAGGAAGGTTTTTAATATATATTTTTCTTTGTTCTTGTTTTTTTCTTTTTTGATTGCTTCTTATTCTATTTTTTTTTAATAGAGGAAGTTTCATAACATCATTACAAACACTGGTAAAATAATTAAGTTTTGATATGTAGTGTCTGTTAAACAGCCACTGAATTTAATGAAACCAAAACCCAAAGTTCATTCTTCAATAGTATAACATTTATCATTGCATTTTGTTCCATCAGCTATCTCACGCTTAGTGGGTACTTAACTTCCAATGATTCCAATGGACTTTGCTTGAAGTTAATAATTTATATTTACATGTATTTCCAAGTGAGGATTAAATTTATCCTGCTAGCTTAAAGCATTTGATAAAAAAGTGTAGAGGATCTTTGCCCATGCAATAGATATTACCTGTTGATGACCCCAGAATTCCTTCATTTATTGCTTTTAACTGAAGCTGTTTGATCCTGCCATAGAGAAATGGTTAAGAAATCTTTGATTTGTCATCTTCAAATCTATAAAGGCTTGGACCTACATTTTGGATCCAGTGTGAAATTCCTGAGCATGCTGTGTAAATGTTTTCAGCACCAGCTTAATATTTTTTCCACTTTTCTTATCACATAGAAAAATGTACTGTTAAATTTTGCACCATGTGGAGTTTGCTGAAGGGGAAACACAAATGGACATTCGGGAGTGATGTATGGCACACCCAGAGAGAGAGAGTGTAAACACAAGTAAACATTTCCACAGCAGCTCCGCTATGGGTCATTAAGAAAGGAGAACTTTGCAGAGAAGTCACCATAAAGTGCAGCATTGTGTCTCTGATTTTTAGCCCTTGAAACCAGTGAACTGCGAGTCAGGGTTTATCATTAATGCATTTGGGTGGCAAAAGGGAAAATACTGGGCGACAAGAAATTAAAACAAAACAAATGAATGCTTGTGTGGGTGGGGAGAAACACAAGGGTCCTGTAATGAAGGTAGAAACCATCATCTTCCTTTGAACCTTGGCTGTCTTTAGACAAGGCTTGAAGACTTTCTGTCAGGAATCATAATAAGATGATGCTGAGGTTGTTGTTTGGTTGCTTGTTTTTTTTTTCTTTTTAATTTATGGAGGCTCTTCAGAAATACGGCAACATTTTTTTTTTCTAGTTCTTGTGCTTGAAAATGAGTCAAAAAAGCCATCAGAGCTTCTCACATACTTTGTCACAAAGAAACAGAAGTTTAAAGATAAAACTGTAGGCGTTTGGGGGAGGCGATTGTTGGGATTTTTGATAAGGAAATTACAAGAAGAAAATAAGAAGTCATCATTATGGGAATAAAAAAAATAAAAATGAAAATAAGTAGTTACTAAGACAGGGAGAACATTGATGACTGCTTACCTGATCTTTCTTAGGAAGCAACAAAAAGCAGAAAATATCATATTGCTGGGAAATCTCTAAATATGCCAGAAGCAACTGACAAGTGTAAAATCATTCTTGGAGTACAGCAAAGCTAAAAACAAACTAAAAAATATTTCAACATCATGTCTGACAACAGAATAAAAAAATTAAAAAACCAGTTGTAAAATTCAGTGTTGGAAAGAAAAGGTGTTAGGCTGATATTTGAATGTTACTGTCTGCACAGGTGATGTTTGGAGTCCTTGGTTTTTATATTTGCACTGTTTTTGTCACATCATTTAAAATGAAACTGAACTAAACCAAAAATATCCATATAAATAACAATGAACTAGGAGCTTCATATATATGATTTTTTAATACTTTTTTCACCACAATGATGGAAAGGATGCTAGCATTGTAATGAAGCAGCATTTATATATATATTTATTTATATATAATCAAGTTTAGTTTTCATAAAACTGTTCCTTAATAAGTGTTAATCTATGAAAATGCCACAACCCTTGTGATAAATTTTTCACAATATAGCTATGAAGCTAATAGTCTTGATATCTTCCAGTTGTGAAACTAAATGAGCACAAGCCTGGTCTTCTGCTTAGAATTAATATAAAATTAGAAACTTAGCCATAATTCTATATTTTACCTACCCACTTTAGCATCCGTTTCTTAATTGCTTTCTACCATGTAGAAAACAAAAGTAGCAAACTAATTATATAAAAATTTTCAGATTTCCTGGACAATATATTGTCTCTTTCCATTTAATTACTGCAATTTCTTTATTGCTATATTTGATCCACAAGGTTTGGTGTCAAAAAACACATGGAAAGGAACTTGCCACGCCAAACAGATCTTCTCACTTGATCGGTCATATCAGTGATTTATACATGCTGGATACATATTATTTTGAGGAAGAACTCTTAGCGCTGAAATTCATGCCAGAATCAAGAATTTAGGGGACCGACATGTTTCTTTAAGTTAAAGATTCAGGGCTTTTCTCTGTTTAGGTAGATGATCCCATATCTTTTTTTCATCAATAAAAATGTTGTATTGGAGGCTTTTTAAGACCTAATTTCTGCAGATTTATATATATAGCAGCCATTTATTTTCCACAGCAAAATAAGGTATTAAGACAGAAATCCCTGCTGAATCAAAACAATTGTACAGAGCAGTATTCTTTTCACTCAAAGTTAGGGGACCACATCTGCAATCTGCACTTGACACCTTATCTAAGACTCGCCATCTATTAGTTTGAATGTTCTGCAAGTATATCCCATGGGATAACTAGAAAAAGATCCACTTCATTGCCTCCTAAGACATGTTCAGTAGGCAAAATCTTCAACACACTTAGAGCAGCGCTGGGGAAAATAGGGAATGTAAGTTAGAATTTGAGGCTGCACAGCAGCCTCTTATGCGTCTTCATCTGCTTTCTGCAGAATTTTGTTCAAAAATGAGTGCCATGGGAATGTAACCACGACAGCAGGTTCTCACTTAAACTGGGAGCAGACAAAGTGGCTACAGAATTAATTCAGCCAAAGACACTGCAAGTATGAGAGCTCAGCAGAGTACCAGAGTGCTCTAATTGTCCTTTTCTCCACATCTGTGCACCTCCAGGCAAGTGCAATCTGAGGTGGGGTGAGACAAGAAAGTGTTTAGTAAGGGAAAGGACAGAGATTTCTAAGTATTTGCCTCTTTCTAGGTCTGCATCTGCTAAAAAATCAGTTAATACAATGAGCATTTACGTAAGTCCCCAGATGAATCCATATTTATACTGCTCACCCAAGACTTTCTGATTCCTTTGGACCAATTCTGTCTGGTAGGGGAGAGTTTTCTAATTTTATAACTAGATGTATGTGACAAGTCTATGGTTGTTCTAGATTTCTTTCTTTTCCTTTTAATGCCAAGTTGCTTTGCTGATGATTTCACTGCATTTCTGTTGGAAGGGTGGCCCTGCCCTGAGATTGTAAACAGAACCTCTCTGTTCTTTTATCTTTCTTGCCATTCCATTAGTGTTCTGGGGCAGAATCCAGCTGCTATGGAAGTTTTCTTAAACCTTTGGTCTAATTTCTTGCTGATCACTACTGATCTGATAGTGGTACTCTGGCACTTTTCTTTCTTTCTTTCTTTCTTTCTTTCTTTCTTTCTTTCTTTCTTTCTTTCTTTCTTTCTTTCTTTCTTTCTTTCTTTCTTTCTTTCTTTCTTTCTTTCTTTCTGGCTTTTGTTTCCCAGTGCTTATGTGAGACACAGATCCTGTCTGCGTTTTAGAATGATCTTTTTCTTTTGACAGTAAAATTACACTTTTTATGCTTTTATTCTTTAAAATGCGATCATACTCTCCAATAACCTCTTGTGGCTTATATATTTGAATGCTATCTTATTTACTTAACCTTTCACATGCTCCTTTCTGTTTTGAGACTTTATATCTTTTTGCAGTATTAATACTTCTATCCTCCTTACCCTCTTTGCTTTGGAAGTTCTCCTGTTTGTTCTATGCATTGCTAATACTACACGATACATTTAAAGTAGAAATGAGGGCAAAGGAATATTTAACATTGTTGAGGGATGAACAGAAAAGAGTAGCAAGATTTGGGCAACATATTGAAATTTCTTGTAGGAAAAGGACAGCAGATCTTTTTGATGGGACTGTTTCTCTTAAGTACCATCAATGAATGGGGACATATCAGCTAAATATTACTGAAGTCCCAGCAGTGCATTTGCTTAACGTGTGAAGTTCTGAACAAGGCTGGGGAAAAATATAGTACTGCATCTATTTAATGATTTCCAGAGTGATAGGTTTGGCAATAAGTGTTTATATGTAAAGTTATCCAGTGGTTTCTATTACAGAACCTTGATATTTAACCACTTTTATGAACAGGCTACATTTAAACCCTTCAGACTAAAGTTTTTCCAAAATCTATTTATTATTTTTACCATCAAAGCGACTTAGTCTTTCTGTTCATCTAGATTGATGGAACTGAGAGCAAACAACAAAAAAATGAAAGAAGGGTTCTTTTTTTGTTGTTTTGAACATAAATATGTTCTAGTACTTCTTTCTTGCAAAGTCTGTGTGACATTTGACATAGAAAGAAAGAGGGAAGAGACACCACAGGGCATCATTTCAGGCTGACTCTTGTCCACATTACAAATTCAGCTAGATTTGTTAGAATGGGCAGTGATTTCAAATCAGGGGATGGCAACAAACTCTAGGCAGGAGAGCCAGCGTGCAGCCATACACCCTGCAACTGAGCCACACACAGTGCTGAGAGAGTAGGCTTTGCTTCTGCTGAGCAAGGGATGAACTCTGGAGGCTACTCAGGCCCTTACTCAACCCATGCCTCTCCTGGCTCAGGCCATTGGCACCTTTGTAGAAGGGAGAACAAAGAGGACCATTTTTCTTCATGCCAGTGGTGAGGAGGAGAGGCAGGAAGCCATCATTCAGTTTGGGGAAAGAGGGGAGGGCAGAGCACTAGTCCATATCATTGTGGGTGGTGGGGTATTGCCTTCTGTCATTTTGCTGCCTTGATCGGCACAGTTTTGTTTTGAGAGGCTGAGAGCCTCTAAAGGCTCACATGTTCGTCAACATCTCTGTGTAACAGTGGTTTTGGGATTCTTTTTGTTTTCAATGTGTCCTTTAAACAGCATAGAAGTATTTATATCTGTGTATTAACAGAAGACTCACCTGGGAGCCATTATCAGCTCATGTGGAAGACACTGCTCATCACACGTTATTAACTGTGGCTACTTGACTGCATAACACCCACTATCCACAGTACAAGTGCAGTTGAGAAAATGCTTACACATTCACTTTTTCAAGCACTGGAACAAGAATCTATTAAAGCTGCAAATGGGGCATCCAAGACCGAGAAACTTCCCAGACTGGTGCTGCCTCTGTGACCTTTATTTAGCCACCTGAGTTTTTGAATTATGCCACAGTCCTTAATTGTGTGATCAAAGTGAGCATCTCCTTATTAGTGCACAACACGGTTTTCTGGCACTGGTAATGGATAACGTGGTTGCCTTCAGCACCCCAGATTCATTTGCAGCAGAAATTTCTTATCTCTAACATGGGACTAATAACTATTATCCTGCCCAGCCGGTGCTTTAGGAAGGTTATCCGTGCTTAAGATGCACTCAGAAGCTACAGTAAGTCAGCTAGCCTAAGAAAATCCAACAAACAGGTGAATTTGGATGATATTCAGTAAATAAAGCACAAGTATGGACTGGGTGATGAAGGCAAAAAGAAATGCTGAACAGCAACATCCAGTGAAACTTTACTGTGATACATGAAAAAAAAATTGGATGTTGATGTAAATTATCATGGGTAACTTCTCATTTTTTTCTAATTTTTCCAGGACTTTACTTCAACTTGAATTTGGATGCTTGGAAATATCTTCTTTTTTTCCTTTTTCTTTATTTTTGTCTTTGCATGGAATGCATTTTGTGCTTGGACAGAAATATACTTTTGAAATATCCAAGCAATCAGGCCAGCAGAATATTGTAATTTAATTCAAACATGAAATATAAGCCTGAACTTTAGCTTGCATAGATACAAGATTTTTCAATGGCCTCAAAATTACCTTCCTGATTTTGAGACAGCAGCAATTAGAAAATGGCATTATTTTCCTACTGGGTGTTTCAGTACTTATTTCCACGTACCTGGTGGAGTATGCACTCTTTCTGGCACTTTGAAATGAAATTGGAGAGCAGGAGAAACCCGTTCAATTTTCATTATAACTTGCAGAATTTGGAATAATTCTGTCTGGTTGCTTAAAAACCCAATGCTTTTCCAAGCACATTTATCAGTTTGTCATGCTGTTGTCTCCTGCCATAAAACTGTCATCACAGTCTTTCTGATGTGGCAGTGCTGGGGGCACTGGCAAAGGTTCTTGGCTCAGCCGTGCTCAGATTTGGCATGGCAAGTTGGGCTGCTCCAGTGAAAGTCACATGGCTCTTCTGCCTCAATGTGGAAGCTACTGTGCCTTTCTTTGCTAATGTCATCAAATGCCATCTTGACATCTGGATATCCTCCCACCCCATTTGAAGAATCAGCTCTTTATTCCCCCTCACTGTTGACCTTTCTTACCTTCTTATAGCTATCATCCTTCCAACAACCTGCTATTTTTACTTTTTCTGGAAAGTGCTGGGAAAGGATCTGTGTAGCACTGAGTGTTAACCAAAATAATATGTATGCTTTTCTATCGGAGCTATGCATAGGTCATAATGCCAAGAAAGATATGTAAGAATCAAAGAATCAGAAGAAAAGCTGGGTTGGAAAAAACCACTGATAATCATTTTACCAAATATCCCTCTAAAAGTGAAGCAAAGTTCTGCAATCTGATGTCTCAAGGCAACACACAGTTGCCCTGTTAGTTTTCTTGACTATATTTGCTGTATCTCCTAGTGTTCTTCATCAGAAATTATGCTGCAATTGACTGTATTTATGATACATGACAAGTTCATATGCATCTTGTACACTGAAAATCAATTTAATTCCCTCATTGTGCTTTTCTCAATAATTTTTTTAAAGACTTGTTTAATTTAAAGCTTAAACAATCTCCTTAGATTCCAATTTGCTGAGTTAGGAGTGTTATAAGAAGAATATGAGGTCTTTCCTAGATTGAAATAATATAAACTCTGAACAGTGGTCCTGAAAACTAAGCGAACAAATGATCTTTAAATTTCTGTCAGAAATGTATGCCATATCTTTAGGACAAACTAAGATTATTTTTCTATCTCAGCTCTATGATTTCATATAATAATTTGTTTGCTTTCCTCTTGATCAAATCCAATTCCATTTGCAAAGCTTTCCTGGTTTCAAATTTTGTAAAATGGGATGAGTAGGTATTTTTGCCTTATTTTTTCTTTTGAATTAGAGGCATATGGTGCACAATACTTAAACTATATACTCATAACCTACCCTATCTCATTTTGTTTCATAGTGGCTTTGTTCATCAGTGTCTTATCTGCTTTTATTCTGTTTTGCTCCCAGCACCGTATTTTGCTTTGTAAAAGAGATGCAAAAATGGTGATGGCAAGACCCATTTTCAGCAAGTGAAAAAAAAAAAAAAAAAAAAAGAGCACAAAGACAGTCTATTAGTATCTCAGCTCTAGCATTTCTTCCTACAAAAGAAATGGCACTTTTGTGGCTATACAGGCTACCCATGTAAAACCTTTTTTTGGCACCTCTGTGTACTGAAATCGTCCAACTAGCTGATAAGCAGGCACCATGCCACCAAAGCAGATGGGCAAAGCTGCAGAGAGCCAAAAGACAATGTATGTGCATCAAGTGTGGATGTTGGTGGCAGGCTTCCCAGTCAGTGATGTCTTAACGATTAAATGTCTCGAGTTTTTTGCATCTGTAGTTACAGAGATGCCAGCCTTACTGCTGAATGGTGTTTGAAATTTTCTCCTGGTTTGCTTATAAATTATAGGGAATTTTTCAGGAATGCTTGACCCAGAAGATACTTGGAACAAGAGGGTTAGCGGTAAAGAAAATAGGAGCAATAACTTTGCTGCACGTTCTCTCCCAAAACTAAGCAAACAAAAATTCCAAAAAGTAATAGTATTTTTCAGGGTATTAGAGATATGCAGAGGAGAGAAGTTACAGGTACTTTAAGAGAAAGAAAATCAAATACAATCAGAGATATAAATTTACCAGAATATTACCAATAAAAGAATTTGGAGGTGACGCCATGAAAGAAACACTCTCAAAGGCATGAATAAAGGACAATATGCTATTCTTTGATCATATCACATTTAGGGAAATAGAATTTGACCAGTCTATGTATATTAAGAGGGCTGGACCACAATATTATCTGATTTCATTTCTAGTTTCTTCTCAGAATTGCAAAATCCTAGGGCATGGAATAATTTTAGCTAATGTTTTTTTGATGCCAGTTGAAAGAGAAGGGAAAGGCAGTTTCCCTAATATCATCTAAGAAAAGGAACTTTATTTCCTGAGTGATACAGAGCAAACTTGCACACAGAGTCAAGTATAAACCTCCTTGAGGAAGGCCCTAATACATCCAATGTGCAAACAAAGTGTAATGTGTTTTGGTGATTTGAGAAAAATCAGAGATTGATTGATTGATAAAGACAAATGCTTTTAAATAGTGCTTCATTTGAATATATGCATTATAGTTTCAACACAAAATGATTTTTTAGACAAACACAGTCATAAATCTCCCTGAAGAAACTATAAAATTAAGTCCATTTTGTATTTTATCCCTTTTTTGGAACTGGTGTTTGTGTATCCACATTCATTGTTAAAACTTCAGATTTCTCTTTTGTCTAATTCAATACCTTCAGAATTGAAAAAGACTGAAAAAAAAGCCATGTTGTATTAAAACATACTGATCTTGTCAGTCAGGCAGTCTTGCCCATCAGATTTACTAGAAGAGAATAAGGGAATTGGAAGAGCATTCTTTGTCTGCTTTCTCTTTGCTGTGGCTCATTAGAGTCACTCCCAGAGTCCATCCCACAGAAGTGGGCACAGTGATGCTCTCACAGGTAGGCACCCCCTACACAAGGAAAATGTGTCAGTTCCATGAGGCTGGGTTTTGTGCCTCCTGAATTTGGCTCCCTCCCCTCCAGCTACCTTAACCTCCTGAACAAAATTCAATCTGGCTCCATGGTATGGCTGGCTGGAAACACTCTGCAGATCCAGTTCCTGAGTGTTATCTCCAAAGAATGGGAAGTGACCTTTGCCATTGACTGCTACTCTCAAAGCAGCTACTAACCTCCCAAAACAGAGTTGCCTGCCAGTGACTTTGAAGGTCTGTGTGCTCCATTCTGCAACTCAGAAACACAAAGTCTCCTAGTATCTTAGCCACGTCCCATTTTTTTTCCAAAATTTTGGAGTGGTCTAAGGAATTTCTTAAGAATTGTGCTGCAAAAAACAGTTTGGAGAGAGGCAAGAAAGACTTTTATGGTCCTCATTTATTTTTCCTGTGGTAAATCTTTAGTTACAATTATATCTGCTTTGGAATATGAACATTAAAGACCACACTCAAAGCCCTGTGGACTCAACGACCAGAATCATCATGACTTTGTCTGTTGAGGCATTAAGAAAAAGAAAACTGAAGGAGGAAAACAATACCTGGGAAGTTGAATTAAACCATCTCAATTTATCAAAAAGATGTTATTATAAATGGCTTAGTTTTAGTTTTAGCAAGCATTTCAGTATATTCTCTGAGGGAGATGGATTCCCTTTATAAATAGTTGTAGTTGGCACTCAAATACCGAGGCATCAATAAAAGAATCTAAATAAATGTCAGTAGACTTCTGTTCCTAGCAACAGTAGCTATTGATTTTATTTTTTGCACTCTGTTAAAAATGAACATTGAAAGAATTCTGATTGTCCTGATTTGTATTTTTAATAGAGAATTAAAACGGGAACAGCTGCTAAACGTTCCATTAAAATAAACTGTTCAATGACTGAATTATAATCAAGATTTTTCTTTTTGGGTGTTTCTGAAAAGCCCAGAGACACCAAGGAAACAGTCAATACATGTCTAGCTCCATCAATTGCTAATGTCTGAAGCAAATTACTGCTTCCCGCTTTTCCAGTGAGAAGCCCTTCTCATTAGATTACAGTGAGGTTATGTGTCTTATGTTTATTTTAGCTGACAAGAACACCATTCCTTCCTCACTGAACATTTTCCAGTTCAAACTGGAGGAAATGAAAGTATTCCTACTGAGAGCTGGCCACTCAGCAGAAGAGGCAGATTCCACCTAGGACTGCCTCAGGCTGAAAAGGGCTGGGAGGAGTGGTGCCCAGCTGGTGAGCCTGGTTTACCCTGGGTGGAATGCAGACACGTGTCAAGGTGAGCACAGCACAGAGCCCACCTGGAGGAGCACTGTGCCCTGCCAGGGGCTGGGCTGTCAGCGTGGCCCCCTGAGCTGGCACCATCAGCAGAGCCTCTCAGGGGAGTGATCCCCAGGCTGGGCAAGGGCAAGAAGTGAGCAACCCCACTTCTTGGCCAGGGGGTATTCACATATTCTGCAGAAAAGCAATTACATAATCCTCTTGAGCACATTTTCAAATATTTCTTAACAACTGAGGCAAACTTGTACATATAAAGCCATTCTGCCACCTATCCCTTTCATTCTAAATTTGTGGAAAATTTTTTATTTTTTTCTTCTCTTTTGCAATGCGGTAATTCCATAGTAGTATTGATTAGATTAAGACTTTGATAAAGCAGTTTATAATATCCAGTCCTCTTCATGGTTTTTTTTTTCACTGGTAATTAATTGGTAAAATGTTTCAGGGAGCCACAAGCTACAGTGGAATTTTAGCACAAAAATTTCTGCAACTTTCCCCTAAGATTTCTTACAAAAAATATATCCATCAGAGGCAGTTTGATTCCTGTGGATGCAATTTCTGTACTTATAACTAGGTATTACATCTGAGGAAGTCCAGGTCTTGAAATTCTTAGTATTTTAGGAGTGTTCTAGAAGGTAAGGTTTGAAAAAATTCTTTTAAAATATTTCTAGCACTAATTGAAGAACTAAATAACAAAATCACATCATTTTGGTTTCTATATTTTTTTTCTTATGCCAACTTAATTATAAATTAGAACTGGTCAAAAATAATGTAATTTCAAACCCATTATTTCACTTTTTTATATCTTGAACAGCATTGATTTCTACTGCTAGCAGCTCTTGAAGTAGATCCTAGTAGATTAATATTAGAATTGAAGCAGAAAGGTTAAAAAAGGTTCAAAGCAGTGCTATTTTAAGGTTGACTATTGTGTAACAAGCTCAAGTTATGTCTTGAAATACAGAGATATAACAAGAATTCTGTTATAGAGAAAGTGTTTTGAGTTCCATTTAAATGAGAACTATCATTTTCCTGTTACTTACATTTAATTAGTAATTTCTAATTTGCGACACTTTATAATTTGTTCTACAAACAGAAGAAAGAGTACTGAAAAAGTATGGAAATAATAAGAGGAAAAATATCAGTCCATCTGTGAATGTATGCATTCATGTGTCTGCAGCTGCTTGGATATGTACTGTGTTGCAGTACACTGAGTATTCAGATATTTGAAGTTACTTCCTGCTGATAAATGTTTCACAGCAAAGATGTGATCAAAAGATATACAGGAATTGATAGATGAGGGAAGCCAAACCAATTAAATTTCTACTGCTATGTCAAAAGATAAAATAAATATGTCCTGTTAAAATTTCTGCCTTACTTTTTTTTCTTTATACATTAAATACACTTTTGTTAAAAAGCTCAAGAATTGTAACATACTGGTGCAGAAGAAACCTAAAGCCCTGCCAAACTGCCCCCTAAAACAAAACAAACAAAAAAACCAAAACAAAAACAGAACAAAAGCCAAAACAACAAACAACAATGGAAAAAAAAAACCAACAAGACAATAAGAAAATCTTTGAGATGAAAAGAAAATTTCTTTGCTCCTCATTTGGAAGAAGAATGGCAGAAATATTGTTTTTTTTAAAGAAAACTTATTTTTAAAAGTAACTTGTTAGTTCCAGAATATTTTCATTTGGGGATCCAGACTATTTGTAACTCCCTATTTTTACTGACTGAACAGTGCTACAGTGCTACAATGTAAACTAAGTTCTCCTACATCTTATTCACCCTTCTAGCACCACATTGAAAGAAATTATTATTATCATTTGTAAGAATAGAGTCACTACACTGAGAAATTGTTATACATTTTCCTTAGGAAAGCTGTATGAGTGGGCTGTTTGTGGTTTCTTGGAATGGAAGTTTGTCATTTAGTGTTGTGGGTCATATCTTCAGTGGTGGAGTTGGACACCGATTTAGAAGCTGAAGAACAAATGAATGTGATGCAATACCAAAAACCACTTTTCTCAATCTTTTGCATTAAATCTAAAAAGCTATGAATTCAAGAAACAGGAAATTAACAAATTAACAGGAAATTAACAAATGAATTATTCAAACTTAAGCATTAAAGGACCATCAGGAAATGTAGGATATAAACAACAGTAGTTCTCAGAACATGTCTCTTCAGCAGTCCATCAGTGATGTTTTACCCTTGTGATGTTCTGCATAGTGCAGTGTTACTATCTTATTCTTTATGTCACCAGTGCAAGATTTTTAATGGGCTCTGTGACACTGGGAATTTCACCTCTGAAAAGTTTGGCTTTCCAAACATCAAGGGTAGAGTGATCTGTGTCAGATACTGGGAAATGAACTGAGCCCTGAAAGTGCCTTTCCTCCGAGTTGAGTGTAATGGAATCTAGATGCTGCTCAGAGGAGGACATCTGCATTGCAGACATCTAAATGTGGGCAGATGGATAGTACTCTGACAGTAATGTGCTCTGTAGAAATTCAACTTATTTTATGCAAAAGGAGTTGGAGCCATGTCTTCAGAACAAAAAGCAAATCTTTGCTGTGCTTTCTGTTCTTGATATAATTCTTGCTCAAAGAAGAGGGAACAAAACAGAAGCAGTCAAAAGAAAGAAGAGGCCCAGTGAGTCCCACTCAAGCTAGAACTCCTTGGCCATGAGTAGATTGAAGACTGACTGCACTTCAAATCAATATACTGGGCTCTGGGCTGTGCTTGATGACCTGACCAGAATGTGCCTCAACTTTCCTCCTGTCTTTTATGCTTATGAATCCTTCTCATGCACATCAAGGGGAAAGTAGAATTAATAAATAACATACAATCAGAACTTATAACTGAGTTCAAGGAACTCAAAAGTTTGTACATAGACATGGGGTGCATGGAAGCCTTTGGAAAGAAATTTTAAACAGCATTGGCTCTATATGTGCAAGCCCTGATTGCTCAAGAGAAAAAAAACATTCCAACAGCAATTTTCTGTTTGGTAGTGACCAGTTCTGATACACATGACAGCTCAGCATCTTTCAGTCAGTCTCGGCAGAGTACACTAATTATTAAAGTATAATGACAAGGAAATAAAATATCAGGCAGTTTTTTATATCTGAGGGAACAAAGGAAAAGAGAAAAACAATACATAAATGTGTGACTGATGAAAGACGGAAGAGTCAAGGAATCACAATGCCAATGGGTTAAAAAATTCCCTGATCCACACACAAGCAGAAAACTAGACTGTCATTGCAATTTGAGGCAGAAAACTACAGCAACTCAAAATGGATGCTACAGAATCAATTCATATTTGCTTTGAAGCAGATGCTCACAAGGATGGACAGTGCTCTGATACTATAGCCACGATTAAAAATAAATGAAAAAAAAAAAGCCTAACAAGAAATATCTAAGTTCTTAATGATAGGAAGAATTCAGCCAAGCAAAACTAGTGGAAGCTGCATGCTGTGAGAATCAACAAGCAATGAAAAAAATCCAGAGAATTATGTCATTTTGCAAGAGCTTCCCAGTATGTTCAGGAATGTCAATGAACATTTATTGAAGTTGAATTAGTTGCACAAAGTCCTCTGCTGCCAGGAATATTATTTGTTGTCAAGACTACTGGTTTTGGCCCTGAGCTCTCTTCAAGTGAGGCCTGTAGATAACTGCTGGGCAGGGAAGACTTTCATCTGAATTATTAAAAGCAGAACACGGTCGCTCGTTGGTCCTCATGCATTCAATCACTGAATTTCTGCCGGGTGAGTATTTGCCTTCAGATTCCTCTTTGGAGTCAGGCTGTGGTTGCTGATCCTGCTCTGCACTGGAAGCTTCCCGCTGATCTGTGGCTCCTGCTGGGTTCTAGAACTGGACTCTCCACCACGTTGTGGTGCCCATAGCCTCACCAGCTCTCCAGGAAAAGCCTCAGGCAGTGGGAATAGGAAGGAAACAGCAAAATGCACAGAGCAGATGCAACCAGAGGTGGTGCCTACTAAGGGGCCACGTGAAGTCCCACTGTAGACTGATGTTCTTTCTGCTTCAGATGGACTTCTCACAGGGGAATCTGGGGGGTTCTCTCAGTTCCAGCCATATGGAAGCAAGAGGCAGAGATTGTATATTGATGTCAAGTATATTGATTCAGAATTTCACTTTTTGTCATATTTGATGGGGAAGAGATAGGTTTGAAAATTGTATTTATAAGTGATATATCTTTATAGACTGGGGAAATTAGGGGAAAATAACTTTAGAAACAAAGATAATTATATTGTAAACAGTTCTTTCTATATTACTGGAAAAAATTACATGCCCTTCCCAGACATGCTGGGCTCTATGTAATCTTTGAAGAACTCAAGTACTGTTGTCCAGATAGAATAAATAATCACATATTTAGTGACAGTGGTAAATGTACTAATTTTAATTGTAGAAATTCCTTCAGGTTTTTTTTCCTAAATGTAGCACGGAAGGATCTTGGGGAATATTTTCAGATTTGGAAGAATCTGCAACTAAAATTGTGTAGATTTCTAAAAATAAAATAAATAGCAAATTGTTAATGACGAGAACATATCAATTGCTTTGAATTTCCACAATGTAGGTCTCAGCCCTTGTATCCTCCAGACAAATGTGTTTGTAACTGACTCATATATCAGAAAAGAATTTGGAAGCAAGAGAAATGCCATGTAAAGTTATTTGGAAAAAAAAAAAATTTATTTAATTTAAAATACTCATAGATATCAGAGTTCCTGGCTATTTATGCTTGAAAGGTAGGGGACATATTTCTCCTTCAGGCAAAGTGTAACAAGAGTTTAGATCAAAGGCACTTGTGGCCTACCTGAACCTTTGCTTCTTGTGCCCTTGTGATCACTTTTCCATTTGGCTTAGGTATTAAGTGATTTAATTTCTTTGACCTCCAGTTTCCCTGCTAGTAAAGTGGAGATAATGTGACTTAGCCAACTTTGACAGAAGTGTGAAGAGAAATGTATAGGTTCTCAGTACTGGTACAGGTATTTTAATATCTCAGTTTTCCATTCCCCAAGAAAAAAAAAATGCATCCTATATTCATTTGTGATGGTTCATAGTGAATGCAACTACACAGTATCATGAAATTCCTAATTCTTCTGAAAATTCTTTGCAGAGGGTTATAAATTCATGTTTACTATTCAAGTCTTCAGTCTTAACCTAGTTATACCTCTTTCCAGTGTGGATCTCCATAAAAATAATAAGCTTCATTGTCACTGCTGTGCCCCTTAGTATCTCCTGCTTGGTCAAGTGTGTATTCATCAAAGTTCTTGTCTTGCTGTTATGTGATTGCTGTAGCATTGTGGCGGCTTCTGTCAGATAATGCCGCTGTCTTGAACTCCCACATTTAAGAAAAAAATACAACTATAGGCTTTTGAAGAACTCTTATAAAATGTGCTTCTAATTAGATACATACAGAGTGTCAGGGGGATTTGTTCACTGTCACAGACCTTCAGTGCTGAATCTCTTCAACAATTTGCTGAAGCACATAGGAAACAAGAGGCATTTATGACTGCATGTGATGCAGAGATAAGAGATGAGCTACATCTAAAGCCTCTGAAATAAGAAATAATGGGAAGCAGAAACATCCTTTTATTTCAAGACAACTAAACTCAGTGTTTATCCATCGAATTCAGGCAACAAGCACTTAATACAACATTTCAAAAGGAAGAAGTTTAAAACATACTTTTAAAAGACAATTTTATCCTTATCTGTAGTCCAATAACAAGAGATTCTTGTTAAATGAGTGTATCTAAATGACAAACAAATGTGTCCATTTTTTGGTGATAAATTAGCAGTAAAAAAGAAAAGTTTTGTTTTTTCATGTAATAAGGTTCTCTGCTGGCACAAGAAGTTCCAAAGTTCCTTGGAGTGTTCTGTTGAATGTCCTGTGCATGTTGAGCTTTTTAATCACTGTTGCCTACATCCAATGGGAGATGTTGTGCTATGAACAGCCAACCTAATGAAACCTGGTTTCCAGTGTCTCTCTCCCAAATTTTTCCCCCTTCATGTTGACTGATAAATGATGACTTTGTAAGTTTTTCTCTGTATAAGAACATAATAGTTTCTATTCCCATTTTTACGCCTATTTTCTTGAAACTTTTGTGGAAAAAGTATCTTTCAATCTTCTTGTATTCTTTTGTCCAATTTGCTTAAGATTGTTCTGGAGCACAAAATATTTTTCAAGGGAACAGAAATTGCACATTTTGTATTTTTGAGAAACCAAACTAAATTCAGTATTTAAAATTTTCGCTAAATTTTCACATTTTTCTATAAGGAATCCAGTTATCTTCATGTGTCAGAAGGTGTGTTTTTATGATCCACATAAGAAAATAAAACATTATGGTATTACAATAATTGGCAAAACCCAACAAGTTAAAATGCTGCAAAGTTGGTTAACAAAGCCAAATTAGGGTTATTGAATCTAAATAGATGTTTTCTTCTCTTTTTTGTAATCATAAAGCTCCATGTTACATGTAAAGAGGGGTGTATGGTGAGAAAGTTACAGGAAAATGAAATGCTTAATATGTTTAATGTCTCAAAGTTTTGTTTAATAAAAATGAGTTTGTTAAGCTCTACACTCTACACCTGAACTAAGTTTCTATTTTCCAAAGTTTTATTAGCAGCCCACATTCAAAGTGTAGATGTGGATTCAAAGTGTAGATGTGGATTAGCTGGGTCATCTCTGGAGATGTTCTGACCTCAGCTGGATAAATCCCTGGAAAACTTGATCCATGCTGGTTGTGCTTTGAGCAGAGATTGAACCAGGTGACCTCCAGAGAGTTCTCCTGACCTAAATAAATCTGTCATCTGTGACCAGAAAGAGCTGACCTATAAAGTATACGTAATCTGTATGCTTTAAATTACCTGAAATTACTTCTGTATAAAGCAATTCAAGCATTTATAGCTGTGTTAGCTTCCATTAAATCAAAACTATTTTTATAATAACTTTTTAAAATCTGAACATGGTCCAACTAATAGCTAGGCTGGCTGGAAATTATTTTGTTATCCATAAAAATAAGAAACTTGAACAGGTCTAAATTTTGGTCTTATTGGATATATTCTCACTTTAAATTCTGGGAAATGGCAAAATAGTTTTATTTTCACAGTAGCTAGTAGATTAGGTTGAAAATGGCCTGTTGAATAATAGACAGTCTAATGCAGAGCATCACTGGCAAGAGAAATGCAAGAAGAATCCTGCAAATGTTGTTACTGAAAGAAGACAAAGAGGTTGTCATTCATGACAAACAATAGTTTATCATGGAGGGTTTTTTGGGTTTTTTTTTGGTATGGAATGGATAGTATACAGTCCAAAATACAGTCTGCTTATTCAGAGTGTGAACACTTGGAGGTGTGCAGAAAATAGTCCTTCCTGATTTGGAAAAGGAGCTATCAACATGTAATCAGTATGGTTTGGAGAAAAGGCTACAAAACATGAAGAGTAAGTGTAGATACTTGTGACAAGTAGGGTGGTGATATACAAGGAGAAAGCAGCTCTCAGCCATAGCAGGTAGGGAATGGTGTCCTACTGCTGTTGTATTTCACATGTATGCAAGGCCTAGTGGAAAGAGATAAACAAACATGCAGAATTGAATTGTGGACTAGAGGATGACTGCAACAGCCATCAGAAAAACATTTGAAGATCCTCATGTTTATTAGGTGGCGGAATAATTTGTCAAGGGAAATTCTTAAATACAAATATCCGATAAGATTAGCAACTGCAGGTCAGCCTTTTATTGTACAGGATCCTCCAGCATTACAGCAGCAGAATTTACTTTCCAGTCCTAGCACATAAGGTCTTATGAATACAAAACAGAAGCAGAATAGTGGACAGAAGGAGAGAAAAAAATTGTATTCTATTACTCACATCAGATAAATTAATAAGATGTTTGGCAACTACCAATGAACAGATATTACTTAAATATGAATGCTTCTCCTATACATTCTAAGACAAAAAAAAAAAAATTAAAAGCCCAAAGAAAGTGGCAATTTAAAATGCATTCTGCCTCCTGAAGGTGTTGAATAATTATGAACCTTGCTTTGGATGGTCACAAAATTGCCCCATATTTTGTTGAAATACTGCAAAAAATAGATAGATAGATAGATAGATAGATAGATAGATAGATAGATAGATAGATAGATAGATGGATGATAGATAGACAGACAGAGATTTTCTTTGGTTTCTTGAGACTAAATCTGAAGTGTTGAAAATATCCAGGGCTAGTTCAATTAGGCTGTTATTTAGTAAGTTATAGTTGAATTACCCATTTGAACAAAGAAAGAGAGATTAGTCTCAAATTAAAATGTCAGATTTATCAACTGTCTGCTGTGATAGAGGTTTTCTGCTGGGACTGAGTACTCACTAGGTCATAGACACTGTGTCAGGGAAAAGGAAGAATTTATTTGTAATTCTCTCATATGTGTAACATTTTTGTTCATAAGCACCATACTTATAATCTGGTTTTGTCTTGGATTGATCTAATGAACTAAGTTTAACTCAGTTGAGAGTGGAATTGTTAATTCTGTGTTTCTCTCTTCCTCCCTACAGTATGCTGTCTGGCTGGTCCTTTGGGTTACATGGAACGTGTTTGTTATCTGCTTCTATTTGGAGGCTGGAGACCTTTCAAAGGTAGTTGGATACGTTTAAGCCATCAGCTCTTTGTTAACATGCCCCAGCCTGTGCTCTGTTTCACTCATTCTTTTAGTGTTACCTAAATGAATGTCGTAGCATGGTGTCAATTTGGAATATTCTGGGTATGTTAGAAACTTTTAAACCAGACAATAATGAGTGTATACATTCTGATGCCCACAACAATAATTGTATATATTCTTTAAAAGAAAATTACCTCTTTTTGTCCTCCTCAGTAGCCCTGCAATGCAAATTCCACCCATGTGAGAGACATTAATTAATGGTTTCATGAATACAAAACATTGCCATCTCAGGGGCAAACAAGTATTTATTGTACCTTTTAGCTTGCTGTTACTTTGCTGGATTCCTTTCAGGGGTCTTATACACAGTATAATAGTTGTAAAACAAGGGGTTTTTCATTAAATTAAGATGTAAATTGAGGTGCCAGAACAGATTGCCATTTGGCTTCATCAGTGTTTTTAAAGTTTATGCTTCTGGTATGAATTTTTCCTTGAACACTTATACATAGTAAAAATCTATAGCAAAAATATATTTTCCTAAGAATGACATATTTATAGAGTTTTATTGACAGTGTGATAATGCATTAAGTGGCAGTTGGTAATGGCCTCATACCAACACTCCTACTTTCCAAGGTGTTCCCAGAAAGCTGGCACTTTGTGGGATAAAAAGATTAGCAGTGGCAACAATTTTTTTTAGGGTAATATGCTTCCACTGGGTCTATTTATTGCTGAATTATGCTCACAGTGCTATGAACTGGCCATCTAGGAGAATCCCTCATGTCAAACATCACAGTGTCTTCTTGACTCAGATTTTAATTCTTTTACCTGATTATAGGGAGTTTAGCCCAACTGTAAGTTACAGATGTCATCCTCTGATCCTTTGTGAGTTACTGATACCTTTTTATGCAGAAGGTTAAACACAATTATAGGAAGAATAAATGAGGCAGAGATACTTCCTTGTGTGTTCTTTCTTTCAAATCACCCCCAAAGTACAAAAAGTACTGGAGACAAGGTATTTCATCCCCGTGTATTCTGCTTCTTCAAAGATACTGACTTCAAAAGGATCAGAATTTCATTTCCTGAGGGTGTAAAGTAATTTTCTGCAGGTAAAACATTACCCTTTCCTGATTTTATGCTTTCAGACAGACCAAATCTCATTAAAAGCTTGGCAAAAACATAGCAAATAAAAGAACTTGCATATATTATCTTTTATTTGGTCAAAATTCTTTCTTGGTTGCCAAGAGAACTAAGATATATAATAAACCAGTCACCTGTTGTACAGTTATACTCAACCCAATCCACCCTCTTTCCACCTGCTTGTTTCAGCCACATGCTGAACTTGTAAACTTGTAAATGTTGGGATGCTTACCTTGCCTTGGGAAGTGAATGGGGGTGGGAGAAATGGAAGAAGGAGAAGTAGCTGTTTGAGCACTGCACATAAAAACAGGGTAAGAACCTAAAGTGCTAGTTGGAAATTAAATGGGCCACAAATGGTACCTAAACATTGAAATTTTTTTTTTTTGAAGTTTAAAAATCATCATCTAGAATGTTTCCCAAACAGTCATAGGGTTCAGGTCTATATTTTAATGCAGTTTAATCTTTTATTTGGTCTCTAGAGGTATTATTTGCTCCAGTGATATGATCTACCTTGAAATACCCAGTAGAGGATATTCTTTCCACTTCAATTGGCTTTCAGAGCACCAGAGTTGATAAAGAGATGGAGAAAAGGAAAATTTCAGATAAAAATGGATTTTTAAAAATGCTAGAGGTCAACTCATTATCTACAAGAGATCTAATTCACATGTGGGGCATCATTCTCCTCTCCTTTTCAACTCAAATGCTACGTCAAGGCTTACCCACATGGGAAATATTCTAGAAGATCTAGTGCTTGGAAATATCTAATCTAATACATCTAATGAAAAGATACCCCACTATTCAGGTTGATACAACCTACCCCCCCCAGTCCAGATCCTTCAGAGGCTCTGGCTGTAGGCATCTTACAGAATAGATCATTTCAAGTGTAATATTTCGTAGGCCTACTCATAAATCTTGCACTGAATCTTCTTTATTATTTATATTTTCATCTGGCAATAACTGCAATTTTAAATCTGTGATGATAAACCTGGGTGTTTCCTTTTTTTGAAATGGTAGGTAGAACCTTGAGAAAAGCTCTGGGTCTGAACTAGTTCTAAATAGAGAATAAAAAAAAAACCTTTAGGCAAGTACCAGAGGGATGCCTCAGAGGTTGTAAACCATGAGAGAGGATCCTGTGCACCATGGCTTTAAGAATTGATAGGTTAAAATTACAGCCTAATAATAGTTCAGATTGGTATAGTTTATTTTTATATGTATTATTTATAGCTTGCTACAAAATAAAATAAAGAGAAGGCAGGGTTTTTTTCCCAAAGTTTTAAGAAAGCTTTTATTCCATGTATACAACAATTTTTCCATCATCACCTGCTGAGAAAATGGAAAGGACATATTTCAATTGTTAATATACTTATTTTACTTGTGGGGGTGGAGGTCATGACATTTTTACAGCTTCTCCTTATTATACTGAAACACAGAATCACAGAATCACAGAATCACAGAATCTGTAAAGACTCAGAAAATTTCAGAACAATGAGATAAGCATCTCTAAAGAAACTGAGGAGATTCAAGGACTATTTGTGAACATCCATGTAAATCTGTTTGCATTATACACCCTTACAATCATAGATGTCTTGTGGAAAATGGTGTCACACCAAGTATTTTCTGTCCTTGAGGCACAGTTATCTTTGCTGAAACTATCACAGCAAGATGGAGTATTTATGGCTTTATAAGAATGGTTTGCAACAAAGAGGAAGTACAATCACTTGTTCTTAACCTTGATTTTTTTATGTGGATCTGTGAATAAATGCCTAGAAAACCCACTTCACAGACTTACTTTTCAGTATTATTCTTCAAAAATATTTAATTAGTTTGTGCGTTGCTTTGCTGACTGGTGACTGCCATACTCTCTATAAGTAGGACTTTAAGGTGTCAGGACTGGTAATATTATTTGTAGCACGTGAAAAGCATGACCTCTTATCTTGAATGAGGCACATCTGAAGTACACTAGTGAAACAGAAAAAAAAAAGAAAAGAAAAGAAAACATAATAGAAAGCATTTCTGACAAAATGTAATATTTCTGTGGTTTTTTTAAACCCAGGAAAGTAGACAAGGAGATAAATTCAGCTATCTCAGAACAACAGCAGAAAATACTCATGTGATTAAGGACAGGACAGCACTCTTGATTCAAGGCATTTAAAAGCTTCCCCTAATGATGTCTTATGATACCAGAAGCAGAAAATAGGCAGAATAAGAACTATCATATTCCCATTTTTAGTTTTGAAATGAGTAAACCCTTTTTGCTGAGAGAAACCCTTTCCTGAGGTTGCACTGGTCCCATCACAAACATGGGAGTGGAGACTGTCGCTGTCAGCTGCTGGAAATCGAGGCAGAGGGTGGGTTTGGGGTGCTGGACAAGGGGGCCCAGCTGGGCCTCAGGGTCCAAAGCAGCCCTTGCTGCACTGGGTCCCATCCTTGAGTCAGTACTTCTGGTTCTCTTTGCATTCAACTCTATTTGTGTGACCAGATCCAAGAATTCTCCTCTCACTGTCGCTCGGCTGAGCTCTGTAATCACTTTACCATAGTTCCCAGAGTACTATGTGAATATGAGCAAGAGTACACTTCTGAAAAGCTCCATTTAACTGTGGAAATTGACTTAGTTTCTATTTTTAAGGCATTCTTGATGTCTTCCTTATTTACGGAAAAAACAAGTTATGATTACTATATTAAATTATAAGGTTGTACTTATATATTTTTTACACAAAAATTAGATGTTTGAAAGTCAGTCTGATATCAAGAAATACCAGAATTAAGCATGATCTAGCACTCTTCTACATTTTTGCATACCTTTTAATGATTAAGTCACAACTGTGTATTTTTCTTTAATCTCTGGACCACATGGCCTGTTTCAGAGATGAAGTTTTGGCAGTTGGGTGAGGCTGACATACTGGATCTTACTCCATATACTGCAGCAGTCAGAAAAAGCTTGATAACAATATAAATGTAAATCCTGTAGTTCAGTTCTGATCCGAAAACATGCAGAATAAGAATATGAAAGGTTAGGTACAGAACTCTGGCACCTTAGATCTCTAAGCACAGAAGTGATACTGTGTACATAGATCACTGGGCATAGCCAAACTGTGGTTCCTCATTATCCATTACACAGGTCTGAGCAACTGTTCTTAATAAGAAATAAAAAAAGGAATTTCTATTTACATTCAAATCATGTTACTTCCTTTCCTATATTGCCCTGTTCTGCAACAGTGGAAACATGAAGGAATAAGTTTAAAATATGCACTTATTTAAAATTGAAATTGTTAAATATAATGCAAAGAAGTGAATTTTCTGTAGTTATTAAAATATAAACATAAAGAAAAATGTGTAATCAGGTTGTTTTCTGCCAGAAGTTTTAAGGGAAATTAAAGGTTTCTGAACCTACTTTCTCTCCTACCTACCACAAATAACTGGAAATATAAGATAACTTAGAGTTACAAAATCACAGACTTATTCATGCTGGAAGAGTCCTCTCAAGGTCCCTTAATCCAGTCTCCCACTCAGAGTAGCACCAACTTAAAAGTTCTATCATCTTGCCCAGAGTTTTAGTTTTAGCGTTTTAGAAGTCTTCAAGAATGGAAGTTTTCATAACTTCTCTATTTCTTAACCATTCTCATTGTAAAAAAATTTCTCCTGATATGCAGCTGAAATTTCCATTGCTGCAATTTGTGGCCTTGTCTCTTGTTCTTTCACTGTGTGTCTCTGAGGAGAGTCATGCTCTACTTTTTCCAACATTCCCTTTAGGCTTTTAAGTGAAGGGTCTTCTATTTGTTCTTTCTGTAGTTGGCTTCCTATTTTCTAACCACAGGAAGTTTGTTGCACCTCAGAAGAAAAATGCTAGTTATCCTGTAATAAATAATCAGTTGACTTTTCGCACTTTTGCTTTGCTCTGGGAGAAAAATGAAGGATCCTCGCACATATGTAAAGCTATATAGTATCTTACGTATATAGGTTGTCTATGTTTGGGAAAAATACTAACACATTCAAAAAGATTTAGAGTCCTTCAGTTCAAAGACAATGCAACTTATGCAAATATTTAGGTTTCCTTACCTTGTATTTAGCAAACTACTGACAATCTTGTATATAAACCCTGCAGTCTAGTAAAATGGTGCAAATATGTAACTCTTCCCTATTCCTGCTGAGGTAAGCAAATCAGGAGGGTTAACCAAAGCTTGGTGAAGGCTCCCAAGTAACTGCTAGGGAGCAGTAGGAAGACAGTGTCATGGCATTGTTGGGGAATATCCTTGGGGAGAGAGTCAGCTCTGCAAAGCTGGAGGAATGAAGATTTAGGGAGAGGGTTTGCTGCTGTTTCGTTATCTGCAAGTACTGCCCACTCAGTAGCTGGAGTGCAAGCTAGTCTGTTTTCCATATCATGAAATCACAGGAATAAAGACAAACGTAAGAAATCTTGTCCAGCTGCCAATGTGCAATCTGTTTAAAGTCAGTGTTCACATACTCATGGTCATGGTAAAGTAAAGCCAGAAGGGACTTTAGGATACAGCCATCAGTTCTGCTTCCTCCAGCCAGACCCAGCCAGCACCCCGCACTGTGGGGGAGCAGCTGATGCAAATGATCTCAAGGAGGAAATGAGCAGTTTAGAAATCCACCTACAAATGATGCTCATCCATTAGCAACTTTTCATCACTGAGAAATCCTCCTTTCCCTCGTTGATCTGAGATGTTAGTCCAGGATTAGACAGATATAGCTGACTTTTAGTTGCAGTAGGGCAGCCCATTCTTTTTCTTTTCCTGTTCCATTGGGTTACTCTAAGGAGAAGAGGAAGAGGCATCAATGGTCAGAGCACCTCCTGTCAACAAATTAGCACCAGCAGAGATTGCTGGTGGAAATAAATGGAGAGGATGGCAGGAAATATGGGAGGGTGGGAGGAAATATGGAGCCTATTTTTCCTCCAACAGTTCCTGCTTGTCCCTACCACCTTATTGCACAAAATTATAAGGACCAGCCAGAAATACACCTTGTAGTAAGTAGTATTTTTCCATTTGAATATCCCAACCTTGGCAAGTACACATCCACCTATGTGTCTGACTTTCATATACCACTGCTTGGATTGATACCTAGTTGCTCTGAAATACAGTTTATATCCATATGCAAATTAACTGCAATAATGCAAATTACTTCAGGATATGATTTGCATAGCTTGTCACTCATGCTGCTTAAAAAACATGCTGGCTATGAGTGCTGAACACTTTATGCAGCTAATATGCTCTGATTTTAAAGGGAGAGTTTCATACATAGATGAAGCTGAGGAAAGAACAAAACAAAAGAAATGGGTAATTCATCTTTAGCATAACTCAGTTGTAACAAAGCAATGAACTTGGCAAAAAAGATTGAATTTACACCAGTTATGTGTTCATTCTACATTACTTTGTCCATTGGTATTATTATTATACTGCTTTGATTCCACATTTGCTCATTATTTTTGTAAAGCAGTGGTCATTAGCAATTAAATATCAATGTCGTACATACTCTAATAAAACAACCTGCAGGATGGGTAATTTTGAACATATTACCTTCCTTGGATGTTGTTTTAACAGATGTCCTGTTAAGATAACAGAGAAATTAAATTAGTTTTCAACTCAAAGCATCTGGTTAACTTTGTAGGTAAATGCCTTTGAGCAGTTAATCTGACCAGGGTTTTCAGATAAATAGCTATCAGAATGTTTTAAGTAAATGATTTTATTTTTTCACTTCTATTACTTAGGGCACATTTGACATGCTTGATCATATATCTAACAGATGAAATTGAAAATAGTGCTGGCAACCAGCAGTGTTAGGTTATTCAGGGGGTAGTTTCACGGGTAGATACTATTAAGCATGCTTATAGTTTTAGAAAATTTAGTTCTGCAGCAATTTTTAAACCTCAAGATCTTTACCAGCTGGAAAATAACTGATTATAAAATGTAATCTGTTTAATACTGTAGACATAGCATATGGTGGAATGCATTTAGATAAAAGTGGAATTTTTCATCTTTTTAATGGTGAAGTGAATTGTGATAGCAAATCATTCAAAGTATAGAAAACTATGAAATATGATTGTATATATTTTGCTGATTGCAACAGTTTTATCTTTTAAAATCCTGGGACACGTTTTACATTGAGTCTATGAATAAACATACATCTTCCTGTTGATTTATATATGCTCACTTTTCCCACAATTCAATAGCTTTGCACCAAATACAGAACACATGAAAATAAGTGCAGTGACTGGTTAGATGGTAATTCCACATGATGATTTACTTATGTGTGTGTTTACACATATATTGAGTACCTTAGTTCTACTGTTAAGATTGGTAAGCATGCACTTTAGTGTGTACCTTAAAGCTGCAGATATAATAGTTACATGAAGGCTTTCCTATTTATCTAAAGGCAGGGCCATGAATATTTCTGCAAGTCTTTCAGACATTACAGCCAAGACATTGCAGAAAAATATCCAAATATATATTTATGACATTACTTTTAATTATGTATTAATTATATTGCAGTACCATCTAGTGGCCCCATTTTGATATCAGGGTGCCATTATACTGTGAACCCTAGACACACATAAGTAAACTAAATGGTACATACTCTTCCTATATGATTCTGTGAGAATGGGAGATTCTGTGAGACCAAAAAACAGTAGACTGCTGTGAAAATCCAAAACAGTGTTATGTCTTTGGAATTCTTCATGAAGTCTGGATTTTCACAACTTTCTTGTCCTATTTTTCCCCATGTTTCTCATCTCTGGGAGGATTGATAGTT